>NC_134949.1:166251857-166591331 GCF_965638725.1 Aptenodytes patagonicus | reverse complement strand
CGGGTTTGCCTGCCGTACCTTTCGCGCACACGCACACACACACACACACACACACCCGCTCCTGACATACCATACCCTGGGACATGTATGTTCTGGTACATATAGCCGTGCCCCGGATCGACCCTTCCCCATAGCTCCCGAACAGGGCTGAGTAAATGCCTTATCGCTGAGAGACCAGGGGAAAAAAATGTGCCGGATCCCTGTACTGCACACGGACTGGAGTTTCTTACAGCAACTTTTTCTTTCCCTGCCGTGCTACATGTCAGCCCGGCGCAGACGGACCTGCACTGATAATCCTTGTCACGACTATTGCGACTCTTGAGCTGTCGCTAAAGCTGTCGGTTTAGGCATGGCTGATGCGTACTTTCAGATCTGTTTTGCTCTGAGCTGTCGAAAATAGCAACTCAGCAGCTCTATCGGTGGACATTTTCTAATTTTCACCAGGCGTTTTTTACTGCTCCTTCCGTTTGTAAAATCGTATCATGTTTAGCAAAATAATAATGGAAAAAGAAAACTATTTTTATTTTTTAAAACTAGCTATTTCTCGGCTGTTACTACAGAAACATGTGCCTCCGCAGCCTATTTACGCGTCAACTTTTTCAATTAAAATCGGCTCACCTACCAGCAAAGTGGTAGCACTAGAAAGAGCAAGTTTATCCTTTAAAAAAAAAAAAAAAAGAGAAGATGTTAAGAAAATCTCGTGGGTTTTAAGCGGAGTTTTCACGTGCACGGAAACCCCCGCACGCTCCCACTCCCACCGAGACAAATCTCGAGTCGCTTCGTTTATTGTTTGTTTTGGTTTTGTTTTGTTTTGTTTTGCTTTTTCTGAAGAAACAAAGCGAATCTACTGGAGGGTTTGTCCGGTTTATATCTGTCTTACCCCAAGGGTGCAGGCTCACACGACCCGCTGCCGGCGGTGGTCCGCGGAGCCCCGAGCGCAGCCCCCCTTGAGAGATGCTCGGAGCCCCCCGGGCTGCAGCGGGCGCGGAGCCGCTGCCTAAACCGCGTCGTCCCCCCGCCCCCCCCCCCCGCCCGGGGCTTCAGGGAAGTGCTTCTCCCCGTGGGCTCACGAGTGGGCATCCTCCCGAGGGCCGTGCACCCCTCGAGGGGCCGAGGAAGAGGGTCCCACCGGCCCCTCGAGGGGTGCACGGCCCCCGGGTAGCTCCTCCTAGCCGGCCTCCGGATCGCGACGGTCCAATTCCACACAAATCCAGGAGCGGGGAAGGTCCCGGAGCGTCCCTGGCTCGCTGACGAGGGCGTCACGTCAGAGTTTAACCATTTGTAGGTGGTTTCAACCCAAGGAAGGGGGCGAGATGCCGGGCGCCGTCCCCTGACTCCTCCCGGCAGCAGCAGTGCCGGCGGCGGGGGGGCACGGAGGAGCTTTGGGGTCACCCTTTTTTGGGGGGGGGGGGGATAGGAATCTTCGGGAGGAAGCCTGGCGATCCTGAGCACTGTCTTCGGTGAGAGGGCAGCGATTTTGCGGGAGGGGGGGGTCCCCGTTGGGATGCAGCCCCCGCCGAGAGTGGGGACAGCGATTTGTCCCCAAAATGGGGCTGAAGCGAAGGGCGCGATGTGCAGCTCCCGGGGTGATGCTTTCGAGGAAAAGGGGGAAAAAAACAAGCAAGCAAACGCCTCCTGAATTACCGACATACTCTCTTCCCTGCAGGATTACCAGAAACGCGCAAAATCCCCTAATGATACGATTACGGTGTTATTATTTCCCCCCTCCCCCCAAAAATGCCCATAATAGTTTGCCCGAATAGTTTGTAAATCTCTCCTTCTCCCAGGCTGCACATGACTAAATTAAAGCTGAGGCGGCAAAATTACAGCAATTAATCTGATAGGGACGGGCAGAAGGTTTGGGATCCCTCGTCCACTCGAGGGCTGTGCGTGGGGAAAGAGTCACGTCCCCTTCGCCCTCCCGTGCCCCGAGCTGTCATTCGAGGGGGCTGTTGTCCCCCACCCCGAGCCCCAAGGGCTGGTTTGTTGCAACGGCCCCCTCTGCGTGGGGACAGCCTTCCCCCGTGGGCTTACGCGTGGGGACCCTCTCGGGGGCTGTGCACCCCTCGAGGGGCCGGGGGAGAGGGTCCCCCTCTCGTTCCTCGAGGGGTGCGCGGCCCCCGGGGAGCTGCGGGTAGCCCCCGGCTGCAAACTCCTCCAAATATCCTTTGCAAGGGGCCATGCCCCACTCAAGGCCTCCGGGCAACGCTCGACCACAGCTCAGAGCTGCAAACTGTGCCCGATGCATATTTAGGTTATTTTGGGGGGCTCCTTTTCCCGCTGAATTCCCCTCCCCCCCCCCAAGCCTCCCCCGGACTCGTTCCTTTCCCCCCCTCGGAGCTGGGATGGGGAAGGAGTTGAGGAGCCCAGAAAGGTCCGCGGTGAAGTTTTGTTTTCCAAATCAAGACAGATGGGAACGGCTAGATGACAAAAACACGGGCCTCCAGCATTTAACTCATTCCGCGGTGCCATTAACAACACCACCCCACCCCCCCAAAAAAATGTGTCAGCCCCCCCGCAGGAGACATCTCCCCCCCCCGGCTCTGGGCGCAGAGAGCTGGGCATCCTCAGGTCTCCGCAGCCACATATGGGTCATGCCTGACATATTCTGGAGATAAAAATCTATAATCCTTTCCGCCATGGGCCATTTGGTTTTACATCGGAACAACACGTTGCACGGTCGCCGCTTTTCTCTTCCCGAGAAGCACACAATAAATCAAGAAAGCAATTACGGCAACTCCACTTCCTTAAGTGTCCTCCGAGGAATAATATTTGTCTACCACTATAAATCCCGGCTTCGTTCGTTTTCGGCAGAGTTTTTACACCCCGAGCGAAATGCGTATTTCGGGGGTGGCGAGAAAGGAGGAGAAAGGGGAGAAAAAAAAAAAAAACAACAAAGAAAAGAAAGAAAAAAAAAAAGACTCAAAGGCTCAAACACACCCCGTAAGCCCGAGCCCCTCCAGGAGCCCCGCAGCGGGCCCAGCCTGTCCCCCGGGCGCCCCCGGGAGTGCTGCTCCCTCCTCCCGCAGCTCCCGCTCCTCGAAGTCCCGCCGGGCAGCCGGGGCTGCTTTGAAATTTCCTCCTCGGATCCGCAAAGAGAAGGAAGCGTCCTCCATCAAGCGCCTTCCCCCGCCCTGCGCCCTCCTCCCCGGCTCCGCGGGCACTGCCGGAGGCGGGCGCAACCCGGGTAGCGCCGGTAGCCTCGGGAGCGAGGTCAGTACCGGCAGCCCCGGCGGCACGGGCAGCCCCGGTAGCCCCGGCAGTGCCGGCTGTCCCGGTAGCAGCGGCGGCGCCGGCAGCCCCGGTAGTATCGGTAGCCCCGGCAGGGGGGCACACCCGGCAGCATCGGTAGGCCCGGTAGCAGGGGCAACCCCGGCAGCGGGGGTAGCCCCGGTAGTGGGGGCAAGCCCCGTAGCGGGAGTAGCCCTGGCAGCGCTGGTCGCAGGGGCAGCCCCGGTAGCGGGGGCAGCCCGGTAGCCCCGGCAGTACCGGCAGCCCCGAGCGCCGCGCCGCCGCCGCCCACAGCGCAGGGGAACGGCGCCCCCAAGAGCCCCCGCGGCCCCATCTCCGCCGAGCCAAGCGCCCCCCGCCCGGCTCCGTCCCCACCGGCAGAGCCGGCAGGAAAAGCAGAACCGCCGTCCTTCGGGGGGCCCGCCGCGCAGCTCTCCCCAGCCGTGGGGTGAGCCCCCGGGGCTGCCCCGGGCAGGGGCGGCGGGAGCCGGGCCGGGCGGGCGCTCATCCTCTCCTCGCTCTTCCGCAGGGGCTGCTGTTTATCTCCCCCCGGGCTCCGCGTTATCTATTAATCGGTGTATTTATCCGGTGGTGCCGGGGTGTGGGGAGGTGGGTGGCGGAGGGGGTGGGGAGGGAGCTGCCCAAGGTGCGGGGGGGGGGGACGGACACACACACACACGTGTGCAGAGCAGAGGGGCCGGGTGCGTGTGCGTGGCTGTGTGTGCGTGGCCCGTATGCTGCCGAATTACTTATTCATGAAAAAGTCACATGTCCGGCGGTGCGTAGGAGAGGAGTAAAAGAGGGGGAAAGGGAAAAAAAAAAGAAAGAAAAAGGACGAAAACCCTTACAGAGGCGGCGGGGCGGGGGAGGGGGGCACCCACCTGTATGAGTCCGCTTGTGGATCTTGAGGTTTTCGGAGCGGGCGAAGACCTTCCCGCAGCCGGGGAAGGGGCAGGGGAAGGGCTTCTCTCCCGTGTGCACTCGGATGTGGTTGATGAGTTTGTATTTCGCTTTGAAGGGCTTGCCTTCGCGGGGACACTCCTCCCAGTAGCACACGTGGCTGCTCTGCTCGGGCCCGCCGACGTGCTCCACGGTGACATGGCTCACCAGCTCCTGCATCGTGCTGAAAGTTTTGGAGCAAGGCTTCCTACCGCCCGGTGGCGGCGGCGGAGGCGGAGGAGGGGGAGGCGGCTCCCGGTCGATCCACTTGCAGATCAGCTCTTGCTTGATGGGCTGCCGCATGTACCGCAGGAAGGCCCCGGCCGCCGCCGCCGCCGCCGCCCCGACGTGGGCATGGTGGTGGTGGTGGTGATGGTGGTGGTGGTGGGGATGGGGGTGGTGCGGGTGCCCGTGGCCGGCCGCCGCCGCCGCCAGGTTGAGGTTGACGGAGCCGTAGCCTTGCAGCGCCGAGGAGGAGGCGGCGGCGGCCCCGTAGTGCGCCTCGGCGCGCCCGTAGAGCTCCCCGGCGGCGGCCGCCAGCCCCAGGCGCATCTGCCCGTTGAGCGGCGGGTGGCGGCCGGCGGGCGCGCCCTGCTCGCCGGGCGGCGGCGGCGGGAAGGCGGCGTGCGCCCCGTCGGCCGCGCCGTAGGTGCCGGCGGCCGAGATGAAGACGCCGTGGGGCGGCGGGTGCGGGAGGTGGGGGGAGCCGGCGGGCGGGTGCTGCTCGCCCAGCGCCCCGTGCACGGCGGCGGCGGCGGCGGGCAGCTCCCGCCGCAGGAGGAAGTCCCGGCCCGCCGCCCCCCCCGACGGGTAGCCCGGGAGGGCGGCGGCGGGCGGCGCGTAGGCGGCGGCGGTGGTGGCGGCGGCGGCGGTGGCGGCGGCGGCGGCGGCGGTGGTGGCGGCGGGCGCGGCGAAGGCGGCGGCGGCGGCGGTGAGCGCCTCGGGCGTGAGCTTGAGGGCGGCGGGCTGCGCCATGTGCTCGGGTCCGAGCGGCGTGAGGGCGCCGCCGGGGTCGCCGCCCGCGTCCCCGGGGTGGAGGTGGGCCGCGTGGTGGGGGTGGACGTGGTGGTTCCCCAGCCCCGGGAAGCCTGTCATGTTCTGGTGAGGATGGGGCTGAGCCGCTGCCAAATCCGCTAATCTCAGTGTCGGGTTCCTCTTGCTCAAAGGGGGCTCCATAACGACACAGCCAAGCCCATCTACGCTCGCTGTTGTTATTTTTTTCCCTCTACCCGCCTTCAAAAACATGTATATATTAAGCGGCTCTTTAACTTCTTTTGTCTGCGCTCCTAACTCCGCGCATCCCCGGCCCCGCTCTGGCCGCCCGCGATTGGCAGAGCCCTCACCACACTTCAGCGGCGCGGTGGGAAATACGGCTCGGACACGGCACCGGAGGGATTGGACGGATCCCGATGATTGGCAGCGGCTGGGGCCGCGCGATTGGCTCCCTTTCAGGCCGCCGGCGCAGCGGGGATCCGCCCCCGCCGCCCCGCCACCACCACCACCCCCCCCCGCGCCGCCCCCCGAAGTTCCACTTGCAAAACTTCGCGCGGGGCCCGACGGGGCGCGCCCGCCGCCGTCGTGTGTCCACCCCACCCCACCCCCCACACACACACACCCCCCGCACCGGCAGCGGGCGGCAGCGGGCGGCAGCCGCCGCTCCCCCGGCGCTGGACGGGACGCCCTGCTCGGAGGCGCTGCGCCGCCGTGTTTACGTTTGCGGGGCTGCGGGATTTCTCTCCTCGCCTCGGAGCAGCCCACGCGCGGCGCTGCTGCTGGGCTCTGCGCTCGGTTTCTTTCTCTTTTCTCTTTTTTTTTCCTTTTTTTTTTTTTTTTGAGCATCATTCATTCATCGATGAGGCGGGAAAGCACGCCCTGATGCAGCACACCCCCTCACACCCCCCCGCACACCCACGCGAGGCCGAGGCCGTGTGTACTCATGCCCAAGGCGGGCGACTGAAGGCAACACTAGGGGAAGGCGGCCAACGTTTTCCTAAAAAGAAGGCGGCGGCGGGGGAGGGGGGGATTCCTTTCCTTTAGAAAATAAATGAGTAGCAGCCGGGGTGCAGGCAAGCAGCACATGTTAGGGAGAAGTTTTGGGAGCCTCCTTGGAGCCGCCTCCTTGGGGGCTTCCTCCTCCCGAGGTGCCCCGCAGCTCCTTCCCGGGGCGCCCCGTCGGGAGAGCCGCCCCGCGCCCCTCGAAGCTTTGGGACGCCCAGGAGGGAGGGGTGCGGTGGGCTGGGAAATGGGGGAGTCTCCGGTCGGGGGGTGTCTGCCAGGAGCTGCTGCCCTCGACGGAAAAGGCAGGAAAAGTGGGGGCTCCCCTGGGGGGGGACAGAGGTGGGGGGCGGGCGGGGGGAGCGATGGGACCGTCCCTGGGGTGCGGGGCGTGTTGGTCCTCGAAAGTGAAGCGCTTTGTGGAGCGCCAAAACCGCCCTTCCCGCACAAAGGAGGATGCTGCCGTCTGGGGGTGCCGAAAAGACGGGCTCGGGGATCTCCCTGCCGACCGAAGAGGGGGAAAAGAGCATTGCCGTGATTTTTCTCTGAGGCTGCGGGAGGAGAGGTTGCCTTTATTGACATGTCATCTGCTTTCCTTAGACTGCTGGTCCCCCTGGGAACGCCTGGCGCTCCCGCGCTCCTTAGAAAGTGCAGGCAGGCTGCCTGTCCTTCCCTGCCTGCGGGGCAGCGGGGGACGTTCCTCCGCCACGCCGGGAGAGGAAGCGGGGTTGCGAGCGGACACCCCCCCCCACGCACACACCTCCCGGCCCTCCCCGGCCGCCTAATCCCTTTGACCGAGGCACATCTGCCTGTCCCTGCCGCTGCCCTTTGCCGAGCCACGTCCAAGGGAAGCCCCGTGCTCGTCCGGCATTTCCTGGGCCAGGCTCCAGCCCTCCCCTCCTCCCTCCCCCTCTACTCACGTGGAGAAAACTCGCAGGATTTGACCCACGGCTGCCAAAAGGGGGGCAGGGGCTGTAGCGCAGGAGTCGGCCCCGCGGGGAGCCCCGGCTTCCTCCCCACCCAAGGGGGAGCGAGACCCGCCAGAGCCCCCCCGCCTCGCCGGGAGCCGAACCGATGCTCCCGGCTCGCCTGGCCGCGGTGGGGGTTTCAGTGATGCTGCAAGGCAAGGAACGGGAACAAATAATCCCCGGGTTTTAAAAGGGGCTGCTCGTTGGTTTTATTGCACAGTAAAAACTTCTCCTCGCAAACTAGCCGTACGTCTATACACGTATGTATATACGTATAATTTCTATACGTGCATCTAAAACGTGCCCTCCTCCCTCCCCAAATTCTGGGCGCGTTGCTGGACCGAGCTCCCGGGATGTAATGGTTTGATGGGAGATGCTGTGGAGGTGAAGAACAGCATCGCGGCTACGCGGTACCTTGCGCACGCCTCCCTGTCCCGCTCTTGTTAAACGCAGCGTGATATGTATCTGTCATCGATTTAATATGTCTTAATTCAAATATATCCCCCCGATCAATTTCTTTTTATGAGGGGCTATAAAACAAAGAAAATATTTTATAGCTGGGTAATAGGCAGCTGACCTGCGACTGTGGGGAGGGAGGGGTTGGCCGAGACTCACGTGGAAATTCGCCCGTTTTCAGGACTCGCTGCAAACGCCGGGAAGCGAAGGTGGCTGCCCGGGCCGGGACAATTTTGGACAGTGCCAGCTCCAAAAGGGTCGTGAGGAATTTAAAGCCCATTAACTCACCGACCCCAGCTCAGGCCCGGGCTGCCGCAGCGCTGGGGGGCTGCGGCGCAGGGAGGCGGGCGATGCCTCCCCCCCTCCCCCCCAAACCCCCGGCAGCGCCCGTCGGGGGTCGGCCCCGCGCCCCGCTCCCGCGGCGGAGCCGGCTGCGGAGCCCTCCCGCGGTGCCCCGCTCGTCGGCAAACCCGCCAAGGGACACCGGGGGAGGCTGCAGAGGCGGGGTGAAAGCCTGGAAGCCCTCAAATATATTTCGTAAAGGTTCCTCTGGAAACCGAGCTCGGGCTATCGGCTTTAGGAGGTGTTTAGCTGTAAAATGTTGTGCCGTAGGCTGCATTATGTAAATGTATGCTAATGATCGTGAACACCATTTACAAACAATCGTCTTTAATGCACGTCTTATTGATAGTTAGGGAGCGGGGAGCAATATTTTATAACGTGTAAAACATTCTTCTGGGGAACCGTTAGAAAGTGAGCGCGATTGCCGCTTTTCTCGGCAAGACCTCCAAACCTCCCCAAATCTGCTAAAATACCTTACCACCCGCCCGACCCGTCGCGGGTGGCTTTCTTCGCTCGCGGGGCTGCCTTGCGGCGTAGGGCAGCCTGTGGCGCGGTTCCCCCCGCGAACACTCGTGGCCGGCGCTGGGTTCGGCCGGCAGCAGGCGGGAGCGCCCCGAGTCACAGCCCCGCGGCGGCCGAAACGGGCGGGCAGTAACCCCGGCACCCCCCTCACCGTCCCGTTGGGGGGATAGCACGGAGGCACCGGGACCCCGGGCGGGAGCGGGGGGTGGTGGCTGCCCGCGGTCTCGAAAGGGAGAGAGAGGGGCGATTTGGCGGCCAGGCTCCCCGCCCCTCCTTTCTGGGGGGGACCAGGGGATGGATATTTTATGCCCTTAAAAATAAACTTCTCCTGCACGCAATAAACGGCCGGTTCTCGTCGCCTCATGCACCCAAGTGGGAGCCCGAGACCTGGGACACGGCCCCGAGAGGTTGCCGGCACCGTGCCCGCCGTCGGGGCCGCCGCGGCCGTCGGGGCTGCCGGGGCCGGGACCCGCCGCACATTCGGGACGGGGACCTGCGGGCGTCTGCTAAAGTTTCAGAGCCGGCGTTTTCAGTGCGCGCCTCGCCAGGGAAAGCGGGCTCCATCCCCGCACGTCCCCTTCGGGGGTTTGCTCAAATAGGAACAAAATAAGGACAAAAAATTCCACCCTTCCATTCCTGTATATATATACACACACATATATATTTATGCATACAGAGAGAGGAAGAGATGAAGAGAGAGGCGGCCTCGGGAAACCCAGGCCAAATTTCGCTCTGCTCTCTCTCCCCCCTTCCCCTCTCTCTGTAGCTGAACGTCACCGTTGGAAGAAGCTGTTGAGATAAATCAAATAGTGACACTTTGACGGCTTTACTTGTATAAGCAATATGGTTACCATATGGCATTGTTATTTATGAATGACAGCATAAATTGTCTTACAGAGTCCACCGCGCTTTATTGGGAAGCTTCTCCCCTGCCTCTAACGTTTACGTGGGCATCTCCAGGCGGGAAAAGGTGCATCTAATAAAACTCGGCGGTGCTGCGGGAGACCCCATTTTGGGGGCGTCGCGCCGGGTCTGCGCCGGTTGCGGAGTGAGGCCCGCAGCGGGGCAGAGCGCGGGGCGCGCAAAGTACGCGGCGCTGCGCGTCCCTCAGCGGCAGCTGGGCAGGGCGGAGGCACCGGCTGCCGCTCGGCCGAGGTTCCCGTCCAGGAAAGCACCGCTGCGCTGCTCCTCGCCCCCTCCGCCTCACGGCATCACCGCCGAGCGCGGGGTTTTATACGGCAACTTCTTTTTTTATATGTGTAAGTGCAACTGAGAGAACAATAAATATTAATGGCACGAAAGCGAGGTGCTCCTTCCTGCTGCCCCCGCCGTGCCTAGCGTTTTTGGGTTTGTGGTTTTGTTGGGTTTTTTTTTTTTTTTTTAAAAGGCTTTTAAAAGTTACAGCTTTGGCTGAGATTTTCATTATTTCCCCTTTTTCTTTTACATTACGCTGCCGGTAGAGCCTGACAAAGAACTTTTGTCCCGCAGCGTGTTTTACAGAGGGAGGCTACAGCACAACACATGTGGTCTTCACGGGTCATAGGTCGAACGGCCTAGAAGTGCCTCGGATCGGCACCATCAAAGGTAACCTGCAACTTAATATCCTGTTGATGAGCTTGTTGAATTTATGAGTGTCTGTGATACAGACAACGCTGCAAGTGATTCTGCTCAATCGGCCCCTTCTTCCCAGGCTACGGGCCGGCCGCACGCCCCCTCCCCGCCCCGCACCTCGTCCCGTTACTCCGGGGAGAAGCCAAGGCTGAATTTGGGGGGAAAGACCCCCCTCTTCCCTCCCGGTCGGCCCTTCCGCCTCTCTTTCCCCGGCGAGGCTGCCGCCCGCCGCATCCTCCTGCGGGCAGAGCCCCCGGCCCCGCCGCAGCCTGCGCCCCCCGCCGCGGCACCCTCGGCTGCCCGGGGAGGGGGGGGGGGGGGGAGCGCGGAGCAGCCTCCCCCATCACCCCCGGCCCGGGGGCGGTGACACCTCCCGGGGAAAGGGGCTAGAAGGCCGGGGCGGTATATGCAGTCCAGCGGAAGCAAGAAATTGCTCTCGCCCGTCCCTACCCCCGCCCCCCCCCACCCCCCCAGCTCCCCCCGCCTCAGCAGCCGGCAAGAATAAGAGCAGAGCAGTTTTAAAGAAAATTTCGGAAAACTTACAAGGAGGGGAACGGTTTCCCGGGAAGGCTGACGTTTGCTCTGCAGGTCTGGCGCCTCCAGAAACCTGTTGACAAACTTCTTTTCAATAAAGCAGTTTAGCACTGACTTCGGGTGACCGCTTGCTTTCCTGCCTCGAAAGCCGCTGGGAGCCGAAGGCTGCCTTTCTGGCGGTGGCCCGGCAGGCGAGTGCGGGGCTGGCTGCCGGCGCCTCTGCCCCCGCTCCCTCGCTCCCTTCCCTTGTTGCCCTGTGACATGGGGGAAAGGCGTTTTGCGGTTCGGAGGGGAATAAAGCACTTCTTAGGAGGGACGGCGACGTGACTTTGAACTTGGATCGGCTCCTCTGTTTCCTGCAGAGAGAGTAGGGCTGGAGCCCTGAAAGAATAGCAGAGCGCGGCCAGCCCGCGGGGGCTCCGGCTGGAATTCACCGCGTCCCCCCCAAAGCACCCCGGTGCCGGCGCCGCTGAGCGGGGAGAGCGCGGGGCGAGGGGAGGGGAGGCAGGAAAGGGAGGAAAGGAAGGAAAAGAAGGAAAGAAAAGGAAAAAAAAGAGAAAGGCATAACGAAAGAGAAGAAAGGAGTAAGAGAGAAAGGAAAAGAAAGGGAAGGAGGGAAAGGAGGAAGGGAGGAAAGGAAGGGAGGAAGGGAAGGGAGGAAGGAAGGGAGGAAGGAAGGGAGGAAGGAAGGGAGGAAAAGGAGGTAGGAAGGAAGGGAGGAAGGGAGGAAAAGGAGGGAGGAAGGAAGGGAGGAAGGGAAGAAAGGAAGGGAGGAAGGGGGAAGGGAGGGAGGGAGGGAGGGAAGGAGGGAGGGAGGAAGGAAGGAGAAAAGGGAAGAAAGGGGAAGAAAGGGAGAAAGGGAGAAAGGGAGAAAGAAAGGGAGAAAGAAAGGGAGAAAGAAAGAGAAAAAGAAAGAAAGAAAGAAAGAAAGAAAGAAAGAAAGAAAGAAAGAAAGAAAGAAAGAAAGAAAGAAAGAAAGAAAGAAAGAGAGAAAAAGAGAAAGAGAGAAAGAGAGAAAGAAAGAGAGAGAAAGAAGGAAAGAAAGAAAGGAAAGAAAGAAAGAAAGGAAAGAAAGAAAGAAAGAAAGAAAGAAAGAAAGAAAGAAAGAAAGAAAAGAAAGAAAGAAAGAAAGAAAGAAAGAAAGAAAGAAAGAAAGAAAGAAAGAAAGAAAGAAAGAAAGAAAGAAAGAAAGAAAGAAAGAAAGAAAGAAAGAAAGAAAGAAAGAAAGAAAGAAAGAAAGAAAGAAAGAAAGAAAGAAAGAAAGAAAGAAAGAAAGAAAAGAAAGAAAGAGGAAGGAAGGAAGGAAGGAAGGAAGGAAGGAAGGAAGGAAGGAAGGAAGGAAGGAAGGAAGGAAGGAAGGAAGGAAAGGAAAGAGAGAGAGGGAAGAAAGAAGAACAAGGTGAAAATCCAGAAGGTAGGTATTTGCATGAACATTCACTTTTTTTTTTTTTTCCCCCTCAAAACAGTATTTTTAACTGGGAATTTTCCTGGACATTTTGGTTCCCTTTCTAATCTCAGATGTAGTAACTTCTTCTAAATTTGGGAGGAAAAAAAGAAAGTGCATTCAAGGTTCTAGTTGTCCGTATGATTTTTTTCACTAATCCGGAGGCAGACGATGCAGGAGACCAAGCTTTCCCCTCCCAACTTGGGCTCTCGAAATCCCCAGCAGCGGTGGAGAACACTTCTCAGACCTCTGCCTCAGGAACCTTTCAGGGAAGGAAAATAGAATTTGTTCGTGGTCTGTCCCTGGGAGCCTGGGGGGTCAGGACAAGGACAGCATATGCTCCCAAGCTGCAGCCTGGGAAGGCAGTATCTGGGGAGCAGACACTCCTGCCTGCAAAGACAGGACCGAGTGACAGCGTGGTGAAGAGGAGAGGGCTGTTGGCATCAGAGGTGTAGCTCTGTATTAATATTCAGTTTATCTTCTAATGCCCATTTCGGATTAGAAGGAATCCCACTTCTTCCCAAAATAAATCCTCGCCTTGTGCAAAAAGTAATGTCCGGTACTGGCACATTTCAGCCACTTTCGGACAGGCTTGGAAATATTTTAACTATTTAGTGACAGTGATGGAGAAAACCTTATTTAGACAACCCTAGCTGGTGGCCTTCCTTCCTTCCTTCCTTTCTTCCTTCCTTTCTTCCTTCCTTCCTTCCTTCCTTTCTTCCTTCCTTCCTTCCGCCCGTCTATCTGTCTGTCTGTCTGTCTGTATCTCTTTCTCTCGCTGTAAAATCCCTGCTCGGAAGCTGGGTCCAGGTTTGAGCGTGCCTGTGCCTGATGCGGGATTTAATGCCGCGAGGAGTCACAGGAGGAATGCCGCAGGGGAATTTCAAAAAGCCCCACCAAACCACACAAACCCCTGTATTCCGGGTTGCTTCTCCCGCCAAGCACGGAGCCGGTGGGGATCGAGACGCAAGGTTAAGTGCAGGACGGTTAAGACGACAAATGTTACGTCGGGTTTTAATTTTCACAAAGCCTTATTTTCGGTGAGCTGCTGGCCCCGAGATGATTATTTTTCAGCGCTACAAAACAAACCGAAGCAGGGGCCAGACATGTATTTACTGGAGGGGGAGGGGAAGGGGACTGTTTGCTCTGTGTGTGTGTGCACGGGCGTGTGTGTGTGTGCTGGCTGTACGCTTTTTTATCCCTGCCATGTAAGAATCCGGTTTCCAAATAACAATGGCAGGGTGGGTTTTGGGGGTGGGTTTTTTCTTTTCGGTTTTGTTTTTGTTTCTTTTTCAAGAAAGGGAAGGGACAAGGGAAAACTCCTAAAGCATCTGCTCTCGGAGGCACATTCACAACACATGCAGATCGACTCCTCTGCTCCCGCACAAGTGGTTTAAAAGCCCAAACAACCAGGGCGGCCGTTCCCTCTTCTATTTTCTTTTTTATTTTATTTTATCCCCCCCCCCCAGCCGCCGTCGCCCCGCCAACGTCACTTTTATTTGATTCCCCCCTCGCTCGCTTTATCGATCATGGGTTTAATTTGCTTCAGCCGAAAAGGGGGAAGGGGGCTGCAGGATGGACGATTTCCTCCCTCCCTCCGCCACCACCTAAAAAAAAAAAAAAAGGCGGCAGCCTCCCCCCAACCCCCTGTTTATGTTTTAAGCCCCTCGCTTTGTTTGTTTGCCTCCCGAGGCAGGATCGCATGGCCAAGCGCACATCGATATTTTCCGTGCGTGTGGCTCGCCGCGCCTCTCCCCCCGCCACGCCACCCCTTCCCCTCGCCGCGGGGGAGGCGGGGGGCGACACCCCCCCAAAAAAAAAAGCCGCCGGCTGTGCCGGGCTGAAGGCGGCCACCGGCGCCGAGCGGGACCGGGCCGGGCCGGGCCGGGCCGTGGCGGGCGGGGGCCGGGCGGCCGCGGGTCGAGCGGCGGCGGCGCGGCGGGGCGCGGGGCGGGCGGCGGGGCGGGCAGGGCGCGGGGCGGCCGCGCCGCCATTAGCCGGTGGCCGGGGACGCCCGGATGGACGGGGCGGCTCGGGCCAATGAGCGGGCGCCGGGAGAGCGGCCGGGCGGCGGGTAAAGGCGGCGTTGGGAGAGGAGCCGGCAGTGCGGGCGGGGAGAGGGAGAGAGGCCGGGGGAGGGAGGGAGGGAGGGAGGGGCAGAAAAAGAGGGGGAGGGAGGGGAGGGGGAGAAAAATAAAAAGCCGCCGCCTCAGCAGCGCCCACCGAAATAAACAGAGGAGCGAGAGGGAGCGAGGGCGCGGGCGGAGCAGGGCTGCAACTCCGCCGCCCCGGCCGCGCCGCTCCGGCCCCGGCGCTCCGCGGCCCCTTCCCGCCCCCCGCCGCCCCTCCCCACCCCCACTGCCGCCCTTATTGTTTTTAATCCGCCTCCGGCACCCCCCTTCTTCCCCCCCCTCCCCTCCCCACGCCCCTCCGCGGCGGCGGGCGGGGGCGGCGCGGCGCGGGGCACCCCCCCGGGTCCCTTCGCTCCGTGGGAACCCGCGGCTGCAAGTTTTCCTCCGTGAGAGACACCGCTAATGCCCGGCGGAGGATAAAACGAGAGAAGGGGCTCGGGGGCGGCGGGGGGCCCGAGGCGGCGGGGAGGGCCGCGGCCCACGCGGGGAGCGGCGCGGGGCCGGGCGGGCGGGGGTCGGCGGCGCTGACATCCCGGTGGCAGCGGAGGGGGGGGGGGCGGCGGCGTGTGTGAGTGTGTGTGTGTGTGTGTGTGTGCGCGTGTGCGTGTGCGTGCGTGTGTGCCGCAGGGAACGGCGAGGCGAGCCTTGCCCCCCCCGTCCCCGTCCCCAGCCCCGTCCCTCCCCTGCTCCCCCTCCCCTCCCCTGCCCGCCCCCGCCTCAGCTCCTTTAATACACTTTGGTTCTCCGCTCGCCTTTGGACTCTGCTCTGCCTGGCTCCGGATACGGCTCCGGCGGCGGCGGCAGCGGCAGCGGGCCGGTGCGGGCGCGGGCGCAGGCGGCGGCGGCGGAGGCGGGGGGACGCGGCGGCTGCCGGGGGGAAGCGGCGCGGAGCGGCGGCGGCCCCGCGCCGGGCCGGGCGGGCGGCGGTAGCCCGGCGGCGGCGGCGGTAGCGGGGCGGCGGCAGCGGCAGCGGCGGCGGCGGCGGCGTTCCCGGAGCGGCGCGGACCATGCTGCTGGACGCCGGCCCGCAGTTCCCGGCCCTCGGCGTGGGCACCTTCGCCCGGCACCACCACTCGGCCGCGGCGGAGATGCAGGACCGGGAGCTGAGCCTGGCGGCGCAGAACAGCTTCGTGGACTCGGCGGCGGCGGCGGCGCACATGGGCGCCTTCAAGCTCAACGCCGGGGCCCACGACCTCTCCCCCGGGCAGAGCTCGGCGTTCACCTCGCAGGCGCCCGGCTACCCCGCCGCCGCCCTGGGGCCCCACGCCGCCCACGTCGGCTCCTACTCCGGGGCGCCCTTCAACTCCACCCGGGACTTCTTGTTTCGCAGCCGCGGCTTCGGGGACTCGTCGCCGGCCGGCGGGCAGCACGGCATCTTCGGCCCTGCGGCCGGCAGCCTGCACCACCCGCACACGGACGCTCAGAGCCACCTCCTCTTCCCGGGCATCCACGACCAGCACGGCCCCCACGCCTCCCAAAACGTCCTCAACGGGCAGATGCGCCTGGGCTTGCCGGGGGAGGTGTTCGCCCGGTCGGATCAGTACCGCCAGGTCTCCAGCCCCAGGACTGACCCTTACTCGGCGGCTCAGCTGCACAACCAGTACGGCCCCATGAATATGAATATGGGCATGAACATGGCAGCCCACCACCACCACCACCACCCAGGTGCCTTTTTCCGCTACATGCGGCAGCAGTGCATCAAGCAAGAGCTCATCTGCAAGTGGATCGACCCCGAGCAGCTGAACAACCCCAAAAAAAGTTGCAATAAAACTTTCAGCACCATGCACGAGTTGGTCACCCACGTCTCGGTGGAGCACGTTGGGGGACCCGAGCAGAGCAACCACGTCTGCTACTGGGAGGAGTGTCCCCGGGAAGGCAAGCCCTTCAAAGCGAAATACAAACTGGTCAATCATATCCGAGTGCACACGGGAGAGAAGCCCTTCCCCTGCCCCTTCCCCGGCTGCGGAAAAGTTTTCGCCAGATCAGAAAACCTCAAAATTCACAAAAGGACGCACACAGGTAATTCGGGTTTCTTTCGGCAGATTCCCCCCCTCTGCCCCTGCCTATATATATGTATGTATAAACAGATAGAGATGGAGGCTCGGGCAGAGAGAGAGAAAATGATGAGAGTGAGAAAATAAGGATCCCGTTTAATATTTTTTTTCCCGCTCCATCACACGGCTGCGTTTGTTTTGGTTTCTTCCTCACCAGCATCCCCCTCCCCTTCCCAGATGTCGAAAGGACATTTTACTGATTTCTTTTAATTTGTGGGGTGAGCGATGTAGATTCCTGCCGAGGCTCGGCGGGGTCTTTCGGCAGAAACGCAAAATACAGCGCAAAATAAATTCTGCCGTCCTGCTGAAAGACGGGAAGACGTATACATATATATATATATGTACACATACATAAAATGCCTTATGCGTTTGCAACGCGCAACGTATTGGCATTTAACTTCAGCGCTTGTGAGCATGGCTTTCATGTATGGATACCGAGAGAGAGAAACTATATAAATACGTGCAAAATCCGCCATTAGTCCAAAATCCCGTTGGAAGTGGCAAAACGTCCCTTTCTGGGAATGCTTTCCATTAAATTTAAATGGTGTGAGCAAGGCAATAAAATTTTCTCATTTCCAAAAAAAAAAAAAAAAGTGTTTTTAAAGTCTCACTCGGGGTGATTTAAGGTTCTTTTGCAACAGTTTATTAAATTATGTAATAGGGAACAGAGGATTTGAGGCTCGGAAACTTCCACCCAAATCAGGTGGAAGAGGGGTGGAGGAGCCCAGGCTTATCCCGACGGAAAATCGCCTGAGCCGAAGGGTAACAAAAATAAACGCATCCTCCCGCCTCATCTATTATTCATTTACCACTCCTGCCGGCTCGAACCGTGCCAGACTATTTCATAAAAGACGGCCAAATATTTTAGCGACTTCCACTCTAAATATTTACCCGGAGAAAGGCTAAAAATCTCGAGGCCTATTGTTTTCTCGAGTGCTAAGCCCGATGCGAGGTGCGAGACGAGCTTTAACAAGGTTTAAAATTTGAGAAATGTATTTGCATGAGATGCCCGCACTGAAGTCATTGTGTCTGAGCGGATGTCTTTAAGAAACAATTTAGGTGCTAATGGAATTTAATGTTAAATGCTTCCCCCTCCGAAGGCGGGGGGATGTGGAGTTCTCACCTCCAAATTACTCCCCGGCATTTGGAGTCCTGGCAGCCGGGCGAGAGGAATCCCTATGAAAATTAAATGAAGTATTTTACAGACGTCTCGTTTTCCCAGCGGATGTGCGTTTATCTCGAATATCCATACACGAAACAATCTGCCCGGCCTTAAATCTGTCGGTAATGGTTTCCAGTTTAACAGGATAGCGGATTTGGTACCGAGGCGAAACGGCTCGATGCTGCTTTTTTTTTTTTTTTTTTTTTTTCCCTTTTTTTTAATCTCCTTTCTTTTTCAATCTCTGTCGGGTCCGGCACCGGTCGAGATAAAACCGTCCGCAGGCAGGATGCCGGGCCGGGGGTGCCCGGGGTGGGGGGGGTTTGGTAGGAAAACCAGGCGGGGGACGGGCGCTGCCTCGCTGCAGGGCAAAGCGGGAGCGCCGCGGCCCTTCAGCCTCGCGGGGGCCGGGGCAAAACCGGCCTCTTGCTTTGGGAAGCTGCTGGGCGAAGCGGCTGGGAGCGGGCGAAGCCGAGAGGAGCGAGGAAAGGGGGGAAAGCCCGAGGGAGCCGGGCGCGGAGCTGCGCGGGCGCTGCGCGGGGGCTGCGCGGGCGCTGCGCGGGGGCGGCCGCGCTCACCCCGCCGCTCCGCCGCTCTCTTGCAGGGGAGAAGCCCTTCCAGTGCGAGTTTGAAGGCTGCGACCGGCGCTTCGCCAACAGCAGCGACCGCAAGAAGCACATGCACGTCCACACCTCGGACAAGCCCTACCTGTGCAAGATGTGCGACAAGTCCTACACCCACCCCAGCTCCCTGCGGAAGCACATGAAGGTACCCGGCCCCGCAGCCGGCGGCGGGAGGCGGGAGGGCGGCCGCCCCGCACCGGGCGCCCCGTCGGGGCGGCGGGCGGCGGGCGCGGGGCCCGGGGGCGGCGGCGGCGGCGGGCCGGGCCGGCGGCGGGGGGCGCGCCCGGGGGGCGGCGGCGGCCTCCCCGTCCCCCCTCCACCCGGCCGTGTTGCCTTTGCCCCCCAGGTGCACGAGTCGTCCCCGCAAGGCTCCGAGTCCTCCCCGGCCGCCAGCTCCGGCTACGAGTCCTCCACCCCCCCGGGGCTGGTGTCCCCCAGCGCCGAGTCGCAGAGCACCAGCAACCTCTCCCCGGCGGCGGCGGCGGCGGCGGCGGCGGCGGCGGCCGTGTCCGCCGTGCACCGGGGCGGCGGCGGCGGCGGCAGCGGCGGCGGCGGCGGCGGCGGCGGCCACAGCGGCCTCTCCTCCAACTTCAACGAGTGGTACGTGTAGGGCCCCTCCGGACTGCTCTGCACGGCCCCGCCGCGCCCTCCCCGCCCCGGCGGCGGCGGTAGCGGCGGGAAGGAGAGAGCGAGCCCGCCGGAGACGCGCCGGGAGATGCCGCCGCACCCGCTGGCAGCGAAATGACGGCCGAGCAGGATGGGGACGGGGGAGCCTTTATCTCCCCACACCCCTCCCGCCTTCGGGTCTCCTTTCGTTGGATTTTTTCTTTTTTTCTTTTTGAGAACATTTTGAACCAGAAAAAAAAAATTCTATAAAAGTACGTGCTGAAAAATGTAAGAGAATGAGTAAATAAACAGAGGAACGGAAAGGGGAGAGAGAGAGGGGAAAAAAAACCCCAAACGCCACCAACACACCACCCAGCAAAAAGCTTCTCAAGCCGGCGGAAAGAAACTCTCCCTCCGGAGCCTCCAGACAAAAGATCAGAGACTCCAAGTCCTCCGGCCCCTGCACCTCCCCGCCCGGAGCAGCCAGCGCCCTCCCGCCCCACGAACTCTGTACATAGCGGCCCTCTCCTTCCTCCGGCGAGGTGGGGAACGAAGTTTTCCTGGATTCTTGGTGTATAGAAGTTCGTCCCGTTTATAAACCGCGGATTGGTCCCCTTCTTCTTCTTCTCCCCCCCCCCCTTTCTTTTTTTCCCTCTACCTCCCTCCCCGAGAAAGTGATGGACTTGTTTTCTTTTCTCCCGCTCCCTCTCCCCGCCTCCCTCTCTCCTCCTTTTTTAGTTCACCCCTTTAAAAAAAGTAACGTGGAAGAAAAAATGGTTTCTTTTGTAATTGTGATATCTTGAATATTGTGTTCCTTTTTAAGAGGCAACTTGATTGTAAACTGCATTTCAACTATAGACTGGGGAAGAAAAACCGTGCCAAAGTCTCCATTCTGTTACTCACAGACACACACATGAACAACAACGCTTGTGAATGTATTTTTTCTGTTAGCTGGGTTTACATGTGATGTTTTAGTGCTTTTGCAAGTTCAATTTGTTAGTTCCTGTTCGGAAGATTGTGAGGAAAAATAAACGTCGTGCCGTTAGCTTTTCCGTAATAACACCCTTCCTCCTGTAAATACCTGTTACCATATTTATCCATTTGTAATTAAATTATGGTATTAACTTGCTACAGAGGAAACAGTATTTATAAAGAATGTTTCTTAACTATAAATATGTACAATTGTGAGCATAAACTGTTTCAGATTTTTTATTTGAAGGTTTAAGTGGTTTCATCATTTCTTGTGATATGTTTTGAGAGTAATGCATACAGAAATATAATAAAACGTGTTGAAACTGCACGAGCTGTTTCCTTTTTATGCCAAGGGCTCTCGAAACCTGCTGTAACACATGTGAGGGGCTGAGCGGCGGCTGCAAAACGAATGCTTTTAAAAAATCCGCCGGTTACTGGAACACGAGGATTTCTTCCAGCTGGGCTCCCCGTCCGGAAAAAAAAACCCAAAACACTCTGGGAAGCCTCTGGGCTAAAAGAAAAGGGTGAGCGCTTGCATATTCCCCAAATGACTTGCAAGGCAGGATCTCCTTTAGGAAGAGCTTCACACGGCAAGAGCGCAGCTCCCTTCGCCTTCTGCCTTACTCGGGCTTACGCTTCTTCTCCTGGTGCGTGTGTAGCTGGGGAGCTCATTGCCCCATGGGGTGACAAAGCGGGGCGCTCCGGGACGAAGGTGGAGGGGCAATGGCCAGGCGCTGAGCTCTGGCAGGATTGCTTTGAGCCGTAAATCGTGTCCTTCTGCGCCTCCCCGTATTTTTGGTAGCCTCCATCCAGCCCTGGAGAGGAGAAAGTGGCGATTCCCGAGAGCTCACGTTTCCCTTCGACCTTTTTTTCCTCTCTCCCTCTGTTTTTTTTTTAGCCCAGGGAGCGGTTTGGGTTGTCCGGTGTGTTCAGCGAGGGACGGACAGCCGCCGGGCGATGCCTTTCGCGGGGTGCTGGCCCGGCGCTGCGCTCCGCGGGCGCCGTCGGGGCCCGGCCGGCGGAGCCGCCCGTTCGGGGCCGGCAGGCAGCGGCTGCCCGGGCACACCCCGCCGCGCCGGGACACCTAAGGCGAGCGTGAGAGCAGCCGGGAAATCGTGGAAAAAGCTCGGCCTTGCCAAGCCACCGAAATACGCCCTGCGAAGAGGCAGCGCTGTGAGCCGGGCTCCGAGCGCCCTGCGGTGGCTGCGCTGCCTTCAGCGGCAGCTTGTGCAGGCGGGGAGAGCCCTTTGCTCCTCACACCCGGCCGACCCCATCGCCACCCCCCCCCCGGGCCAGTCGTCGGCTTGGCTTTTTCGGGCTTTGTCCCCCGTGTTCGACTAGCAATAGAGGTGTCCCGAGCCGGTGTGGGGGAGATAGGTGGGGCGATGAGGGTACGCGGGGCCCTGCTCGCTTCTGGGGGGAGGTGGGGGTTACCTACACTCAGGGGGAGGGGAGGAGGGAGGGAAAGACCCCCCCCGTCCCGCCGCTGCCAACGAAGTTTAGATGCGGAGCGGAGACGGAGCTTCCTCTGCGGCCGCGCCCCTCCCAGCGCGGCCATCCCCGCGCACACGGCAGGCTCCCCGGGTAATCAAACGGCTATTAAAACCTAATTTATGTTCGGTAATAATATTACGCCAAAAAAATATTTATTAAAATCATTGGCATATGCCGCCTGCCCCTTGGAGAGGTCCGTGGGAAACGCAGCTGCGAGGATCCCTCTTTGTCCTGCCGGCCTCCCCGCAGCCGAAGTACCAAATTGGGGGCCCGCTTCAGAGCCCGGCGCGTGCTGCTCACCCCTGCCGGCCACCGGCTGCCCAAATCACCTCCCGGGCCCGGGGGCGCACGGGCAGCCCTGCCCAAGGGCAGCGACCCCCGCTCCTTGGTTCCCCCGCCCCGGCGGGCTCTGCGCCGGCCGGCGAGAAGCGCCCCGGAGCTGGGCTCCCCCTTATCTCTCCCCTCGGAGCCGCTCTGGCTTCGGGGGAGCCCCAGGGGTGATCCCCCCTCGACCCCCGGTAGCGGGGATGCGCAGAGCAGGCGGCCCCCCCAGGCCAAAACGCAGGTCGCGTGGCGGCAGGGGCAGCCCCGCTCCCTCCGGGCAGGGATGCCTCTCCTCCGGCAGGCTCGGGGAGGGGGCTGCGGCGGCCGTGGCCGTGAGCAGGCCCCCCCCTTCCCTGTCCTCCCTGGACTGGCCCTGAACTTGACCCTGGCCGTGGCGCATCCAGCCCCCAGCCCCTCTCCGCCCGCCTCCCCCGGGCCCTGACCCCGGCCCGGCCCTGCCACGCTTAAGGGAGAGCGGTAATTCATCGGGTTCAGGGGTTGGGGTTTTTTGGGGGGGAGGGCAGCCAAGACCCGCCTCGCAGCCTTGTGCGCGGGTGGCCCGGGCTCAGGGAACCCTGGCCCCGGAGTCCTCCTCTGCGACCCTCCTGCCCCCCCTCCTTCCTCCACCTCGCCCCCTCACCCCAATTCCCCCCCCCACCCCCCATCTCTCTCCCTTTGTCTCCCACACTGAGCCTGAGCTTTCCAAACCTCCCCGCCCCGGCCCTGAAGGCAACCTGGGGACCAACCTGGAGGGAGGACGGGGGCTCCCTCGGCAGCCCCGACCCTCCCCCGACACCCCCCCCCCGCCCCGTGCCCAGCCGTAGCGGGCGGCGTGCCCCGGCCGGCGGCCCGCACGCCCCGACGGCGCTGCCCCGACGGCTCCCGGGTCGCCCCGGCCCCGCTCCCCCCCGCCTCCGGTGGGCAGTGGGGGGCACGGCGCTGCCCTCCCGCCGGCACCCCGCGCTTGGGACAACAGTGCCCGGCTGCGGCAGCCCCACATGGGCCGGTTCTCCTCCAGCGGCGTGACTCTTCATTTACCGTGAAAAGCAGCGTGGAGTGGTGGTTTTAATTCTAATTTTTATTATTATTATTATTAATCATAAAATTCGCTCCTAACTCTGCCTGGAGACCCCCTGAGAAGGCGGAGTGATTTCCCTGGGAATTGCTCTCTCCTCACGCGCTCCTCCCAAGCCAAAAAAATTGAGGCTCCGTCCATAAAACAAGTTGTGCTCTGCCCCAGGCACCCGCGATAGGAGGGCAGCTCGCCGCTCGGGGCTCTGCCCTGCCTTTAGCTGCCGCCGCCGCCTGTACCGAACGAAACCCTCTTCTTCACCTGGTTCGGCTGCTCTAGCGGCTTTGTGTCCGAGCCGGTGGTGACAAAAAAAAAAAGCAAACCCAAAGGCAAACCAACCTCCCACCAAACAGACAGAGATGACAACGGCCCAAACCGAAATAAAACAAAATACCGCAGCTCTGGCCCGAACCCGAGCGCGGAGCGGTTGCCGAGCCCGGAGGTGCCGCCGCCGGTGCCGGTACCGGCGGGGCTCCGCAGCGGGCAAGGGGCTGCCCCTGCCCGGCCAAGCCCCCGCCGCGGGCAGCCGGGGGGCAGCAGCCGGGGCTGCAGCCGCTCCGCTTGGCTCTGGGCAGACCTCCCCAAACCTCTAACAGCCTTTTAAGTTTCCCCTTTGTTTTCAGAAACTCGTACACGTTTCCTGCCCGCTATGAAGACATAACAGGCTCCCCCAAACCTCTCCCCAGCCACACGTGCACGCTAGACGTGCTCACGGCCATAGCGAGGTACGTATATTTTTCATCTCCATGCATGGTTGGGTTTTTTTGTTGATGGTTTTTAATCTCGTGGGTCGCTTCCCCCCCCCCCCCTTTTTTTTTTTTGCTTTTTTTTTCTTCTTCTTCTTTTTTCTTCCTTTTCCTCGAGCCAGCCGGCTGGGGAAGGAGCCGCATTTTACCAGCAGAGCAAGCAAAAACTGTTGTCCCACCCTGCAGGGCACGGTGCCCCCCTCCCTCCCAAACTGCAGTTCCTCCCCAGTGCTTTGGGTTTTCTCCCTTTTATTTATTTATTTATTTGTTTATTTATTTGTGGCCCCGATCAGGCTGGAGGGTTTCTCTGCCTTTAATACTTGGGGGGAAAGAAAAGAAGAAAAGAGAAGAGAAGAAGAAGGAGAAGACGACCGGGGGAGGGAGGACCTTCGCCAGAGATTTAATGTCTTTATTTAATAATACTTCAAAGTGGCTGCCCTGCTGCTGTCCCGAGGAGAGGAAGCGCGGCACCAAACGGACCGCCGATCCCACTTCCTCGCAGGGCAGGAAACACGAGCAGGTTCCCCCGCGTCCCTCGCCCGTGGCCCCAAGTGCTTTTCAATGACGCCTGCGGGGGGAACTGGGGCCGCGCTCCCGAGCGGCGGGACCCGGCGCGGAGCGAGCGCTTCTCCGGCGGCCCCCACGCCGCGCCGCCGCCCCACGCGCGAGAGCCAGCTGTTGCGTCCCGGAGGGGGAAGGACGCTCTTTTGGTGTTAAAAAAAAATAATAACGGGCAACAGAAGCGGGGGAGGGGAGTGCGAAGTCACTCAAGCGCCAGTAAGTGATTGAGCGGGTGTTTTACACGCGCGGCACCGCTCCTCGCAGAGGGCTGGGGGCGGCCGTGGGGTCCGCGGAGGCACCCGGGGTGCCCAGCCCGGGGCAGGCGGGGTCGGCCGCCGCGGGACGCGGACGACCCGACACCGCCCCGCGGGGCTCCGCGGCCGTGGGTGTCGTGGGGGAGCCGTGCCGCGCCGCGGCCGCCGCAGGTCCGTGGGTGGCCGCGGCCGGGGCGTCCCACGGGCCCGGGGGCAGGGGCCCGGCCCGGGCCGGCCCGGGGGGGCGGCGGAGCTCGGCCCCCGCCGCCCGGCGGGAGCTCTTGACGGCGGAGCCCCCGCAGGAGACGGGGTCCGTGCGTGTGTGTGCGCGCCCGTGTGCGTGGGTTTGGTCTGGATCTCGATATAAAGCAGTTGTTTGCGGCGGGGGGAAGAAAAAAAAAAAAAGAGCAATTTTCCTTCCAACTTTTTTTTTTTTCCTTCCCTTCCTGGAGCACTAATTCCTCTGTGTGGGCAAACAGCCCTTCTCCTTTGATTCTTAGTCACAGCCCCTAGATTAATTCCCGGTTTTAATGAGAGCCGTGGCTGTGGCCGCATTAGGTGATGATAGTTATGAAGACGATCTGACCTGTTTTGATGAAGACGATCTGACCTGTAGGGAGAGAGGGAAAGGTCAGCCACATGCAGTGGCCAGATTTCTGCTCGTTCCCGGCACATGCTGCTACAATATTGATCCGTGGAGAAAGATAAACATAAAAGCTAGATCCTACGTCCTGAATACTAATGAACGTGGCTTCCAGATTTTAATTGTTGTTGACTCCTTATTTCCACCGTAAACATTTGCTGACCTCTGTAGGGCAATTTCCCCCGGTTTTATTTTAATTTCTTTTCTTTTGTTTTATTTTATTTTACCCCATTTTATTTTTTTTTTTTTTCCCCAACCGCTGAATCTCTCTCCCGTTGGAAATCTTTCCAGCAAGTTACGTTCCCCAGCAGCCGAGGCGCAGCCCCCAGAAAGCCACCGCCCGCATCTCGTTTCCATGAGACGGCGCAGCGAAGGCAACCGCTGCTGGAAGCGGGGAAGGCTCTTCCGAAAGGCGGTATCTCGACCCGGGATCCACCTTTCGGATTCCTGCTTCATTTCTCGCTTCATTCCTTCGCACCTTAACGCTGCAGAGTTGGGTTGGTTGGGTTTTCTTTTGGTTTGTTTTTTTTTTTTTTTTTTTTCCCTCTCTCCTCCTCCTCTCCCGGACCGTGCGGCAAAACCGGCAGCGAAGCTGGAAGAGAGCTCTCTCTTCAAAGCCTCCGCATTTCCCAGCTGTTCCCAGGCTAGATACACCTACGGCAGGCGAGGAGAGATGGACAAACGCCGTTGTCTCGGGGAGAGAGGCACTGCAGAGGCGCTTTCCCCGCCTGTGCGGAGCAGCCTGGCCGGGCGGGCGGAGGAGGCTCCTTTCGGAGGGTTTTTCGCTGCGGCGGTAAATGGTCGAGGATCACTCGCCGCCCCGGCTGCCGCTTGGAAAGGGTTTTTTTTTTTGCCCTTCGAGATGGTCAAAATTAGCTGTAAAGCGGGTAAAGCTGTCAATGAAATAGCTGTCCCCAAACACGCGTTTCAAGTTTCTGTCGCTTCGCGGACGACCTAGCGTAAGCACCGTCGGCTGTATAGGGGCAATTAACTGTATCAGGCTGACATGTAAGAAAATGAGGGAGATATTAAACTCCTAATTCCCGTCATTACAAATAATTTTCATGAAGGGAACTTCTAAAAGTTTTTTTTTCCTCCCTTACACTTTCCAGTCTACTTTTTAACCCCTGAGTGATTTACTACGTAAGTAATTTTAGAGGATACAGTTTACAGCTTGAGTTATTAGACTGAACACCTCTGGCTGACACCGCAACACCTTTTTTTTCTGCCTGCAGCTGTGAGTCACAACCCCATTTTCATACCAAACTGCTGCACATTCCTTTACAATATAGACTTCCTTCTTCCAAAGATCAAACGTGCTCCAGCCAACGTGTTTATTTTAAAATACGGGAAAATTAAAACTAAACATGGACTTAAAAGAAAAACAAATGCATCATTTCTTTCCCTGCTGTCCCTCCTACTAAAACAAAATAAAATAAAATAAAATTAGGACGGAACGGCGTAGACCTCTCCAATAAAATAATGCGGTGACAGAGCCAAAACAGTTGATTCCGACTGGAACAGGAACGGATCCTTCTGTTTGCTGTTATTTATTTATGCATTATTGTGGCTATGGTTTTAATTATATGTGGGAATGTCAGGCCAAGATGCTGTAACCGTAGCCTCCCTTTAACACACTTTTCCTATTTGTTTAATGCCAGCGCTACAAGGCTAGAACAGGCACCATAAGGAAAATGGTTTCAATATTCTGTTTAAGAGCCTACAACAGGGAATCCCGGAATTACAGAAAAACCTGCAGGCCTGCTCCGTGGAGGTGCCCGGCAGGACCAGGCAGATTTCGCGTTCCCCGGCAGGTTTCGGCGTGCGGGGAGGGAGCGGAGGGGGGGGGGGAATTGCGGGAGGGAGAGGTGCCCGGGGTCATTTCTACCCAGCAAAGCGGGGTTTTAAAAGCCTCCTCGCTGCTCAGCGGCACAGACGCTGGGGTGCTTTTTAATTTTGAGTAGGGTGAAGGTAGATTTAATCTCTGCTCCTCCCGGTAACCCGCTGCCTACTCCTCCAGTGACCCTACTTGGGTTTGAGAGGGGGCCTTCGCTGCAAGTCCTTCTTCTTCCATCCCCTGGGGTTTTTTGCCCCGGAGGAGGGTACCCGGGCGACCTCGCGTTGCCCCCCATTCCTTCGCCAGTCTTTCCTCACGTCGTCGGAGTGATGGGTGAGGCAGGGAGAGCGGGACATACCTGCCCGCATTTGTTTATCTTTGGTACGCATACAGACGAAAAAAGATTATTTTAAAGAAGAAAAAAATAAAGAAAGGAAAGAAAAAGCAAAGCGAAGGATCATCCGCTTCAGGAAACAGATCAAATAACTCCCCCTCTCGCTCCTCCGATTTATCCCCGATCCCAGCGGCTCCGAAGCGCTGAGCGAAGCGGGCGGCGAGCCCGCACCGCGCTCCGGGGCTGTGCTTGCGCGGCGAGGGGGCAGCAGGACCAGCGCCCGCCAAGCGGGGCCACGGCACGTCCCCCGGGTCCCCCGGGTCCCCGGGGCTCACCCCCCCGGGCCGAGGGCTCCCTGACCGCCTGCCGTCGCGGCCCGACGTGCGCCCAAAAGTTAGGGCGAGAGCGGGGGCTTTCTTGCTTTTGCAGGTATCGCCGCTGCCCGATCCCGGTGCCTCGGCGTTCGCTGCCCGCCCGCACCTGCCCGAGCGCTGCCCGACCTGCGCAGCCGCCGCCCGCCCGTCGCCCCGGCCGTTTCCCGCCTGCTGCCTGCGCCCCCGCTGCGCGCCCCGGCGCACCCCGGGCAGCAGCGCCGGGACGCGCAGCGCCGGGGCGCGGGGGTTTCCCCGATTTGGACAAACTACACTCGCTAAGACGGAGGGCTGCGGGTTCCTCCCCCCCCCCTCCAAAAAAGGGGGGGCGAGGTTCTCGTTTTCAGCTCTTAAATAAAGGCCTGGGACTGGGCAAAGACAGCGAAGAAATGCGCGGAGGGCCCCTTCCGCGCCTGGAGGCTGCCGGAGCGGCCCGAACGCCCTTTGCTTAACGCGTTTCCCCCGGCGGGGTGTCCCGCGGAGCCCCGCGGGAGGCTGCGGAGCGCCCCTCCGCCCGCGCCCCCAAGCCCGGAGGGCAACGCCGCTGCAATCCCCGACGGGACGTGCGCCGTAGGTGCCTGGGACCCGCTCGGCCCCCTGAGCACAGCGGCCCGCCTGGCCCCACAACCCCCGGCCCCCTCGTGAGTCTCTCCCTGCGCTCCCGTCGGGGGTCGGACCCTGCATCCCCCACCCCCTTTCTGCACAGCAGCGGCGCGGGTGCCCCGAGGAATTTGGGGTGTCTGCAGCAGATGGGCTGTCGGTCCCGGGGAGGGGGCCGGATCCTGCCCCCCCTCTTTCACCCGGCCCGTGACTTTCCTTTAATGGGTTTGTAACAAATCGGCGCGACACCCCCACGTCTTTCCTTGTCAAGGTGCTTCGTGCGCACAGATCTGCCCGCTCCGGTCGGAGAGTCTGATGCTCAGCGGCCAACACACGCCGGCTGCCTCCCGAGAAGCAGGAACCTAACCCTTCTAGGCGGGGTTTTAACAAAAAGGGGTAGCTGCGTTTAATTAAAAGCATCGACGATTCACTGAGGCAAGGGGGACCCGGGTTCAAGTGGTGCTCTCGCGGCTGAAGGGGATTTGACCGGCAAGTCCTTCGGGCTGCTCCCGCTCGCCCTGAGGGCTCCATGCTTTTGCCGTGTTGGGGTGAATGAATGGTAAAAGCCAGAGACGGCTCTTGCCCCGAAACCCGATGAACGCAATTTTGCAACGCGACGAGGAGCTTAATTTCTTTTAATTTTTTTTGCCAGTTTGTTCCCCCCCGGGGAAGCACTGGAAGCGGCTCCCCTCGGCAGGTGACGAAGGGGATGTGCGTCCTGGCACTTCCAGGCTTTGGTCACCGATCCCGGCGACGCGCAGCCCCGCAGGCACGGGAACAGCCCCCGCAGAGCGCCCAGACTCCGCGGCGAGGGGCGCCGAGCCTCCCCCGGCGCGGCCGCCCGTCCCGTCCCCTGCTTCTTCCGCGGCGGGGACAGCGGGGTTCCCCCTCCCCACCTCGGCCGTGCTACCTGCCGCCCTGAATTTCGCTGCCGGGCGAGACGCTCGACTCCCATCCGCGGTGCCACCGAGTGACGGGTGCCTGAGCCCGCTCCCGCCTCGGGGCGTTTCGGGTCGCTTTTCCCCGTGCCCGGCATCCCGGCAAACACCCACCCGTGGCGGCCTCTAAACGTCCGCCGCGCTGAGGACGCACGGTGCTCTCGGACTTTCGGGGAGGCTGTCCCCGCCGCCGGGGCGACTCCGGCAACGAGGGGCGAAATCCCCGGGGGCTGCCCCAGCGCCAGCTCTCGGGAGGGACAGCGGGACACCCGCACACACGCACACTGTGCCATCACTTTGTGAAATGTGCGTGCCGGGCTCCGGAGCCTCCGGGTAACCTCTCCCGGTTCATCCCGGCCGCTCGCCCCCTCCAGCTCTTGTAGCCGGAGGCACATGAGCAAGCAGGGCTGCGGCTTCCCCCCCCCCCCCGGTCCCTGGCATCCCCCGGCCCCCCTCCGCAGTGTCCCCGGTGCTGGGAGCTCCTCGGGTCGCCTGGCTCCCGCCGCACCTCCGGGCGGGGTCCCGTACGCGCCGTCGGAAGAAGTAGCGGGCAAGAAACCTCGGGGAGGTCCCGGCGGGGTTCTGCGGGGGCCGGCGCGGTGCCCCCCGCCTCGGGGGGGGGGTGGGGGGGTAGGAAGTGGCGGGGGGGGGGGGCGGTGTTTGCAAACACCGCGCCAAGAAGCAGCGCGGATCGGGCAGCGGCGGGGGCTGCCGGGGTGGGGGTGCCGGGGGCTCAGCCCCGCTCCCCAGGCACCGTCAGGTTGAGAGGCCGGCCCGGCGGCTGGAGCCCGGGACCACGGAAACCAAAACATTTGTAGCATTGTAACGAAGCAGCGAGAGAAGGGCAGAAGCTGTCATTGTTCCACTATTTCTTTTTTGGGGGGATAGACAACATTCACGAGCCCTTCCACATTAATGCCCTTTAATTTTGGTTTGCACAGCTTACGTTTTCGAGGCTTCCCAAGGGCACCCACGCGGGAGCAACCCACGCAGCGTGCGAGCTCCTCCGCCGCCAGCTCAGCGGAGGCTCTGCGCAGCCCAGCCCGCCGCGCCGGCTCCGGCTCCGGCTCCGGCTCCGGCTCCGGCTCCGGCTCCGGCTCCGGCTCCGGCTCCGGCTCGCTGGCCCTACCCGCACCAAAATACCCGCGGAAACCCCCACCTGGTGAAGACAAAGTGAGATTAAAAAACGATGCTCCGCTGCACAAAAGGTACTGTAAAAGGTAATGGTAACCCGGTATTGGAACAGTTACACAGAAAAACCCATTTTCTTTGCCTGTACAGTGGCAATGTCTTCTCTCCAGTGAAGGGAGTAACAAGCAGAAGGGGCAGAAGATGAGGTGGAGGTGCAAAGAAAGAACTTCAGGGTCCGCTTCTTGCTTCCCAAGCAAAACCAACCAACCACCACTACCAGCCAAAAGAAATCTCATATATTTTATTTGCCTTCCACGGACTTGTATATTTAGCACATCTTTTATTGTCCCACCGCGCTTCCAGAAAGTTGCTATACCTTAGCCTGGAATCACAGGCTGCAGCCTGAGATTTTGGCAACCTCCCTTCTGCTACAGCTGTTAAAGGAGATTTAGCCTCCAGCAGAATTCATTCATCCTACCATTTATGCCAGATATTAAGTGACTAAATCAGCTGTTGGGGTGGTTCCTTGTGCAGCCAAAATGATCAACTCCCATGTGCAGTCCACTAGAGATATCACCACCTAAGCCAGAATGGCACTGACGTACCAAAAACCCAGCCAATTACGTTAAGCAATGATTACATCAGCCCATATCAGTTTTGCTATTACTGAAGAATAGTGGAAGCTACGTGAGAGAATGGAACAGCAAAAATTCTGGGTTTAGCCCAAGTTACGGGCTTGAGCATTGAAATTAATGGGTATCTTAATCTTTCATCCGAATTTCTGCAGGAGATGAAGCGATGGAAATCATGTAGAGATTTTTGTCTTTAAAATATGTTCCTTTAATACCCTCAAATAATAATCCTTAAATGCATTACTTCTTGCCTTCACGGGGTTTAAGTGGATTTTAAATAATTCCTAGACCTCGCACAGTCCCCTTATGGACAAATACTTTTTATCCTCTGTACCTGCATGTATTTTTCTAGGCAAGTCTCACGGTGGGGTGCATTAGAAATATCCAGATGGGCACCACCAACATCTGTGGTACTATCAGGAGTTGCTGAAGAGATAACTGAGGTGTCAAGAGGCTGCGGTGGGGAACGAGTAGCAAGAACAGATGAACTTTAAGAGCAAACAGACCGTTTTAATTCAATATTCCAGAACGGGAAAGACAAATAGAGGCACCCCAGCAGAACTGTTTTCAAAGACTGGTTTCTATGAAATCTCAATAGTGTTATGGGCATATCCCATTTGCTTGAGAATATTTACTTTTCCGTTGGTTATTTGAGAGTCTTTGATGTTTGCTCAGCTGACCCATCCTGATTTCTTGCCCTTTGCTGCCCGTAGGCACCTTTTGTCACTGCATGCCTACGTGCTTTATATCCAGCCTCCATATGGATTAGAGTTGTCTCTTGGGCAAGCTGGACAAAATGAAACCTCCAGGTTTATTTCAGCTGATTTGAACTGCTGCCAAGGCAAGGGCCACACTCCATATCTCAGGGACTGAGTTTTAAAAATCTCATGGGCATAGATGTAGTAAAGAACAGAACACTCAATTGCCAGTTATTTCCAGAAGGTATTTCTGCATCTTCTTACAGTTGAATTTTATGAAGACTCACCCCATCAAATTCTAGCCCCAAGCTGCAGTTTGGTTTTATGCATGTCTGTGAGGCAGTTTTCCTTCTACCCCCCCCCCCCCAAGGTTTTAAATGTAGTATGTTTGAATGCTTGATTATGACGGTTGTGAAAGGGACCTGGAGTTTAGCAGAGAAGTAGACAATCAACTTTTTTTTTCTTTTCAGGATATGTCTTAGTAAAATGGAAATGTTTCTATAAAACAAGGACATTTGAGCTTTTTTAGAAATCTATATAAAATACTGAATTTCATAAGACAGACTCGGCTCCGTGCAAGATTGTCCTTTGAGACATATCCTCATTCCTAGTTTGCAAAAGAAAACTGGATTTTAGGCTTCTGTATCTATAGAATTAACAGATTAGTAAACAAATATAAATTTTCAACCGGTTCCTCCAAGCAGATGCCCAAACCACACCAAGTACTGTGAGAAGTGGTCCTGCTTGCTAGGTTTGCGGGCAGCCTTCAGTGAAGAAGCCAGGTACCAGCTGGGGATGAAGAGTGACCGGCTTTCTCTCCCCAGGAGGTGGTTTCATCAGGTCAGGATTAAGGGAAGTAGCAAGGCAGGTTGGAGTATCTTGCAGGACTGTCAATCCAACATCTTCCAAGAACAGTAGATTCACACCCACAAAACTATAAATAAGGAAAAATGTGTGCTAACTGCAGCGTATGAGCAGAAAACCTACTATGTGCCTCTAGAAAAAAATATCATCTGCCTATTTGGGAAAAATAAAAAGCATATGCTTGAAGCTGTTATCATATAAACACATGCCTAGAACATAAACTTTTCCAGCATGCAAATAAATTGACTTGTCACTCAACATAGTTTCTATATACTGAAATTTAAAGTAATTAGAGGACAGCTGCTGGGCTCCATTCAGAAATATTTGTTTTATTTTTATAACACTCAGGATATTTTCTGTATTTTCAGAGGTATTAGATTTCAGTTTGCTACAGTTAATATAATAGAAAATTCTGTAGTCATTATTGACTGCAACTGCCAACATACAATTTGAGAATTAAAGTCTAATGCGGAAAACTGGCGATGGATATTGAAAACAGTTTGTGCTCATACTTCACCTTACAACTGATGGTTAGAACCGAGTTGGTTTTCGAGGAGTTGCGAGGGGACGCGCAAGCCAGTTTCAGAGAGAAGCAAACGTCCACAGACATAGCCCTGTGGTCTGCAATCAGTGGCACAAGGAAACTGGTCTGGTCTGTGACTTCAGGCTGGTTTGGTCTGACAGGAACAGATAACTGGAATTTGAAGGTTATGACAATAGATTTGGTAATACGTGACGACATTCAGTATATCCTCCTGCATTAGTGTGACTACTCATTTCTCATTAGGGACAGAATTTTCTCATTACTAAAGTGGCCTGCACGATCCAAAAATGCTCTTGCTTTCCCTGCAGGCTGAAACGAAGTGCTACCCTGGGGAGGAGGAGCACGGGGGGGTAACTAACTCCCAGCCCTCTTTGCTTGGGGCTCTTCAGTGCTGTGCCAAGCACAGGCTGGCGAGATCTGAAGCACAGCCCTGTCCCAGTGCCAGGCAGGGGCCACACAAAAAGGCTTGATGCTCTCTTTGCAGCTCTGCATCTATACGATGTGTTTTTCTTTTCTGTAGAGATACGGAGGCTCAGGCCTACGACTGAAATTGTTGGGGACTCTAAAGAAATCTTGGCGCAAGAGGAACCCGCCTGTTTCCATCAGGGGTGGCATCACCTGGTCATGGGGTTTAAAAGGGACCCAAACGTCTGTGTTTCCAGTGGCATTGGGACTCACGTCATTTTCTACAACACCGAGGAGACCAACCAAATTCCACCTAGACGCTTTTGTCCCTGCCTAAACTTTACGTGAAACTGTAATTGGAGAAACATTTAACTTTTTCTTGCAGAGGAGGTGGGGGCACTGTGTGGCTGTTGACCCACCGGTAGCCAGAACTCAGTAGAATCATAGAATCATTAAGGTTGGAAGAGACCTCTAAGATCATCGAGTCCAATCAAGTACCTTCCCTGTCTGCTCCCCAGGGTCCTCTAGGGTGCCCTAGTCTGAGTGTCCCCTAACTAGCAGGATATAATGAGCAGTACTCATCCGGCAGCACCTCACTGCACTGATCCTACAGAAATCGCTGTGCTGTGACTGCTGATGGAAAAATCGTGAGGCTTTGGAGGCAGAGTCAGGGTCCCCAAGCATGCTGTGCCATGAGCCTGTTCTGCTGTGTGGGGTTTCCCCCTGGAAATCCAAAAACGCTTAAACTGCAGAGACGCTCAGTCATGTCTCAGGAAGATGGGTGATCAGTCACTTAAAAGTTGGAGACCGCCCGTAGTGAAATAATACAGCCCTTCTCCTCTGATGGCAGCGGATAATCCCTATGAAGCCACTGGACACATGGAGTTGGGTTAAATCTCCCCCTCTCAAAGATACAGTTAACCTCAAAGGTATCAATTCTTTGGGAATCTGATAGAGCATTTTTGTCTTCCAACATTTACAAGGATTTCCAGTATTTCCTTTCTGGTATCTTAAATTTGACTGTCTCTAAGCTAAACAAAATCCATTTTAATTTATAGAAATTTATTTTAAAAACTATGAAATGCTACCATCCTACAGAACCTGCTATAGCTACACTCAGGGATATGAGCAGAGAGCGGAAGCAGCAGAGTCAGGCACACAGATTGCCTTTCTTTCTGCACTTTAAGGGGTAAGCCCTACAGATAATCCAGACGCCAAATTAATGCAGAACAAAACGAAATTATCAACCTTTGATAGAACTGACAAATAATATCACCCCCCTGATTTATTGCAGTGAGGTCTTCTCACTCTGCTGCTTTGAGGTTGAACGAGAGACGCCAATATGAAGGCCGGGGCCTCACGGCTGTATGACACTTCCCACAGAAGATGGGATGCATGAACGGTAGAGCAGTTTACCTTGCTTTATTAATGCAATATTTCAGTTTTAAGGTCTGTAGTCTCAATCCCATAGTCTCCATATTTCACAGGCTTTTGGGAACATTGGTGAGAAAACACACGTTGCTGTGAATCATAAGGCAATGCACACATAACCTGGCTCACGCCTGAAATCTGACATGTGTTGTGTATACTTAGCTTGTTCATATACAGTTTCTACAGTAAACACAGCAGCAAATGATTACTGGTGTCTATTATACTTAAGGTTGCCAAATATTTTCAATTTAATCATCTTCTTTCCTGTTTTCATGTGATCAATTTTCTTAAAAAAATATTCTGTGGCTTCAAATTTCCTCTCTGTGGTTTTTGCCCCTAAATGATTTTCCTAAGTCTTTTTTTTACAATGTTCTTTCATCCACTTTTGAAGTGGTGATGGTTAAAAAAAGAAAAAAAAAAAAAGAAAAAAATGTTTTCCACATAGACTAAACCTCCCAAACTATGACAGTCACAGCAAAGTTAACATGGACATAACCTGCATCGAAGGCCAGTGTCCTCCAGTCAGATTTTGATTAATTTTTCACTAATTTTGACTGTTTTGTAGTAGGAACCTTTCATTTCGGGAAAGAAATTTAAGAGATTTGACTGGAAAGGCAGATACTTAGCATAGGTTGTCCTCAGTCTGAAGCCTCCAGATATATTATGCTCATTAAGTGTCCCATTCCTCTGTCTGCATTTTTGTTTCTAAGAAGCAGAGCTTGTACCCTCTTTAGGATGAATAACTTGGAAAGAAGGAATTTACAAGCTCCACAAGTTTATTGGTTCCAGATTTCTTTCCTTTCTTTTTTTTTCCCCTCCGCACATAATTTGAGATGCCTTTTCCTTAAAAGTTTAGATAAATACGTTGAAAACATTAATGCATCATAAAGGTCAAAAGATTAAGCATTCAAAAGTCAGCCAACTTCAAGAATTATTACAGCGAGATTTGCATGATCTACATCCGTCTCAAAAGACACAGCATCAAGGACAGCTACAAACTTGCTCCAGCATTTCAATCTGGTTTCTGAGCTGCCTAAAGAGTTCATATCATGTTTAATTCTTTGCTTAGACATAAACTAGAGAGAAAAGATTTTACCATGTTATCAAAAATTAACACAAAACTCCCCTGATCTTGGTAGGCAAGGCATGCATAAAATTGAGTTAACGGCACTCTGTCACTGTAACGCTGGTATTTTGAGGTATGTTCTCAGCCATCTAGAGACTGGGTTTAGACAAAAAAAATCTATTACTTGGCACAGTGGCGTAAACAATTTCAGGAAAATAAATAGACCGCTCCATATATAGCAAACTAGATGAATTATGCTTCAGGGAAAAAAAAAAACAACCCAGTGAAGTTATCTTGTAACAATGGCTACTAGGTGTACGTTTCCAGTTAAGTTTGTCTCTACAGATCAGTTCTGTTACACTGAAACTACGCACCAGTTACACAGTCCGGGGCAGGCTGGGAGGGACTTCGCCTTCTCTTTCAAATTAGAAGGATGGCTCCTCTTCCCTAAGTTTAGGAACTTCCAGGGCAGAAAAGCTAGGCCAGCTGTGAGGAATTAATTAATTCTCCCCATTGGACTGCAGCTGAGGAGTTGGGCTGCAATGTAGCTGTTTTAAAGGGTGATTAAGCTCAATTTTCTCTCTAACCCTTATTTTCTAAGAAAGTGATGGTCAGGACAGATAAATGCTTGGTACGGCTGTGGGTGAAATCAAACCTAAACTAAACTAAACTAAACTAAACTAAACTAAACTTTGTTTTAGGGTGAATCTGGGAATTAAAATGGCTCCATGTTTTCTCACCCTTAAACAGGACTAAGTCCTGACTCCCAGTATGCCTGAGAAAGCTCTGACGGAGGGCAGCAACAGCAGCGGGAGCGAGAAGCGGACCAGCTGCTAAAATCGGGAAGGGTGAAGAGTATTTCTTTCCATGACAGACATCACCTGGCGGTTATCATGAGTAGCAACATGACAGATAGGTGCTGGGATGTGGTGGTAACAATCCTCCTCTCTGAAGAAATAGCCTGAACTGCTAATTTAGAACCAAGGAAAAAGCTATGGTCAGGACTACTTTTTTCAAGCACGCCACAAAAGTTGACATTACTGGACAAACTTGTCGCAGATGATCTGTAGGCACATCTGCCTAGAAAGCTTACTTTAACCAACTCTTAGTTTAAAAATAATTTTTTGTCTTCTGTAGTGCCTTTTGCTAAGACTCACTGTCTTCAACGAAAAGAAGCCAGTACAGCTTTTCAATATGGATTTTTCCATTTGCCCACTCCACAGCTGCAGTACTAGGATATTATTTAACTGCGGTTTTTCATTATTTCTAGTATCATCATTCAGATCTTCCAAGAACCGTCTAACACTTTTTCCATATCTATTAGAAAAGCAACTGCAGGCTGGGGAACATCGCAGCATTCAGATGTATTTTCCCAGATATCATTTCCATCACCTGTGAGTAAGGACCGAGAAAGAGGCATTTGTCTCTTCCTCAGCTCTGTTTAAACCTGAATGAAATTACATTTCCTATTTGACTGCATGTTTTATTTTTTAATCACTTTTCCCCCTTCTCAACAATTAGAAAAGGATAAAGGAAAAGGCAAAATTACTTACATGAAGCAAAAGCAGTGTAGCCTATGTAGGAAAAAGACACATCTCTATACATAGCAGGTTTTAAAGAAAAGTTAATTTAATCAAATAATTTACAAAATAATAAATGAAACACAATGCAGCTTGGACTATATTACTGAGAGCGAGATCAACTATTCTCCCTCACAAATTTTACCAACACCTTCATGGTACCTTAAAAATGTTGAAATGCTTGCATTGCATCTACAAATTCTACTGCAAGGTGTAGTAAGGGAAAAAAAAAAGGAGGCTATTAAAGAAAAATCACCCTTGGGGAATCTTCTAAGGAGGCAGGAGCTCCTCTCCTTCCAAGAACCAGTGTCCTCAGGGATCATGTAGCACTCGGTGCCGAATGTTTTACGGTCGCCCCACCCCACCTAGCAATGGGTTTTGGACCGCAGCGTTGGCAGCGGCAGCAGCGTGAGCTGGCTGCTGTGTTTCTGAATGCAGCACGGTTCTGACAACCCCGGTGTGATCCAGAAAGGTGCCTTATTGCTTCTTGAGTAGGTTTCACAGGCAGATTAGGTGCCTGGCCACATAGGGGTGTTCCAAAAAAATGGAGTGGAATGCTTAAAATTAAATGCTTAAATTCAAAAGACAATCTACCAGACCCCCAATATTGATCAGGGAACTCCTCACAGCTGGGTCGGAAATGCTATGCTTTAGCCCTCACCCCCCATTAGGGCTTCAGCAGCCTGATTTGCTCTGAATTGAGAGTTTGAATTTGTTTTCAGAGAGTCTGAGTGATAAGGGAGAAATTTTAAGTGAGGTGGTCTGAGAGCTGTTGTAGGGGCGAGGGGTACAGCACGACTGTCCTGGGGAGCCTTGCAAGTGGACAGAGGCTGAGCGGGGGCCACGTCCTCTACCCCTGGGTTGTGGCAGAGGCAGGAATGGAAGAGTTATGAGGCCAAAAGGAAGGCAGGCAAGAAGAAACATCAAATAAAAGCCTAGGGGGTAGGGCAGTCAGCCAGAAGAGGGAAGACACCTAGCCAAATACATAAATAAATCCTGGGAAGCCAGAGCAGAACTCAGTAACTCCCCAGTGCCTGCAAGCCTGTGGTTAAGGAGCTGAGACTGGATCTTTTGAGGCAAAGGACAGCCTATAGCCTGGTGTCTCACCACTTTGACTATGTTTTTGTGCGGCACTACATGCTCTTGCATGCAATAAGCACGTTCAAGGGTCATCTAGCACACTGGTGACATCAGGAGAAGCATACAATATATTTTGCAGTTAGGGCTTTTTTACATGACTTTTTAGATTAAGGCATATTAATCACATCCAAATCCTATGCTGAAGTGCTTTTCTGAACCTCACCTGGGTACATGTATAGTTGTAATGTACACATGTATATTTGGAGTACATTTGGAGACATAATAAATCAGGAGCCTGTCTTGGGCAAGGGGCTGCAAGACCAGGTGTGACATCTATGTCCCATTCTCACCCATTAAAGATGATGTTGCAGTTTGTGTGCTACTCCAGGCCATGGTTCCCTCTGCAGGGAAACAGGAATTGGCTTACGGTAGCTAGTATAGTCTGGCCATCCCCTGCAGAAGACAGCCTCCAGCCATCTCGACCACCTTGCATAGGGATCCAGATGAGGAACAATTCTGTATTGAAATCACGTACTTGTGCCATTTTTATCCCCCGTGCAATGGTGCAGTAAATAATTCCAGTTTTGCCTTATTATATAGCATATCTGACAAGCAGAGGCCAACATATACTTGAGGAAGCAGAGCCAAGGGAGTGTATTTAGCCTCCATACTGAGAGTTTCCCGGATTCAGCAAACTTACCTTCTTTAATTTAACATGGTGTTAAATACAGAACCTACTCAGCTAAGAACCTGGTGCATTAACATCTGAGTAGGGGTAAGCAGTAGATTGTAGGTACTCAAAAAAGCCTTCTCATAGACACGCTGTAATTGATGGCAGGGGGGAAATACAACCATAACACACTCAAATAAAATATTCATTCTGGAGTTGGGGGGGAGGGTTATTCTTTTTTTTCTTTAAAGTCATATGGATAAATGCCAATATTTCATATCTGCCTCTTATAGATGGATGCACCTAAACAAAATTAATTTCCAGAAAGGTTGAAAACCCCGCTACTTTTAACTCCAACGAGTCAGTAGCTGTGGTCTTCGGACCTTAGCCAGGCATATACTGAAAGGCAACCAAATGTGTACATTTAAGACATATTTCCAAATCTGCCAAGTTTAGTATCTCTTCCTGTAAGGACATTGTGTCACAAAAAGCAAAGAATATCCACCTGAGGAAAAAAGAAAAATGACTGAAATGGCAATGATCAGATTTATCTGCTGCAAGAGCGTGATATATCTCTGAATATCTGTCCCAGAAAAGAGGTGGAGGCAAACCCATAAAAATGGCAATACAATACTCTGTCATCAACAGGAAACTACTTTCTCACTAACTGTGAGAAAGTTTGCAAAAGCTATTAAGAGATCAAATGTGGAAAGTACTAAGAAAAACACAATGTAAGCATATTTTATGGAACAAAGATCTTATTGCCATAATGTCCTTAAAAATTGTAATACTCTGAAAACAAGAAATGTTTTAGATACATTAACTTAGACCTTCAACAAGTTTTTAAATAAATTCAGAGGCTTCTGCAGGCTACAAAAAGTCTGTAAAACAATAGTAGCAAGTGTATTGAAAAAAAAAAAGCCATAATTTTCTGCAATAATACAATATTGGCCTGTGCCATGTCCTGACGCTGTTTCAGGTGGGGCACACTCTCTGAAGTTAACGGGAATTATTGTGGATTAATGGAAGGATGGGGCCCAAATCAGATTTATAGGGAGACTCACAAAGAGGAAAAGGCCATTTGTAAAGGAATCAGAGTTGAGACACATTTAATTCTCTATGTAAGCAACATGAAGTAAGCTCGTGTAACACCACTCAAGTCCACAAGGAGCAGAAATAGTGGGCAAGTTTGGTGACAAGAGTAAGGTCTTAGCAGAGACTGACAGAGGCAAGTGTGGAAAACGCTACATAGTAGGTTTTTAAGTTGATGTCTACCGAACAGTAACGTGCTAGAGCATAAAAGTCATGATCTAGTCCTGTAAAGATGTTACAAATAGACGTGACCCTTCACTTGTTTTCCACGTGAGTCAGTGGCCAGAGTGCTCAGTGTTTCGGAGAAGCACTCGGCACCCCGCACGGCTGCACCCTGGGCACGCGCTCTGCTGTGGGGCAGGTAACACAGCGCTGCCCCACAGCCCTGAACCCCTCAACGTGGTCCTCAGGATCCATCCTCCCCTGGATCACCCACAGATATTTTTCAATAAAGAACTATTCTGTCAGATGTTATCCTCTTAGCTCCCGGCCCTTTTGTCCATAGGATAGGAGAAGAACAGCTTGCAGTTTTTGTAAAGTAAAAAAAAAAAGTATTTTAAAAAATATTTTTCACCGTCTTGAGGCTCAAAGATTGCTGCATTGTCATGATCAAAAATGCAATAAAAATTGCTTTTGAGCAGACTGTGAGAAAGCAGGTTTTTGAGCAGAATAGGCCAGGAAGTTGTATGGACTAAAAGATGGCGTTAACATGAGCTATAGCTCTGCTACATCAGCTGTAATAACTCATCATTGACGTTTGGTCTTTGAAAACATGTTTTCTTGTCCAGTGCAGGCTAGAAGTGTGGACTACAAACAATGTTTAATGAAGACTGGAGACACAATACTATTCCTTAAGTAATGCAAATAAGAACAGCTGAGGAAATAAAACGTCCAGGTTTACAAAAGAGTATAGTGAACTTAATATTCTTAAAAAAAAGTCAAATTGATCTCAGTCAGCTTCTCAGATAGAAGGCCTCAAGCCATCAGAATCCATGCAAAATTTAGGATTTAGGAACTGAAGCTGTGAGGGATGTGATCTTTGGCCCTTGTGAGGGTTTGGTTCCTAGGTTATGAGCATTGTGGTTTCAGAGATAATGAAACGTGTATATCACACCAGTAGATGAAGTTTGAAGAACAGGGCGAAAAAAAGTAGAAGAGAAAACAGACATCAAAAGAAACTGCAGTTCCATATGGTAGAAAACTGTTTAGACACACAGAAACTGCCTGAATAGTCACGTCTGTGAACATAATCACAATGGTGAAAAGGACAAATTTGACTTTTTTCCCCCCAAACTCCCGATCAGAGTTTGGGAAACTCTCCGTATAGAGTGGCCAGACAGTGCCCAGTCTGCGCAGGAAACTGCAGTTGTTTTGGGTTGGTTATGTCCAGGTGAGACTGATGGTTGCTATCCCCGCTCCTCATTTAGGGTTGTTGCAAAAAACAGGTGTCCTGTGGGGTGCAGCAGGAGCCAGGCTGCCCCATGAGGGGGCTGAGGAGGGGGGTGCTGCAGGGACCCCAGGGCTGGCCGTGACTCCTGATGGGGTGGGATGCCGTCCCATGGGCACCGAAAGCCCCTGACGCTTTTGGGAAGCAGTGAGCCCAGGAGACAAGCTCCCACTGTGCTCGGCCCAGCCCTGACCGGAGACATCGCAGAGATGGGGCCGGGATGGGGCACGGCTGAGCCAAAACAGGGTCCAGCACCCTGGGTAGGGGTGGTGTGCATGGAGGTCCCTGGGAAGCCCCTCGGGGAGAGTAGGGCTTGAAGACGCCCTCAGGGACCTGACACAGAAGTCACAAGTCAGACCAGCAGCATTAGTCTGCTCAGGAATTTGAAGCATTTTGGGTAAAGGCACTTTCTGGGGCAGTTAATTGAGCAGAAATGTTCCATGCTGTCATCTTCTCCACTCAAGCACTTGCTAGGACAGCCCAGAAGAGGTGCAGAAAGGGCAGTTATAGGTGGCTGAGAGCAAGGGAACAGCCCGTAGTCCTTTGATTTCCCCCGTGATTAGGAAAGCAGGATCTCTTAAATAATCTCTAAATAATGAATACGCCACGGCATTGCTGAAATAATGGAGGGCAATATTCCTCACCAGCACAGCAATGCAGGCAAACTCCAGTTTTTGCCTGGTTGCTCCGGTTCCCAGTTAGGGGACAGTCCACCGCAGCTGTGCAACACAACACCCAATTCTGTGTGTGGACCTCCACTTTCCACTTTTGAAAACTCAGTCCAGATTTCCTTTCACTTTGGGGCTTCATGAGCTGTGGCCGTGTTTTCAAATACCAAACACACTGACTGCATTTTGGAAGGGTCTCACTGTAAACACTCAATGAGTTTTTCTTGCAAACTTCATTGTTACAAAATTACAAATGACGTGGAAACGAAAACAGGTCAAAACCAATTACAAACATGCAATTTCTGTTAAGAATCCATTTCTCATTGTATGAACTCATTTTTTGGGAAGTATGCCAAAGTATTGTTTTGAATTTATGTCCATCTCTACCAACGTGGGATTACAAATATGAAAAAGATGCCAGAGCTTATTGAAGGCAAAAGAATGCAGAAATAAGGATAAACTTTTGCTTAAAGATCCTATACTGTATTTGGTATCTGTGTTTGTTACAGGTTGTATTGGATGTTCTGGACATTTTTAATTCAAATTTCTATAGGGGTGTGATAAAATGGCTGGTATTAAAAAATGCCAACAACCCAAGTAATGCATGTCCAACAGGTAACAAAACCACCATTTAATGGCACAGCCATTAGCAAGAGCCCTCATTAGAGGCTGGTACTGCCCTGTTCCTTGCAGGTGCAAATTCATTGTCTGATCTGGCGTTGCACCATATGAATGCGGAGACCATGGTCTGACCACTTCGCTTTCCTTCCTAGATTAAAATTTACCACTGTTAAATCTTCCAAACTGGACACTTAATATTTCTCAATGGAGCAGAAGTCCTTCAGTGGCTCTGGACTACTTGTGAGTTCTCCTACCCCCTTGTTATATATATACACTCATTTATTCTGAAGTGTCCCTAACGCCTAAAAAATATTTTATCTAAATATTATATGTTGCCAATAAAAAGACTAATATACTAAAATATCTCAGTTTTCAGAAGCTGAAAGCTACAAAAACACCTGCTGACACATCGTCCCTGTGGGAGCTTTAGGCAACTCAAGAGGAAATTTAATTAGGGTGTCGTAAATTGGAATAACTCTATTGATAACAGTTGAATTCTTCTATCAGTATAATTGGTATAAAAACTTTTTGCTCCCTTCCAAATAATTTTTTGGAAGAGAAACTACCATTACTACAACAACCGGTAGTAGAAGTAGAGGAGGAGGTGGAGTAATCAGACAGTTTAGACTATGCATTATAAACTCCTGTAGAAGAAGAGATTAGGCTACAAGAGACTACTTGTGTGATAGCATTATTTGCAGAAGGCTGCAGTCAACAGCATACATTAAGCATGGCTGTAGTCATCTTCAAGGTCTAATGTAAAAAGTTTAATTTTCCTTGAGAACTGCTTCTGTAAGGGTGACACTACAGAATGCCTTGGGGACAATATCAGTCTCACTAGCACCTTTCTCAGATAAAAAATGCCTGTCCGTGCTGTTCAGGAAACTATTACGATTCTGCCAACAGCAAATATATTTAAGCAAAGCAACTGGTGCTGTGGTTTGAGATGTAAAAGAATGGCAAAACACACATCTGCCTCTTCCCACAATTATAAAAGGGCTCCACACCAAACAGGAATCTCTCAGAGGGCAGTGGACAGAGGGATTTGAGCTGGGGTCTCTTGCTGTGACATGAAGGGATGGCGTGGTGGAGGCTGTTGTGGCTGGGCCACGACGACATGGAGCTGCGTCCGCTTCCAGATGCACCTCAAGGAGCTGCGCTGTCACCTGCCTCTGAGCTATCCCTGCAGTTTCCCCGTCGCTCAGGTCTCTGAGGTGTGTGGGATCCATCCTGTGGCCCTCAGCCCCATGCAAGCCTGGGTGTGGGGCTCATAGGATCACAGCAGTTGATCCTCTGAGAGGGGACATTTTAAGGAGCAAGGTGTTCTCTTGTGTTTATCAATGTATTAGTCTGCAGCACTTATTCCACAGCTGCATGCACTATATTAAGCAAAATAAAATAACAACCATTTTATGTATTACATCTTAAGTAGCAATTTGGTATTTCCTGCAGGCTTTCTTGTCAAAACCTTTAAGTGATTTCTGCTTTATTCTCTCTGTCCACAAAATAAAGCTATCGTATTGACCTGAGTTGTTTCTTGTGAGGATTAAACAGTTAGCATTTATATAATATTTTAAAATGTTACATGCTGTTTCGGTTAATAAGTCATGATCTATACTAGCGAGGGCATGATGAAAACCAGCCAAGCCTCTACTGTACAAGAGTACCGTACTATACACCTGCGCAGCAAGCACCGAACATGTTTTATGCACTTCACAAAACGGTAATATTTTGTTTTTATAAGCTGCATTTGCTTTGGCCACAGTGAGTTTTGTTTTATTATCCTGCTGGTATTTTGAAATTCATAAACAAGTCTCGAAACAGATTTAAAACCTGCTTTAAAGGAGTAGTTCAGCGGTAGAAAACAACAGAGCCTCTGTCTCCATATATCTTCCGCAGCATTCAGCCTCTTCCCTGAGGTGTTGGACTTCAGACACGTTTTATTAACATTCTGGAGTTGTACCCTCCTGACTAACCAGCCATTAGCTGGCTCACTGATCCTTAACTGCAGATCACTCTCTCTCTTATATAGGCTGCATTTCCCTTAGGTTCCAAAATAATTAGTCTCCCAGCTATGGATGTGATTTCCGTTTAAAGGAATGCAGAAGAAGGACCTCAGCCACTGCTGGCGAGCATCCTTATTCACGCTACGCTCCTTCTCTGGTTGATATTCACAGAGCACCAGATTCTAATTCTACTTAATAATTAGGCTAATACCAGACATACTTACATTTGCCTTCCAGCTCAATTTTCGGCACAGTAAGCAGGGAGTTGCGCGCACAGAGCTCCCATAGCAACACCTTATTGTTAACCAAAGTTGTGTGCATAGTTCCATGTGCTAAAAATTCACCGAGGACCAATTCAGCTGTCAGATGCACAGGGGCAACTCCCATGGGATGTCAGCGGAAGGCTCAGAGGGCAGAATAATCTTATAAAAATATAACAGCCTGTTATGGTAATAGTCACCCAGAGCTCTGCTAGGTCGGTACCGTGAGCCGGCCTGTTTTGGACCACAGAGATAAACCCCCGTGCTCTCTCTTCTGTCAGAGCTGAGCCTAAGGGTGTCATCATTACAAAACATTTGAACATCATTCCTCAAAACGTGCTCTACTGTAAGGTGTGATACCTCTATACTAAGGAAGTGACGGTGCTTTCTGATGAGCTGTGTGACTGCAACCATCACTTTGGAGGACTGAAATGGAGAAAATCTGCTCTCTATTTCAGAATACAGAAAAAATACTGCAAATGAATACCACAGGGTCGCCTTCTAGACTTCAGCTCTTTTCATATCTTAATGTCAGAAGGAGACAAGATAAGCTCAATGCAAATACTCACCAAATAATATAATCAAAATATTTTATTCCATAGCATATTCTGCCAACCTCTTCATTTAGGAAAGGAAAAAAAAAGGCAATAAAAATGTGGTGCCCGAAGTTACGTATTGCCTAGAATCACAAAGAGCCAGTGGACTTACTCTGGTCATTTAAGAGTCTAAAACTTCACTAATTGTTTTGGTTGCTTTTTGATCATATTATGCCTTTTGTTTAATGGCCTTCAATTTATTGGCTGTATCAAAAGCAATCACAGTAGTAATAGGCTAAAGAATTTTTTTTACAAAATGGATAGATTCCTAGTAAGTGACTTTTGCTTCTCACACTTATTGCACTCTGTAATTTTAGAGACTCTAGGAATATGTTTTAACTCAGGTTACTGGACATCATGAACAAATGAGAACAAAACACGAATAAGCAAACAGTGACAGGTCCCCACAGAACGTACTGGGAGACTTCAGTTCCCTCTGCACCCGTATGCAGAGGTATGAGGACTGTTCCTCTCCTCGTGCCTCTATTGGTACGTTCGTACCTTACTAAGGGTAGGCAGGACTAGGCACAATCTGCCCCCTGCGCAGATTCCTGTGAACCTGTGTGGCTCTGTGCTGTTGCACGTCCGATTACATCTGCCATTTTTAGGGGCCTTCTTGTATCCCAGTCAATCACAGCTGTAACGCTGTAATTCAGACACCTTACCTTACTTGCAAATACAGCAATGTAACTTAAATGTCTAAATACCAGCCTTACTTTTGCAAAAATAAGCTAGAAAATAACATTTTCTTTTGGAAATAGAAGCAATTCTCTGTCTTTCTCTGTATGTGTGCATATACCAGGTCTGACATATATATATTTCTTGCAAGTATGACTGGTGTTCCGGTCAAGCACATGAAGCCAGGGAGGGAGTCTTCTTTGCTCCCTGGGAGGGCAGTACTTGGGCAATCTGCATATTTACTTTCTTTCCCCCTTTATTTTATTAAATTCTGTCTTCCTTGATAAGTCATTTTAAAATGTCCATTTCAAGCATTTGCTTTGATCTGTCTTCCTGGTAATTAAATTGCCTGCCTTTAAATTGCCATCATTTAAAATAATCCTAATTAAGACAATTTCCCCAAACTTCAAATACTGGTTTTGAATTGTAGTGTGATGAGAATGAATAATGATTCTCCCTGTATTCACTTTAACACTGTGTACTTTTCCCGTACAAGGAAATCGATTTTCTCACCTGTCATGTTAACTAAGGGCACAATCCAGCAAATTCTTACTTCCGCAAGTAGGTCTTAGGCACACAGCGATTCACTGGAACTAATTACAGGAAGATTTGCTTGTGTGAATAAGGATGTCCAGGATAAGATCCTTTGGATAAGTGTGCAAGTGTGTATGTGCATTGAGTAAGCGTAAGCCTGTGCAATAAGCATTTCACACTGATGCTCTAGAAGATGTCCTGTGCGAAACAGTAACTGCGGTTCACATAGAAAGTGGAAATGAAGATTTTTATAGGTTGAAATAAAAAGAATTATAATGGATGCACATATATCTGCAATGAATCGCTTCCGATCTGTATCTGAGCAATTTATGATCAGATGATCTGGCTGTACCTATTTCAACTCTTGAGAGAATCCAGTAGTGCTAGTAAATACAAAGGGGCTAGACTATGCTTGTATCTCATAAAACATATATATAAAAAAATCAGTACTTTATTTTAACCTACTACAAACATCACTCTATGTTATGTTTTTATGACACATATAGAGTATTAAGACAGAAGAAAGTTTATGAGCAACTGTGACAGTCAGGAGAACGAGAAAAACTTATAACCTGAATGCCCAGCTAGTAATAGTCTACGGAGGCTGTGAAACAATTATGCATTACTATGTTTGCCTCGGCCTTTTATATTTACATATCAGAATGTATGTTGGAAGGTTTAATTGTGAGGTTGTCAAAAGTAAAAGTACTTTCAGAAAACCAAGCCATGCAATATTACAGGGGAAAAAAAAAGATTAAAAAGTCTTTTGTTCAAATGGAAATACAGAAAACAACATGTTGTTTAAGCAGGATTTTATTTTCTTCTACTCCAGTGATGAAGAGGCTTTTGTAAAGAAGGGCTTTCATCTTATACATGCAGTACTCCATCACAACATAATTACCCTAATTTGTATTCCACTGTAGAAATAGGCTTTTTCAGCTTAAACAAATTAAGCAACAATCACTAAGCGTACATGACCAGCATTTCTTTCAAGTAACCTGTTATCAGCTCTGGCTACAGCTTTATCTTGATAAAATGGAAATCCTGTTTTATTTTCCTACTTTTCCCCTCAGGATTATGCCAGTCAGATGGCCTAGAGAGGCACCGTGATTCACTGGCTGGAGCGAGGGACACAGTATCCAGGGATTATTTCCTACAGCCTCACTAAATCATTATGTGATCTGGGTCAAATCCTGACTGCCTTTGGGCCTCTATTTAGGAGAGAGCCTAAGTACACACTTAACTCTGAACATGTGAATAACCCGGCCACACTCAGAAGGTCTTTTAAACAGCTGCATGTGCTCCCTGCTGAATAGAGGCTCTTCTGCTGCTGTCCTCAAGGATGACAGGACAAACTCTACCCCCATCTGTATTTACGTTATCTGTCCTTTAGCTGTGTAACTACAGATATCCCTGCTGTTTGTACACATTCTTCTAATTACTAATCAAACTCTGACCTGGTGGACCACTACCAGTGAGGCTTTGCCTTCATCACCTTCTCCTCCTCAGTCCCTCCAGGTATGACCCTATGGGGAGTATAATGGGCACTCCAAAATGCTGGACAGGAACCGAGGCCAGGGCATCAACCAACTCTGTCCCAGCAGCGAGGGGATGACTCCTGACTCCACTGTAGCACCGCTGCTGGCCAGAGAATGGGCAGAAGCAGCAGGAGGTGCTGCTCTGAAAGGGGTTTGAAGGACCAGCAGTGTCACAGCAAAACCAGGGTCTCTTTTTCCCCACTGCTGGGTCTGGATGAGATGAAGTCTCACTAGTGCCCAGTCTCCAAGGTGCAGCTGCGGGAACCGTGTCTGGGTCCACATAGGCTTGCTAAGATCCTTACTGAAAAAAAAAAAAGGAGGAGGAGGAATGGGGAGAGGCAATAAGGCCATCCCAGAGCTGTGGTAGGAGGAGGAAAGGAGGTAGCCTGTCTGCTCATGAGGCAGTAGTAACCAGAATTTGGATGTTTCCCCAGGGAATAAAAAAGATGCTGCCTTCAGATCTTCCTTCAGCCCTAACAGAGGCTGATCCACCATGCAGAAATCTTTCAGAAGTAGGTAGCTGCCAGCAGTAACGATGTGAATGGGAAGAGAACGTATCTACCTCCAAAAAGAGTGGGAACCATCGCTACTCCTCCTGAAGTGTTGGAGAAACAAAATTCACCAGGCAGGCATGTTTATTGGATAGCGTTTTATCAGTACATTTGTTACGATCTCCTCCGGCACAGCTGAGATCAGCTGTCAGAAACACAGGAATTAGTGGCGGTGGCTGGAGAATGCCACCTTCCCCAGACCTCTCCCATCTCCTTCTCTTTCCCAGCCATCCCTTGCAGGACTTTCCTCTCTCCTACAATCCCCACAGCCTGTCAGAAAGAAGCAATCACGAGCCTGCTCCATGAGGGAAGGTGAGCTGAGGGTGACCACAGCACAGACAGGGCAGTGCCCTCACTGTTAGGGCACAGTCCCACCATGACTGGGCAGGGCGAACAGAGCAAGGGTTGTGACAGCAGCAGATCCCATCAACAGTCCAGCAATCTTCAGACAAAAGCAACGTAACAAGTCAGGTTTGAGGTCAATATCCAAACAATTCAGGAGCAGTGGGGAATAGGACTGGGCACGGGCACACCTATGGTGCAGCTCAGACTGGCAAATGGGCTGAAATGGGGCTCCTGAGCATGAGCAGAGGTTGTGGGTTGAGGTCCCAAGTGAATCTGGTCAGGGCAATTAGGGCTTACGGGTGCACTCGGGGCCCAGCACAGCCTTCCCTCCCATCATGGTGTGACCTCGCACCTCACAACACCCTGGGTTTTGAGGGGTACTTGCTGTGAAAAGCTCTGATTTTGGCCAATCCAACTGGTTACTGGGAGTGCTCCTCAGATCTGTAGCCTGGCCAGCTAGAGAGGTGTTGAAGCCTCTCCCAAACTGGTTTAGAGTCTGCCCAAAATTTACTTCACTTGGAACTCTGGTTGCCCCTGCAGTACAACTGCTGGAGGGGCAATGTGTTGGTGTTGTGGTTTAACCTCAGTCGGCAACTGAGCACCACACAGCCGCTCACTCACTCCCCCCCCCTCCCCTGGCAGTGGGATGGGGGAGAGAATTGGAAGAGTGAAAGTGAGAAAACTCGTGGGTTGAGATAAAAACAGTTTAATAATTGAAATAAAATAAAATCCTAATCATAATAATAATAGTAATAATAATAAGAATATACAAAGCAAGTGATGCACAGTACAATTGCTCACCACCTGCTGACCGATGCCCAGCCAGTCCCCAAGCAGCAGCCCCCCCGGCCAGCTTTCCCCTAGTTTATGTACTGAGCATGACGTCACATGGTATGGAATGTCCCTTTGGCCAGTTGGGGTCAGCTGTCCCGGCTGTGCCCCCTCCCAGCTTCTTGTGCACCTCCAGCCTTCTCAGTCGGTAGAGCATGGGAAGCTGAGAAGTCCTTGGCTAGTGTAAGCACTACTTAGCAACAACTAAAACATCGGTGTGTTATCAACATTGTTCTCATCCTAAATCCAAAACACAGCCCTGTACCAGCTACTAGGAAGGAAATTAACCCTATCCCAGCTGAAACCAGGACAGTTGGCAATGGATGGGGTTTGGGTGATGAGGCTTCAGGAGGGGAGACATGAAAAATGGGGTGAGTCTTCAGGGATCATATAACCAGGAGCCAAGGGTGGCCACAACCCAGGTAAGGCAGTCCCACAGCAGCCCAGTGGGATGGTGACAGCAACAGGTCCCATTGACAGTCTGGTCATCATCAGGCAGAGACAAGGTCATGAGTTGGGTCTGAGGTCAATCCAGAAAATCTGAACAATAATTCAGGAACAGGCAGCTCAGATCAGGCCTGATGACCCAGACCTGAGCTGAAATGGGGTCCATGGGCTGATGGTATGGCTGTGGTGAGGCTGACCAGGACAATTAGGGCCTCGGACCCCAGCACAGCCTTGCTCAGTCACCTTTCTGGGTCATGGACTGAATGGATAACAACTCTCTGTTTCCCTCAGAGACAGCAGAGAGAGAGCAAAGAGTGATGGTGGTGCTCTTCCCTCAGTGTTTAACATCTTATTTGTGCTCAGGGGCTCCTGAAATCAATGACTCAAAAGCTGGTCTTTGTTAACTCCACCACCCTTTGAACTACCAAAATCCAGTGCTTTCTAGCACCATATGGTGAATGCATTGTCCTCCCTTGTCATCACTGGATCCAAGGAGGAATATGAAACCATAGACATCGAGAAATTGATACCAGAGCAAAGCTGTAAAGACTTAGGGGACTTAAATAGCCTTCACAGGCAAGTGAGGACCAGCCAGGAGTATCCTCATGGCTGATATGGGGATTATCACACATGTGTCATATGTCATGCCACATACAGAAGATACTGATCATTCTGAGGAAAATGGGATGGAATAATCCACACAACTGAGACCCCTTTGTGTCAGAGAGCTATGACTAAATGAACATGCTGCTTGACCTTGAGGTTCAGCCTTCTTGAACTCCTTTTCACAAGTTTGAAATTCCCAGTGCTTCCAGCAGAAACCAGAAGGAGATGGGTAAGAACATATGTCTTTGCTGTTACAGCAAGCCAAGATGTGACCCACTGGAGATTGTTTCTATTGCCAGTTCTGGGTGCCACCATCAGGAACAGATCTGAGCAAATACTTTTTCTCAGGCCTGTTCCCTTTTCCTCCCTCGGTGTTTCATTTCCATCTCTGTACTCGGGGGATGGTTGCTCTATGTACCCAAGAAGAAAGCTTCTTTTCCTCTCCATCAAACCAACTTACCTCTCTCTGCCTCAAGCTTTCATGCCATGGCTGGAATCCAAACAAATGATTTAGGCCTGCTGAACTTATTGGCTCTTTTAAGGAACTCCATCATCTCCTTTAGCTTGTCCATGCCCAGGAGTAGCAAATTCTAAAAGCAATCTTAAATTTAAATGTACCATTCTATTTACTGAGCAGTGAACCTTCAGGCAATAAATACTACAGCAGGAATTCACCGAGACTCTGTTAGGGCTTGACAGCCCAGACAGCCATTGCACAAATCTTTGTTAGTCCTGACAACATGTTTTTTTTTAATCAAAGGAATTACAAATTTGTTTTTAATCTTTGGGGTTACTCTTAATGCCTTAGAAAGGATTCAAAGCTGTTTAAAACTATTCACATTACAAGCAGGCAGTAAATTTCAAACTACTAGTCAAGCCCATTGTCACTCCATGTGAACAATGCCACAAAGAGGCTCAGCAAAATTTTTGTCCATGTACTGGAGTTCTTTAATGCATTTCAGACAGAGCAAGTGCTCTGGACCTCCCTGATTTTAGAATTCACTTCCCTGGTTCCTGGACAGATGACCCTCCAGTCATGCAGAACCTCTGGAGGCATCATACAGGTGCTGAGCAGCAATCCTAGCGATCGTGCGATTGTGCTAACTCATCTTTGGTCCTACAAGTGTGACAACTCCAGGAGTTCATCAGCAAGACTCCAAGCCAAAGCTAATTTCTGTGCAATAGGGTGAACAACAGTGTGAGTTTATATTTGCTCAGACCTGTGGAGCCATCATCCTTACCTGGTTCTGTAACACCCTTGTCCCCAAGGCTCTTGAGGAGGAAGTAAGACCTTTACATTGGTGCAGTCTGAGTCCTCCCCAGCCCACGAGTCTCTTTCAGTATTTCCTAAGGGTTGTATTTACTTCCAGGCTACACTGGAATACATTTTGGGGTTCTTTTTGCACTCTCTCTGTGAATTTCACATTCTCATCCTTTTCCTCCTTGAAGAACTCTCTCCAGTTGTCTGGATCTCTGCCACTTTGATGCAGTCCTGCAGAAGCCTTCAGTCCTTGAAATCACAGGAAAAACACAATTCCCACAGAGACATCACTCCGCGGTGTCAAAGCAGTTGTGATTCCTGTGCTAATCTCATAAGAAATTTCATTAAGCGGTATCACTTCATCACATTCCAGTGCGATACCTTCCTGAAATGTGCACGTGCCCTCCTTGATAACTACTGCCATTTAGGGCTGCATCTCACGAGCTGCTTGAAATGCTCTGCAAGTCGCTCTGCTTCCCAGCCTTCGCCTGCCCTCCCTGCTGCAGACTCTGTGCAGACTCCAGCTAGCTCTGAGACAGGCGGTGCTTAACTCCTAGTTTTTACATCATGCTTCTGTCAACAGGCTTTTAACGTCCCGAGGATGTGAAAAAGTTAAAAGTTGTGTCTGATCCAAATCATCAGACTAGAGGAAGCCAGACATGGTCCCCAAGACAAAGGGACTCTCACTCTGCTAATGTGGGAGCTCCTGCATGTTTCCCCAATCAGACCTGCATTGCAGTGAGCAACTTTGCCAGGGTGTTGGGACACTGAGTACATCAATAGGCCTTAATGGCCCTGACCAGCCTCACCTGGGGCCTCCACCCACATCCTCTGCCCATGGCCCTGGACATCCACTTAAGCTCAGGACTGAGCCTTCAGCCTCACTTTAAGCTATATTGTTGGGTGTGTACTTGTCTCCAGTCCTATCTCTGTTCCTGTCTCCTGGCTGGACCTTGGTCTACTGTCACAGCTTTGTCTCCAGCCCTGTCTCTTGCAGCTTCCCCCTGACAAGAGTCCCAGATAGACCTATACCTGAGTCACCACCTTGCCTTCAGCAGTCTGGGACTGTTGATGGACCTCGATACCAGTACCCATGTCTGCCCACCCTGTTCAGATCCTGCAGGACTGTGCCCTGGTGGTAAGGGCTCCCTGAGTCACCCCTGCCTGGGCTCTGAGGCTCCTCCGGGGTGGCTGGGGACAGTTCAGGCTGCCCCCAAAGAGCCCTAGGGACTGGATGGCTGGTGAAAGGAGGGGGTTGGGCTGACCGACAGCAGGAAGCTGGGATGAGGCTGAAGGTGTCAGTGAGGCTGGGCAAGGGTGGGACAATCAAGCCATCCCTGAACAGTCCCTTGGCTAGGAGTAGCGCTTGGGGGATGAAAACAGGGGTTCCTAGAGCAGCCTTTGAGAGTGGGAAAGGGATCAAATCACCGCTGAGGCCATACTGTGGTGGGTGAAGGCTCAGACCTTCCCTGAGGAGACCCCAAAGGCTGGAAGGGTGTCAAGTTACCCTGGAGGCCAGCTGGGGAGGGGAATCCAGCCTCCCTAGTGGAGCCTGTATGGCTGGGCAAGGGTGAAATCAAGGTATCTCAGAGCAGGCGTCCCCAGGATGGGGATCAAGGCACCCATGAGGCCAGAGGTTCAGGATGTCCCTGAGCAGCCTAGGAAGCTGGGGAGAGGAATTGCTCCACGCTGGGGAGCACTGGAGGCTGGCGGTCAGAGGGGCTGAGGTGGCACCTATGAGAAACCACAGGGGCCTAGGGATTTCAAGCCCTCCCTGAGCAGCCCCAACAGCTGGGGTGATCCAGGCTGTCCCAAAGCAGCCTCAAAGGCTGTGTGGTTGCAGAGGGTCAGGTTGTCCCTGGGAGTCAAGGGGATCAAAATGTCCCAGAGCAAGCCAACCTGGCTTGGGGATTAAGCCAACCCTGAAGCCGGGTAGAGGATGAGGTCAAGTTCCCCTACGAATGGGCCAGGGGTGCTTGGGTTGCCCCTGAAGAGCTCCTGAGGCCAGGGAGGTTCAGGACTTTCCTGAGGAGACCTGATGGCTGGGGAAGGTGAATGATGCTGACTGGGATGTTCATGCTCCTGGAGAAACAGAGGCCACGTGGCATGCATGGGCTTCAAACCACCCCTGAGGCCAGGAGGCCAAGATAAGGATCAAGCCACCCCTGAAGCATGTGTGTGTGTGGTAGGGTCACCCCTGAGGAGCCTTAGAAGGGGAAGGGTGTTCCTGCCACCCCTGAGGAGCCCCAACAAGCCCCAAAGCCTGGGTAGCTGGGCATGGGATTGAAATCAAGGTGCCCCAAAGGAGTAAGGATCTGGTAGCTTGGACCCCATCCTGGCTTCCCAATGTCTGTGGCTGGGCTTTGGGGCTTTCTCTGGGGTGCCTGAAAAAAACCCTGGCCTCCAGCTCTTGAGTCTCTTAGGTGAATCTGGCATGAAGGATCTTTCCTCACAGTCAAGATTTTTCTGTAGGTACTTAGCAGAGAGATGTATGGAGATATTGACTTGGCTGACTCTAAGGCTGAATTTCTGTCTCTCACAGTGCGTTGAGCAGAATGCTGATAGAAGCAAAGGCTGTTTACAGAATATATAACAGATACTTCAAAGAGTTTTTCTAGCTTTGAGTTCTTCAGTCACAGGCTTTTGTGCATAATGCATTTCATGTTCTATAAACCTGATACAATATATTCCTTATTAGATAAAGGCAGAAGGATTACAATTACTCCAGTTTTCTCCCTGGGTTACAGCTTAAAAGTTAGGTGATGATACAACAACTTATGATTCCTGTCTAAATTTGGAGTTATGTTAGAAGATGAAGGTAACTTTCTGCTGTAAAGAAGGGATCGAGGAAATTCTCAGCATTGAAAGCTACAGTTCCCCAGGATCCCTTCCAAATAAGGAGAGAATAAGTTGCCCAGTATTCCAGTCTCTTATAAACCTGCTTAGCTTTGTGCATGTTAATAGCTTTAGTAACTGAGACAGGAGCGTCTATCGAGAGTTATGGCATTACAAATGTGCTTGCAGACATGCAGAACTAGGGTCTTCGTTTTTATCCAAACTCATATATCCTTTAATTATTCTAGATATTTTATTTTTGCAATTTCATTTTTGTCTGTCTACAATTTCTTTAGCAATGGTGATGTATGTTAACCTCTGTTTTTTTGAAATGTTCAATAGTAATTGTGTATAATCTTGATCCATTAGATATCTTCCTTTTCTTGCAGGAACAAAATTTTATATTTCATGTGCAGTACCTACTTCAATATAGAATAGGCAAAAAGACCGTTAGTAAAATCTGTCAGTCAAAATCAAATCATACTAAAAGCAGAAAACTTCATGTGCAAATCGAAAAAGATTAGCATTCTTGAGTTTTTTTTTCCCAGTCCCTTCCATATGCGAGGAGCCTTAGCTTCACTTGGAAATGGGCTTGCATTAGGCCATTTCTCACTGTATCAAGCTCTTTATGCACCCAGCTGGCTGCGAAGTTTCTCTTTGCTGCGCTGTCTCTGTGTAATCCCAGCCAGTTTCCCTTTGCAGGGAACCTTTGATGTGCCTCTGTAGGTGGCTGCCGATCCCTCAACTGGGGCCTGCAAACGGAATCTCTTCTGTAGAGGAAAAGAAAACACCCCGGTGATGCCATGTGACTGTTTGCTTTATGCATGAAGGAGGAACTGACGTCAAGTGCCTCAGGATATTGTTCTAATGCAGTAACATGATGTTGTGGTGTGTATCTCTGGGCATCTAATATCTCTAATGCAGAGCCTGCGGTGAAGGACAATGTGGCCTGTACCTCCCTTCTGCTCTTGGTCTTTTACTTTCAAGACTCTCCATGTGTACTGAAAAAATCTGCGTTGTCTGCTTATGACTATCAATTGCAAATACAGTGACCTCCTTTAGACATATTAAGAACAGTTTTCTTGCATTGTTTCCACCTGTGCAGTTGTGGTAGGCACCCTTAATACATCAGAGCAAATGCATAAACATGCAACAGAGGTGACCTAATGCTAATTTTAGTTTTGCTACTCACTTGGGAGGAAAGGGAGAAGAAGTCATTTCACATACCTTCAGCATGCAGCAGAGATGAGCCTAGCATTCTCCTTTCTGTTGTCACAGCTTTCACCTCTTTTTACTTTGGACATAAGTGCTGATACAAGAAGTTAAAAAAGTGATGTCAAAAATAATAAAACTAGGCCAAATTTTTCAATATTATGTGTAAATGCAAGTAGGGACCTGTGTTCCACTGAGAGGACCATGCAGCAAGAGTCCTATGAAAATATCCCAAGCTCACATTTGGATAAACCCAGTTGCCCAGAAGTTTTTCTCCTCCCCTGTGCCTCCCTGTGGTGTGGGGATATGCCAGTTGTTCTGGGACATCCTGGCTCTCGCTGCAGGATGTGAATGTACTCAGAGCCCGAGAGAATTTAGAATCACAGAATCATGGAATGGTTTGGGTTAGAAGGGACCTTTAAAGGTCATCTAGTTCCAACCCCCCTGCAATGAGCAGGGACATATTCAACTAGAGCAGGTTGCTCAGAGCCCTGTCCAACCTGACCTTGAATGTTTCCAGGGATGGGGCATCCACCACCTCTCTGGGCAACCTGTGCCAGTGTTTCACCACCTCATCGTAAAAAATTTCTTCCTTATATCTAGTCTGAATCTACCTTCTTTTAGTTTAATACCATTACCCCTTCTCCTATCTCTACAGGCCCTATGTCTGTCCCCATCTGTCTTATAAGCCTGCTCTAAGTATTGAAAGGCTACAATAACGTCTCTGCGGAGCCATCTCTCCTCCAGGTTGAACGACCCCAACTCTCTCAGCCTTTCTTCATAGGAGAGGTGTTCCAGCCCTCTGACCATTTTTGTGGCCCTCCTCTGGAACTGCTCCAAAAGCTCCATGTCTTTCCTGTGCTGAGGACTCCAGAGCTGGACGCAGTACTCCAGGTGGGGTCTCACAAGAGCAGAGGAGAGGGGCAGAATCACCTCCCTTGACCTGCTGGCCATGCTTCTTTTGATGCAGCCCAGGATACGATTGGCCTTCTGGGCTGCGAGCGCACATTGCTGGCTCGTGTCCAGCTTTTCATCCACCAGTACCCCCAAGTCCTTCTCGGCAGGGCTGTTCTCAATCCCTTCATCCCCCAGCTTGTATTGATACTGGGGCTTGCCCTGACCCAGATGCAAGACCTTGCACTTGGCCTTGTTAAACCTCATGAGGTTCGCATCGGCCCACCTCTCAAGCCTGTCCAGGTCTCTCTGGATGGCATCCCTTCCCTCAAGTGCATCAACTGTTCCACTCAGCTTGGTGTCATCTGCAAACTTGCTGAGGGTGCACTCGATCCCAGTATGTCGTTGAAGATACTAAACAGTACTGGTCTCAATACGAGGTCCCAATATGGGACCAGTACTGTTTACTGAGGACTATAAAGGTATGGGATAAAAATGTAAGGGTTGATGTAATGCATGAGTTGAGGGAGTGATGTACTCTGGTAAAACCTCTCTAACAATGGTTAATGCAGTTACACAATCATCTGACTATATAGGTAATGTCCTCTTACCCTGCCTGAGGACCTAGCTTGTGTCTAAAGTCTGAGGGATTTATTCCTAATACAACTATGTATATTGCCCATATACATTTTCCCTATGGATGTCATTTTTTTGCTGTCTTCTAGCTCTATTGGGATCTTGTGGCAGAGCATGTCTTGGGTGTGTTGCAGACTGCCTATGACATACTTCCTTTCCTTAGCTAAGAATAATTGTCTTTCAGCGTCAGAAACTGTCTTGCTCTGCTACTGTAGTGAGGATAAAGAGAGGACTCAGGTTTACCCTCCTTTTCCACATCACCGTTGTTTTAATAACGCTATTTAAAGAAAAAACTGTTGTTCCTTTGCCTTGTGAACACTGATTTGAACATCTTGGACCACATCTTTTCTACACTTCAGTGTTGTAGGCAGCTTTATGTCTCTGCTGTATTTCAACAAAAGTCCGAGATGCACTTTCCTCACAGTAAAACTCTCATGTTTCCAGGGATGACAATTTACTTGGGGATTGGCACCACTCCGTCACCTCCATCAGCTGAGATGGTGGATACTTGCAGCAGGGAGCCTGAGCCCAGCTGCACAGGTTATTTCGGAAGAGGCTGACTCGGAGTATTGTGCGCCAGGGAGCCGAGCAGTAAGTAGCTCCTGCAGATGATGGGAAATAGAGGATTTGCGGCATCCCTCTCCTGCCACTCCTCATGCCAGCCTCGCTTGCATCTCATAGTGCAGGAGCTTGGATCAGGTCTGCTGGCAGTTATGCTTTTCACCTTTACCCCAGGAAAACCTAGAGGGTGGACGAATCCTCCCTCTGCACTGAGGTGCCTGTGCTGCTGTAACTCTTAGCAGCTGCAGCTGCACAGATGCAGATAGCCCTATACGTGCACAGACACCGGGGGAAGCCCTTATACCATCACCCACAGACAGACCCAAGTTCCACACACAAGCCTGCACTTACAAATCAGCTATATACACATGCACAGAAATACAGCTCGACGCACAGGAGAGAGGCATGCACACCTAACAGTGTGACAGACACCTCCAGAAGCATGCAACCCCTGAGGCACACGCCCCGGATGCATGCACAAATTCAAGCCCCAAGACATACATCTAGAGGCATACACAAATGCAACTGCCGAGGCACACCTCTAGAGGTGTGCACAAGTGCAAACCCTGTTGCACGCACCTGGAGGCACGCACCCAGAGGCAGGCACAAATGCAAGCCCTGAGGCGTATTTCTAGAGGTGTGCACAAGCGCACACCCGGTTCCATGCACCCAGAGGCCAGGACAAACGCAAAACCCGAGGCGGACACCCAGAGGCATGCACAAGCGCGAACCCCCTTGCACGCGCCTGGCGGCGTGCACCCACAGGCGGGCAGAAGCGCAGGCCCCGCTGAAGGCGCCCAGCGGCAGGCACGACTGCAAGCCTGCACGCGCGCACCCGGAAGCAGGCACCAGTGCGAGCCCCGCTGCGCACAGCCGCAGGCACCCACAGCCGCCGGCAGGCAGGCGAGCGGGCAGGCAGGCAGGCAGGCAGCTGCCGGGACCTGCCGGGACCCGCGGGCGAGGGCTACCCGGCCCCTCGCGCCCCTCCCCGCCCCCGGCAGGCGGCCGCGCTTGCTCCCTCCCGCCCGCGGCGGCTGCTCGGATTGGCTGCGGGCGGCCCGGCCCTCCGCCGCCCCGGGTGAAAGGGCGGAGGGGCAGCAGCGGCCGCAGACATGGCGGCGGCGCTGCGCTGGGGGGCCGCGGGCGGCCGGCGGGGACTCCGGGCGCTGCGGAGGGTGAGAGCCGCGTTGGGGGCGGGCGGACAGACCGAGGAGGCCTGGGAGCGTGGTTTCCTCCCTCGCCCCCGTTCCCTGCGCGGTGCTCGACGCTGAGCTGTGGGGCCGCTCTCCGGGGCGGTTGGGGGTGCCCCTGTGTGAAGGGTCGGGGCGGGTCCCCCTCCTCCGTGAGGGGCTGCGGATGGGGTCGCTGGGCGGGTGCTGTCCCCCATGTCTGGGGGTGGGGTGGGGGGGCGTCGTCCTTTCTGAGGAGGGCTGCGGAGGGGGACGTCCCCGTTTGAACGGCTGGGGCTGTCGGGGGGTGCCCCCCTCCCCCCCCCGGCTGGGTGAGGGGCCGTTGGGGAGCGTGGGTGCGTGGTCGTGTTGCTGCGGCAGTGACAGGTTGCCGGGTGGAAGGGGAGGGGGTGCTGCCCCTCCGGCTCCCGGGGGGCCGATGCCGGCTCGGGCGCCCTGGGCTGGTGGCTGGGGTGGGCGGCGGGGAGGGCAGCTGGCGCGCCTCCGGCCGGGCGGTGGCCTGCGGGTGCCGGCTGGAAGGCGGTGGTTGTCGTGGCGCTGGAAAAGCTGGGTTCTGGGTTCGGTTGCCGAGGGTTCGCAGCATCCAAGACTCGGTTCCTTGGTATATTCCATCCGTGTGTTGGGGTTTTTTTTAGCTTAATTTGCTGCTGCTGGAGGGGGTTATGTGCTACTCCCTGTTTACTTCTGTCCTCTCCCTCTGTTAAACAGGAGCTTAATAAAACACAGGGGTAGAGCATAATTTGAATAGCATGTTAAACGCTGTAAAGAGTGTAGTTCTGTGCTATTTTTACTAGTAAAATCTTAGCTCGTAGGAAACAGCTACTGCTTTGTGAAGCTGTGTTGTCTCTTACCCCTCCTCCCTTTATCCCAGATAGTTATGGATGTTTCAGTTGTCATTTAAACCTTTACTGTGACTTTTTAATTCTTGTTACTTTTCATGAAAATGCAATGAACTCATTGCAGAGCTATGCTAATGTTTTTGGTGAAGACTTTGAACTTCTAGAAAGCCTTATTCCTTAGACTATGGAGTAACTTCACTGAGGCAGTTGCTATGTTTTCTTCTCTATTACTTCTACAGATTGTGTTTAAAAAAAAGAGGAGATTATTTAGGATAAGAACAAGCAGCATTAGCACATGGTGTTGTGCAACAGTTGAATGACACTACAACTAGTTTGTGTATGGGAAGAGTGGTGCAAAATACCTCTAGTTGCTTACAGTAGGAAGAATTTACTTTTTTTTTTTCCTGAGAAGGAAAATGTGTGTGGAGGTCTGCAAGTTCCAGTGGAGAATCATAGAATCATTAAGGTTGGAAAAGACCTCCAAGATCATCGAGTCCAACCGTCAACCCAACACCACCATGTCCGCTAAACCATGTCCCTAAGCGCCTCATCTGCATGTCTTTTAAATACCTCCAGGGATGGTGACTCAACCACTTCCCTGGGCAGCCTCTTCCAATGTTTAACCACTGTTTCAGTAAATAAATTTTTCCTCACGTCCAATCTAAACCTCCCCTGGTGCAACTTGAGGCCAGAGAAGAGAGGAGCGACCTGCAGAAAATGTTTGCTCTGTGTACCCCTGAGGGTGTGGGATAGGTTTCTCTCTAGAAATGTAACCCATAACAATACTGTAAAGAACTCCTCACATGTCTTTAGGGATCATGTAAAAGAGGTGGTTTATGTGGGCAGGGCATTCTGAGAAGGGTTTAAATAGGGGAAAAAAGGATGTGCTTTACCCAAGTATTTTTCCTTAGGAAATATGCATAGAAAACTTGTTTTGCTGTGAAGGTGTACATGATAGAAGCTTCTTGAAAAGCAAAGAAAAAAAGTTTGGCTGGAGACATTGATTTGGAATTAGCAGAGGGCTTGTGCTGTTTGAAGACTTTATTTTTGGTAGCCATATACATGTGTATGTGTATACAGATGTGGAAGAATTCTGCTCTTCCCACTAAACTAATATTTTTATAGCTACCTAATAGCACTTGTGACTTACGTAACTGGAGTGATTTCTAGCCCTTAATATCTGTGTATGAAAGTCACCTTCAAGACATCAGTATATTGGAAAACATTTATTAAAACAAGTTTGCATGGGAATTGCTTTCATAGATTCTTTTATATTTTGCTAACATAGGCAAATAATATAATTGATGTGTTCAAACTTTAATGTGGTTGGAGCTCTTACATTTTTTGTAAGGGCTAGTGAGTTGTCCTTAACTTCTTTTGCCCCTCTCATGTGGGAATCAGTAAAGGACCTGGGAAAGGACAGTGCAAAAACGCTGAGCTGGGGATTCAGCTGATTGCTGTGTTTCTAATCTTATGCTTAGCCCTTCTATTTAGCTTTTATGAAGAACTGGTTCTGTTTAGAATATAACCAAAATTTCTTTGAGTGCTTTGCACTTCTGGAGCTGGGAGAAAATCTGATATTGAAAGAAGGCTGTAGTTACAGAATGAGGATGAGAGATGGCTTTTGATACTTCAGTCTTGAAAATCTTCTGAGAGCTGTCAGACTGTTTAAAATAATGTAGAAGAAAGTGGTAAATAGTATGCATCATGAAATCAAGTGTAAACTGCCGATAGGGATTTTATCAGTGTAGATCAGTTTTCTAACCATTGAACTAGATGTATGGAAAGTTTCACTGCCATCTGTGCCCTCATAATGGTGCACCCACCGTTTTTAAGTCATGGATGTTATCTGTACAGTGGGAGCTCCTTGCTCTCTTCTGTGACGTTATTTTTAGCATGCTGTTATTCCATGGAAATGTTTTTCCCCTTGTTTGAGCACAGAAGCATTAGGCTGATGGGATAGGAAGATTGGTATCATCTGCTGTTGAGGAAGGGAGTTAAAATGGTCACCAATCTGGGGAGATGAATGTAGACCTAAACTTCTGGAGTTCAGTGATTGTTTCTAGTATGTAAACTACAGATTTTAGTAGTGACAAGCACTCTTAAAGTATACCACAGGTAGAGATTTCTGGTTTTCTCCTTGCTCCCAGGAGTAGCTGTTTGGATTCTGTAGGCAAAGCATGCTGTGCCATCTACTGTGGGCAAATCTTTTAGTTCTGGAAGAAAAAGTTAAGAGTTCATTAAAGTTTACATTGAGTAAAAAATGTCAGTCTTGTTCTGAAACACTCTCTGTGTGTGTTAATTTTCTTGTTATTTTGTCTGTCCCAAACTTGCATTGGTGGTTCCTGCATGTTTGTTACAGTGCTGTGATCTATTTCGCAGGTGCTGGCCTTACTGGAGCTGTTTAAGCTGCTGCTGTGAGAAACTGTTCCAGCTTTTTGCAGCTGCTAGGTCTTGATCACAGGCTGTTCCTTTCGAGCTCCTGTCTCCCTCCAACTTGTGCCAGTACTGCTGCTTGAATATCTAAGTGGATAAGCTGGACTGAAATCTGGCTGAGAACACATTTTTCCCACTCCTTGTTAGCATCTTCTCAGCTGGATGTATTTCCTGGTCTGGTTCACTGTGTGACTATACAACCTTTTGGGACTGGCACAAGGGAGAAGGTACTTGGGTGTAGCAATGATTTAGTTTTTAAAATAGCCTTAGGTGGATGGGTGTTGCCTTGCTTGTAGTTTGTGTGCTGTGTTGGCAAATATGAAAAACGGATTTTCTCTTCTCCCTCCTAGAATTACCAGTGGTCCTCAAACCTGTTAAGAGTGAAAGAACTATGTATAGCGCAGTGTACCTTACAGAACCTTGTACTACATCTTTGTTTGCAGTTGGCTTCAGGAGGATCTGCTTGCAGTTACAAGTGCTTGGCTGTTCAGCACTCTGAGAGAATACAAAGGAAGGGAAAGTGCTTCATTAGAGGGGAAAAAAAAACAACCCTGGAAGTGTTACATTTGCTTTTCTGTTTACAAGATTTGTATAATCTTGTATTAAGCAGCTATGTTTTCAGCCTTATAGATTAAAATTCTTGCAGACACCTGAAGTTCCTGTGCAATCAAAATATGGAAAAAATTACATTTTCTTCATGCTTATAACTACTGAGGAACGCTTAGAGCTAATGGGAAGTACTCTGCAAATATAAAGGGGTTATTCTTGTGGTGTCTTAAACTTGAATCTCTGAAAGTGTAGGGGCAAAAATCTTAGTAGGATTGCTAGAGGAAGACAGAAGGAAGAGGTAGAATTTATGGCTAGTGAAAATAAGTATGCTATTCTAGCTGTTACTATTGGGCATCACTTACTGTATTTTCTAGTAATGCTAAAACATACATTCCTTCCCATATTAGACTTCTTAAAGCAAATGTTGGTATATGATGCTTTTCCTGCCTGAAATCTGAAACTCTGCATCTCCATTTCAACACTGAGACCTTTTTCTTCCCAGAAAGCTTAGTATCAATGAGTTATTTACAAGATGACCAGTATGGCAGGGAAACTTCTTTCCTTGATGAGGGACATAAACCTTTAAAAACACATATGTAAGCCATCTCTAAATAACAAGTTAATTTTCTATTTTGCTGTTGTGTGCTGTCCTTAAACCACCTGAAGAGATTTCCCAGGGCTGCACTGGGTCCCTGGGAGGCAGGTTGTCTGCTAGGCCTCAAAGTGGCAGTGTGTGATGAGTGTCCCATTCCACAACTTACTGTGTAGTTTGAGTTCTATAAAGTTATTTTATAACTGTTACAGCTATTCAGGTTTTAGCTCAGTTTGGCTATTGTGCAATTAATAGATAAAGCAGGATGCTTTTCCAAAATACAGTACTAACACTATCTGGTTTTTGAGGATTCAGTAGAGATGGGGAAACTCCAAGCCAAACTCAGAAGTCCAGAGTTGAACTCTCATAAATGAATAGTCTGTGTTCTTGGGCTTTCAAGAGTCAAAAGCTTTATCAAACTGAAGTAACAAGTCATGACAAAAATAGGTTATACCCGATGACTCTACTGCCCTTTCCTGGTTTTGCAAGATATGAAAAAGTCACTAGGTCAAGCTGAGCTCTCTGGGCTCTGTTCTGAGGAAATTTTTATGTAGGGTATAATACCTAGGGCATGTGTGGCTTTGGGGAAGCAGCCAATTAAGAAGCTAGCTTGAGGGTTAGATTGGCTTGTCTGGGTTGGTGGTTTGAGAGTTCTTTGGAGGTTTTGGTGTAGCTTTTAATAACTTACCTATAACAGGAGCATGGGAGCTCAGGGGTAGGTGACACCTGAGTAGCTGTCCATTTGGAGATGGCAATTTAGCAATGTTCCATTGTGGCCCTAGTCATGCATTATTTACAAAATATCTGTTTATTTTTAAGTACTTATTCAATTGCTCATAGTGACTGGGAGCAGACTGCTAAAGAGACTTTTCTTGAAGTGGATTCTAGATTAAGGAAGCTCTTAAACCTTAGCGTGTATTGGTACAGGTACATACAAAACCCCACAACCCCTTCTTTCCAAAACTGTGAATTAGAATTTCACAGCTGAGTTGAGCAATATGCTTGATTTGTTTTAGGAAATTACCCCACATGTATTCAATTCAGGGCTGAACCTTGTTCTCTGAGTGATTCTAGTGTGTGTGGAGGAGGTAGTTAAGTTTTTAAACATAAACGCATAATTAGGTTGGGCTGTTACAAGACTTTTACGTGAAATCTGTCCAATTCTGTAGTGTAAAAAGAGCTGAGTGTGGTTTAATGCTTTTCCATTTTTTAATTGCTTGGTAACTTTACTCTTTCTGTATAAAAAGTTTGAACAGGGCTTTTTTTCAAGACAGCACATGGCTAAAATTCTGAAACTTAATGCTAACTAATTTTCCCATCATAGCCTTTCCTTCCAGTTTCCATCTGAGGCATAACTTTTCTGGCTTCTCATGCATTCAAAACTAGCTTTGTATAAAAGGTGTTTACAAGAAAGTTCAGAAGCTTTTCCTCCCTTGCCCCCTCCCCCCCAGCTAACTGCAAGTATTTAGATTAGCCCCACTGACCCTTAACAAGCACTTTCTTCAATGAATAATACGAACTCGGTGGAGTCTTTTTGTGTCCTGTATGACCTTCTTCAGACTATTTGTGGTCCCACAAGTGCTTCTGTGAATAGTGTTTGATAGGAGAGGGACTCAATCTGCTAAACTGTGTGTACTCTGGAGCAGGAGGGTATACTCTGCTGCTTCTGCTGTAGCTATCCTTGCTCCTCCCTCCAACAGGATCTGGGTCACAATACAGTCACTGAAGGTGTAACAGTCCTGCTGTAGACTTGGGATAATGACCAGCTAGCTGGTAGGTATGGTTGCAGCTGGCAGAATGTGGTCCTTAACTGTATCTTCCCTCTGTAATGCCTGAAACAGCTTGTACTGTCACATCCTCAGATGAAGAATAATATACCCCTGCAAAAAAAGAAACCTCTGGTGGTTTTGATTCTAGCACATCAAATGATTTGCATTTCGGGTTGTTATTCTGGATTTTATTTTTGGAGAGTGAAGTGAAAAAATGAAAGAAGCAAAAAAACCCCACCAAAACAAAAAACTGAGTGGGGGAGAACCCAGTGTGTGAAACAGGGTGGAACAGTTGCTTTCCACTGACTTTTTAGTTCCAGAATAATTAAGAATATCTGAATTGTTCCAGATAAATTTAATTAATCTGGATTACCTGGGACAGTGTATGCTATGTCTGCCACTAGTAATTGGCATCTAAAGGGTTTGTGAAGCTGTAGCAGCTTTCTACTCATGAAGCTCAGTCTGAGCTGGCATGAGGTAGTGTGCTCTAAGGCTTCCTTTAGTTTTGTATTACAGGACTTGCATTGAAATATATTGCTTTTCCTTTATTAAATTATATTATCAGCTGCATTACAAATGTGATGCCTTTCTCAGTCCTGAGCTGGTTTTTGCTTTCTGTGATGCAACATGAAAAGTGTCTTCAAACTACATCAGGCTAGAGGGCTGCACAGGGAGTGTTCTCATTCCAGTTACTGCCAGCCACTAGTATTTCAGAGCCAGTATGAGCTTCCAGTAAACTTAAGATAAACACAATTTTATCAATTTTTCAATTACTACTGTTGTGGCAGGAGCAGCTGTTGTGAAATGACTTGCTTGAGAAGTACCTGAGTCTCCTTCTTGATGCGCTTGCAAATTTGCAAGTGTATCATCTGTCATGTTCTCTTTGAAACAGCATATGTATGCTTCCTTTCCTGACATACCATGCAAAATTGTTAAACTATAGGAGCTAAGTCTTTTTGTAGAAGTTGGTTCAGAGCAGAAGTCTCGGGGAAAAGGAGAAAAAGGCCTCTCTTCCTCAGACCATTGTCAGGGGCTGTGGTGGGAAAGACTGGGAGCCGAACTAGCATGTGAAGTGTGTTCTACTTTTGCTCTCCGTGCTGGCACAGTCCATTACTTGCTCTGTTCCCAGCAGCTCCCTAGCAGTGAAGGCTTCTTCCCATCCCCAGTGTGTACAGACACATGCATGCATGCTCTTCTGAGAACTTCTTGGTAGGTATTTCTTAGAACAAGAAGGAAAGAAGATGTTATAGTAGAGAGTTTATTAAAAATCATTTATACCTAAGCTAATGACTTAGTATCTAGAGCTTCTGAATTGTTTTTGGTTACTGTGGGTGTGTGCTTGGGGGAGGGCAGATCTTTAAGCTTCCATCCACTGGATGGAGGAATGGAAGGATATGGAAGAGTTTTCTCAAGATGTCAGTATATGAACTGTTTTTATCTTACTGGAATACTGTAGCAGGAAGAATACATTTAACTCCCTCTTTCTCCTGTAGTGTGAAATGCTGTGTTCAAGATGGTGCCTTATAACTTCACATAAACTGTATTCGTCTGTGTATGATCCAAACGAAAAGGTAAGTAGTATGGTGTATGTTTTCTCTTTAGCATTTTACTGTACCACTGACATTTGGCTTTTTAAGCTAGCCTCTCCCCTGCGCTGCTGCTAACAATGGTAGTTCTCCTAGTATAACCCCTGTACAGTCATTGGTTTAATAGCATATTTTTCTTCCTTTTTTAAACAAAAAAGGAAGTTGCTTTTGCAGTATACTTGTCAAGATTGGATGCTACTTCAAGTGCATACCTTAAAAGGTTGGATAAGTGATTGTGAGCTTGGGAAAGTTACATACTGGCCTGAATGTGTTATAATTATGAAACAACTATTAATGTTTTACATGGTCTGGGAGGTATAGGCTTGTTAAAACATCTGGGAGCTAGACTAGCCAAAAACTCTTCATAGAAACAAGAGTATGCAATAGTGGCAGCAGCTGGATGATCTGACATGGAAGTAAGAACTATAGAGGTTGGGTAAAGATGGGTCTTTAAGGCCTGCAGAGGATAATAAATCCTCATCTTGGGACTTGTGCAGTAGCAATCTCAATTTACAGTTACTAGCCAAGGAAAACTTTTCTTGTGGGAGATTGTCTTGGCATGGCCTCTAAAGTAATGCACTTAGAAAAATAGTGTGGCTGAAGGTACACTAGTATTGAAGGGCAAGATTGCTGACAATTCAGGACTGATAGGCTTGCCCTTATATACCAGTGTAGAAGCAATTAACCATTAGCAAAATAGTATTCGAGAGCAGGGAAAACCAGTATGTACCTAGAACTGTGGCTTAAAGAAGGCTTCTGATGAAATCTGTATTCTTAAGGTCCTTGCTTAATCAAGGTCCCCTTCCTTTTCTGAAAGGCATAGTTATGTTTAGACAATGTAATTGAGTATTTCGTTTCTCTTAACTAGGAGCTATGTCATTCCAACCAGTGGCTACTACAGATAGTTTAAGCTCTTTTCTACTTTTTCCCTTCACTGTCCCTTCCACTGTCTTTGTAATGACAGGACTTTCATATTAGACCTTTTTAAGCTAATTAGTGGAAATGACACAAAAAAAGAAATGCTGCATGTTACTTCAGAGCAGCATGTGGGGTTTTCTATGTGCTGGACTTGAGACTTGACTTTAACAGCAGGAGCAAGAGTCCAGTCTCTTCCTGTTAGTGTCCTCATTGCAGAATTAGAAAATTAAAATGAATGTCAAATATTCTTAACATCTTGATACTGAATGTCAAATATTCTTAACATCTTGATACTGAGGGTCTTGTCTTGCACTGTGACCATACTTGATTAATAACACAACTCTTATATACCAAGAACTAAGCTGATGAAGTATTGGAGTTGTTAAACTTTTCAATGCCAAGTATTTGGGGGCTTTTTTATTCCCCCTCAAGTCTGTATGCCTAAAAAGCTTCAGGTACCTAGAATGCTGAAACTTAGATTCAGGAACAATTTGTGTGAGCATGTTGGAAACCTTTGAGGTTTTTTAACTGGGTTTTAGACCAGGTCCCCAGCTAAAAAAAGCTCTCTAAACAAATTGCTAGCTCCTGTGGTGTTCTTAGTGTTTGTGCCTCTGATAATTGATCTTGCTTAAGGATGTTTAAGATCAGTCTTTTGAGTGGGGTGTGGGTGTGCCTGCGTACTAGGCAGTGGTATGCATTCCTCAGCAGGTCTGGCAGAATTTACTGTATAAGCTTGCTGCAGCTCTTACCTGGAGGGTTTTATAACTTAATTTCTGTATGTTGTTATCACATGGTAGTATTTTGAAACTGATCATGTGATGCCAGCTCAGCCCTGGGTTTGAAGAAGTAAATTTGGTCAAGGGCACCTTGGGTATGTCTGTTTGGAGTAGGGGAGCAAACAATATATACTCTAGTCTGTCAATAGCAATTCCTGTTGGGGTTTTGCAGTCTTCCTTCCTCTCCTCTTACACCTGTTTTCCCCCTCCCCAAATTAACTAATGACTGTGGGGTTAACAAACAGTTTCATTGTTGCAGTGGCAATACTTCCTCTGCCCCCAGTCTATCTGAAAAACAGCTGTTTGGTGTAGGGGAGGGAGAAAAGCTATTGAATGTCTTAGGGTGTAGTTTGGTAAACCTAATTTGGTATAACTGCAGGCTGCCCCTGAAGGGGAGAGTCCTGCTGGTTCCCTGTCCCGTTTTTTGATTTGGAGTGTGGGAGGCAGAGTAGGACTGTCTGATTAGCGTGTTGAACTGATGTTTCCTGAAGCTGCATCCCTGCTAGGTGTGATGCATGGAAAGAAGTGGGGGTAAGCATGTAAAGCAGGGTTTTCCCTTTCAGTGGCAGCCTGTGTTTACAACTAAGCAGGTGCAGTATCAAAGTGCACCTGTATATTTAGAAGCAAGGCCAGTGACAGCAATAACCCTTACTCCTAGCAATGAGATTTTTAGGCTGAGCAGCTCTGCTCCTCCAGCACTCTTTCTTAATGGGAAGTTTTTGTCTAGGGTGTAAGGCTTATTGACTTCTGACAGCTTATCCCCTTCTTACAGGCATGATAGTAGTATTGAAGGTATATTTACAGCATTAAGTGCATTCCAGTGTGAAAGGTGACAGTGAATTTCAGGGGTGTACTAAATTTGATTTGCTGTTCTGTTGCACTTTGGTTGCTACTTAGTATTGAGTATCATAGAATCATTAAGGTTGGAAAAGACCTCTAAGATCATCGAGTCAACCGTCAACCCAACACCACCATGTCCGCTAAACCATGTCCCTAAGCGCCTCATCTGCATGTCTTTTAAATACCTCCAGGGATGGTGACTCAACCACTTCCCTGGGCAGCCTCTTCCAATGTTGAACTACTGTTTCAGTAAATAAATTTTTCCTCACGTCCAATCTAAACCTCCCCTGGTGCAACTTGAGGCCATTGAGTGTCATGGTGGCAAGGCAGGATTTTGCCAGGTTCATCACATGAGGCTCAGCTACAAAGAGAAGCCAGGCTGGTACAACTCAGCAAGCATGCCTGTACCTGGAGTGGAAGTGTTGGTCTCTTACCCTTCGTGCCCTAGACAGAGAGGAACCTCTCCTCCTTATGATTGGAATGCCTTTTAAAGATCTCCTATGACAGATGAGTATTGTATTCCAGGTCATCTGTGCTGGTTAGAGGCACTGACCACAGGAGTAGAGGTAAAATCAGCTAGGTTTAAGTCTTATACAGGCACTTTGGGAGCTTTCACAGGGGTACTGCAGTGGGAGAAGAACAGTGATGGTAACTTCCAACAGGAGGATGGTCATTGGCATGGGCGTTTGCTCTGTGTCTAGCAGAATGTAGGTGTAAACTTTTAAAACGTGATCTGTAGAGTACTGCCATAATGTGGGGTCCTTGCCTTTGCATAGTTTTAAAAAAAGCAGAGACCTGGGAAGTATGGTAAGCATGCCTCCTTTGAATATCTTCTGTGCATTAAAAAACATGCAACTTAGGCACTTCTAGGGTAGAGGTTGTTGGTGTGTATTTGGCAGTGCTTATGAATGTCTCTTCCCTGGACTTGACTGTCTCCTAGAGCCTCTGTAGAGTTCTAGTTTCTGCACAGTGTCATAAGGAGATCCAGGGAATGCTGGTGTGAATAGTCAATACCTTTCTCTTCTGAATCTGTGTATGTGCTAGGTAGATCTAGTATAGCATACCTTTTATGCTATATCATCATTGTTAAATCAGCAGAACCCTTTTAAAAGTAGGTGATCTCAGAGTTACAAGCTCATGGATAAACCAGGGTTTTAGTGGAAGTGGAGGAGAAAAGAACGTGTGTTTCTGGAGGGAGAAAAATTTGTTTTGTTCATCTCTCAAGATCCTTATCTATCTTTTCCCTTCAGACTTTTGAAAAACTCCTTATTGCCAACAGAGGAGAGATTGCATGCCGAGTAAGTATGTAATCTTTTAATTTTTTTCTTTTTGTAGTTAATTCTTAAACTGTTGGTATTTTAAATATTGATAATTGTCACTTCTTATATGCTAGGTCATAAAAACGTGTAAGAAGATGGGAATTAAAACAGTTGCCATACACAGTGATGTCGATGCCAATGCTGTAAGTACTACTTGAATTCAAATGGTAGATGGAATTCTTAGTAATGCAACAAGACTTGCAACTGTTATACAGGCTTGTTGCTTACCATGGTGGGCATGCTGGCAATTCTGAAGTATCTTTGTATATGTCCTTTTCCTCCATGTGCTTGAAAGGAGGGAGATACCAAGAGGGGGGAGGATTGGACAAGTATTTAGTGTGTTTTTTGTGTGAACTCTGTGTTTTGCTTGTGTAAGTGTTACCTTGCTTTTTCCCTGGATTAAGCTAGATGGTAACACCTGGTAGATACATGCACCAAGTGTACGAGTGGCAGCAAAACCTAAATTTTGTTTTGCTAATGTACACAAAAAAGGCAATGAAAAGTGAATCTTAGGAGATGATATAGAATTTGGTATAAATTGTTCCTGTGACTGGTAAATCCATCTCATTGCTTCCCGCTTCCCAGAGGAATGCCCTCTCCTACCAGGTGTGCTGAACATGCCTACTGGAGTTGTTCCATTTGATGAGGATATTGAAGTGCCTTGAATATTCAGCAGCATGGCAGAAAAATGGTAAAATGGCTATCTAGACAAGTAAGGTACTTGTCTATCTACTTGCCCATTTTCAGGTCTTGTAGTCTCATCTATATTTTAGAAATATTTTAAGTCACTTGTAGCAAGAATAGGAAGGTAATTTCCTTTGTGATAGAACAGCAAGTGTAGTCATACTTACATATCCTTGTTGACTAGAGAGAACATCATATTATTCCTTGCCTGCAAGAACTGCTACAGGAGAAAGGACTGGGGGTGCCCCCATGTCCCAGGATAGATTGTTGAAATCTGGAAGGGAGTTAAACCCCTGTGTTATGATTTAATAGAAGAGGTCCCTCAGACAAGCTATCAGGAAAAAAAAGTGTATTTTATGCAGGACAGGACTTGTGAATATAGGTGGTGGGTTGCTCAACATTGAAAAAACTGAAGCATGGTTGATGGAATCTGTGAAAGTAGTTAGAACTTAGGTGTTTTCCGAGTTAAGTGAAAGGTGAGAACTGCTGGGAGTCTTGGACTTTGACAGCACTTTTGTCTGAGTCCTTTTGGGGTTCTAGTCTTACATGACCAGCTCAGTTCATATAAATAGGCTGTAGGTAGAGCAAGGGACTGAAACTTGATTTTCTGAGATAGAACAAATGCCCTACTGCTGGATTTCTATGCCAAGTAATTCTTTCTGAGGTGAATGAAGAGTATACTTGGTCTGGATTTTAACTGGTAGCCATAACTGGGAGAGTATAGTAGCTTGTGGATGCTTATTGGACTGTGAAATGAATTCTTAATGGATGGGTATCAGACATCATAAAAAATTCTTATTCTTTTGGAAGCCAAGGGTTAAGTGGATGTGCATACAAACTACTGTGTATGATCTATGATCCCTCTGGTGAAACTGAAGCATGCTGATGGGTACTTGTATTCTCTCCTATGTATATGGTATCTGCTGTTAGGATAAATGGATTTGCTGTTTAGCAGCACTGCACAGCCTTGTTTGCTGGCATGAATTCATTCTGAAAATAGACTAAAAAAGCTGTTTAAAAAGAGGAAATGTTCTTCTGCCAGTCTGTAGTGGACTCAAGAAAATGAATTGGTCTTCTCTCCAGTGTGCCTGGATGGCTTTGTTTATTGTAGGGACTCTGCTATGAGCTGGAGAAGATGAAAAAATCTGAAAGCAGTAAGTAAAAACCAAGATTGAAGAACATAATGAGGGAATAAGAATGACAGGAAAAAGTACAACTCATGACCTTAGGAAAGGGAGTACAAATAGTGCGTTGCAAAGAGGAAACAAAATATAATAGCTACTCTGCTTCAATCTACAGTGCTGTCTTAGCTTTAAAATACAAATAGGGTCTTTAATTTGTAATAGTTCATAAGAGAAAGGAAATCCAAGCTAGTGTGTCAGAAATGGATTAATATACTTATAAGAGTTCATAAAGATAACATTAAGTGTGTTAAATGAGACACTGACATTTTGAGTTCATGGACTAGAGATGAGCCTCTAACAAATGCTGTAAGGGTGAAATAGTGTCTGCTTAGCTCTTTGGATCCTTACTTAAAGACCAGTCAAACATATCTGTACAAGGTTAAACATTAGCTGTGTGTATTGAAGAAGCTCCAAGTATGTAAAGGAAAATGAGAGAAAGGCTACTTGAAACACTGTTCTGTGTGCTTAACATAGGGTAGTGGTATAAGTCTAAGCAACATATGTATAATTAGACCAAAAAACTAGCTTATGTCTACCATAAATCCTTTAATTGCTACCTTGGGTCCTTGCACTGGGAAATAGTTTAACTAATGTAATCTGTGACTTGGATACCTCTGGTTGTTCATTGTTTGTAGAAATGACCTGGCCATCGCAGTGATGTGTGTGACTGCCAGTTTGGACAATCTCGATAGGCGAGTCCAGAGGCCAAATTCTTTGACTGTTAGTTACCATAAAGTAACAAACCGTATTTGCCCCATGTTGTTCACTTGTGTTCAGGTTCCATTAACAGCTATCTTCTTGGTTATACCAGTGGTAGCAAAATCTCAAACACTCTGAAATCAAACTTGGGAGCTGATGCAACCTGCCGATGAACCTCTGTCATGTAGCTAGGAGAAACCTGTTTGCTTAGTGGTGGGATGCTATAAAAAAGTTGTGAATATCCTTTTGATTTTGTGCTTGACAGAATTAAGCAAGACATCCCTCACTCCAAGACTTGTATTACAAAGGCAATGAATGTCATAGGTGGCTACCCTGATTATGATAGTCATTGAACCAAAGGCAGAAATAAATGTAAAAGTATGCAGTTGAACTAGTTGCCCATCCCAAAGCTGTTTGTATTTACTAAAAATAGTGGGACCTGGCTTTAAGTGACTAGAGTAGGTAGGGATGCTTCACAAAAATATTTTTGATTAAAGTGTTTAGAAATAGCATTAATTGGAGCAGGTAAATTTTCTGTTTAGAACTTAGAGTAACCTTTGAGATGTAGTAATAGCCCCTTATTTATTACATGTCATCTGTGTAGCTACTTGCTGAAATATGGGTAATCTGATACACTTAATACTAATTAATTTTTACAAATAACTGAAAGGAAGGCAAACCAGGCAGTCTGTTACATCTCTCTGGCTTTCCTTTCTGTCATGCTGGTTGAAAACAGAACTGAAATTGAAGTGAAGCAGGGTTCCTTGAGTGTACTCACTAAATATTTGAAGGGGAACAAAACCCAATCACAAGGTATTGAGCAATTCAGGCTCTTCAGTGATAGCTTCTAGTTTATTCCCCATCCAGTGTTGTATGCATAAATGACCCAAGCGGTCATTTTTCACTGGTGCTTGGATAGGAGTGGTATACATAGTCAAAGACCAATGATTTTAAGATTAAAGATACTGTAAGACTCACTAGTGAATGATCTTATCCTGTAACTTTATTTTGGAAAAATATTTTTTGTTAAATATTCAACTTTTCTTTTTTTTAATGTTAATTCTCTGAAATCCTTGCGGAGTTTACAGTGCTGAATGAAGGTGGTGGGAATAGCTGAAATACATATAGACTTTCAATTAGACTACTTTTTCTTGTTCTTCAGACTTGGTTTCTGTGGAACACCATGGCAGATGTCTTGAGTATGCTGTTAGAGCAATATTCATTTTGACATACCTCTCTAATATATAAAATTAGCGACTAGATTGTAACAGTACAAAGAAATTTTCATTTCAAGAAATTAAAACTGCTGTTATGAGCAGGAAGCAGCAGAAAGGACTGTTATAAATCGGGAATGTAGCAAAAATTGAACAGCCTGCTGAGAGCCAAATAAAGCTTACCCGAAGAAGGAGAATACAAAGAACAAAATACTGTTTTGTGCTTTTAATTTGAAAAATGGCCAAAGATCTGAAGGATTTCTATAGGTTAGAACTACTAAGGTGATAGGGAGGGAATGTTAACAAAGCGTAAAAGGAGGTGAGTGACTCCAGAGTGCTTGTGTATTAATGCAAAGTTACAGGTAGCTGGAAATGGTTTTAAATGGTATTGGATTACATTTGCCTTTGTGGAGGTGGGAGGGGGTGTGAATTGTGGAAAAAGATTATGTCCAAAGTTATTTATGGTGTGGAAGATAAGTTGCTGCTTTAACAACTGTCCTGAAATAAAATCATTGTGGTGGTAGGGGAAAACAGCCTGTCAAAATGGCTACTGAGACCCCCATAGAGCATACAGTTGCTTATGTGGTACTGAGTATGTTGAGAAAAGTATATTGAGAAAAGTAGGTCATAATGGATGCTTTTTAGAGTCTTGAAAATCCTGGCTAATACTTTTTATTACATCTGTTATTTTGGGGAAAGTAGAGGAAAGAAATGGCATACTGTTCAAAATGCTGATTTTTTTTTCTCTTAACTTCAGAGTTTGGCTTGCAAAGCGCTAATTCTTTACACTTGGATAGATAAAGTGGGGAAGGACCCCATAGAATTCTGAGTAGAATTTGGAAATTTTAATTAAAACATCTGGTGGAGTTATTTTTGGGATGAGAAAACAAGCAAAGAAGTTTCGGGTGAACAAGAGTAATCGTATGTACTTTTCCTCCCTGAACTGATTGGAATGGAGGGTTAAGATGAAAGAGCCTCCTCAACCATAAATGTAACACTGATGGTGCAAACATTGTCAAGGAAAGCTAGAGAACTATTGTAATGCCTAATGTAATCAGCTAAAAGTATGATAAATGAAGAACAAGCTTTCACTAATTGGATCTGAACAAAAGAAGGTATAGCATAAAGCAGTGAATGAGATATAATTTTATTTGGCATTTTTTAACACAGCAGGGATTCTATAGCCATACGAAGCAATGAACTATAAATGATTGGAAAAATCCCATGGGAAAGTGATGTAAACTGCTAAAACTTTACAGAGTAGTGGACAGTTAGTTATACTTCTTTAACAGTTTTTTTCTATCAGTCACTTAAGACTTCAGGTGTTATTGTATTAAATTGCCTTAAGCATAGACATCTCCAAATGTTCTTAACTTTTGCAGATCATCATCTTATTCTGCCAGATAATATAAAACCAAAAATGATGCAAATGCTTTATTGATGTAAAAGTAATTGTACAGAATTCAGCTGTTCTCAAGAAACCATAGTCGTCTCAGTGACAAAACAGAAAAAAATCAAATGACTTAGGAAAGGAATATAGATCTTCCATTTCTAACTTTTTTAACCTTGGAGTCTGAGGCAGTGTTTGAGAAGAAAGTTGGGGGAAAATGTGGTTTAGGCAAACTGCAAAGCTGATTAAGCTTGTAAGCTTCTATACCAAGTCTGTATTGAGCTGAATGAATTTGAGTGAAGAAGTTGAGCTTTTGACTGAAACAATAAAAACTTTGAATTTTGCTGAAGACTTCCCTGTAGCTTAATGGGATGCTGCCAGGTTCTTTTGTTCTTAAGAAATCTAGTTGGCAAAAATAAATGCCAAATTCCCCCACAATATTTATGTTTTAATTTAAATATTGAAAAATGGAAGCTTATCCAGAACTGAGGCGTTTTCTTTACTTGTAACTAACTTACAAATACGGAAGTCTTAAAAAATTTGTCCAAACTCTCATTTACTAATTTTTTTGCTGTTTACTTTAAATATGCAAAGCTTGCTTTCATAATCTGCTGCAAAACTAGAAATTCAGCCATTTTGACAGCTCATTGCCTCCCAGTGGCACTTCAGGAGTTTGTGCTCAGATAACCTGAGGAGAGATCTAGTTCAAGTACCAATATGAAAAGGAAACTCTATTTTAATGCCTTGTTTAAATACATGATATCCAGACTGTTGTTTAGAGTCTATAGAATGGATTCTTTGCCTCCGTGTACTGTCTAGAGAAATTCACTCTTTGTGAATGGTGTTGCCAAGGGGTGCAGAATAGGAATGTGCCAGATCATGCCAAGGAAACATTAGGGTCAGGTTTGCAGTTGGTGTTCTGCTCTTCCTTCCATGCATTTACCTTTTGTTTCAAAACCAAGTCAGCATGTTGCTTGTTTCTTCACAAGAGATGGTGGAGGTGATGTTACTATCCTGTCCCCTTACCCTCTCAAGTGAACTACTGAACAGATACGTAAAGCATGAGAGATGTAAGTGGTGGTCATCCTGTGAAGACTCAAATACCTCTGTGGAAGGAGTGTGCTTTTGTTCAAAATTGTATCTTGCTTGCCAAGCGTAGTCTGCTTTTTCTTTTTAAAACTGTATCATTGCTTCTAAGCTGAGTGGATTGGTGGAGGGTGCTATTGATGAGGAAATAACCAAATTTTCACTAGCTGTGAGGAGCAATGCAAGCTTGATCTGCAACTTTGAAAGTTGGGGAGCTCATCAGAGCTCTTAGAGTCCTAAAGTTTCAGCCTGTTCTCCAAAGACTGGCTGTGCATTTTATTCAGTGATAGGGTGATGTCAAATGCATATATGACCTTTGGAACGGGGACAAATGCTCAGATTCCTTTTCTGTAGTTGATGGCTAAGCAGAAGTGTCGCTTGTGTTGGATTCTCGTTGAAGCTGTGACATTGAGTAGGAGAGGAAGGGCGCAGAGTAGAATGCTTTAAGCATCATGCTGCAGGACCTTTTGGGAACACTTCCTTGGAGGTGGGAAGTACGTGTTGGAAAGAGGGAGTTGAACCCAGATCTTTTGACCTTTGTGGGGAGGGTTATTTAATTACCAAGCTGATTTATTTGAAGGATCAATGCATGGATTAAAATTCATTTATTGGCATAAGGCTCATTTGGGGGAGGTGGTTGTTGTCGGAAGGTGTACTGGATTGTCCTTGGGACGGGAAAATGTGGAAGCCCAGTCAGAAGTTAGCTGTTACTTAAATGTGCAGGCGCTCGGCGCTGTGGAGAGTGAAGCAGTGGTTCTGTGGGTGCTGATGACTGTCTACATCAGTAGGTAGTGTACAGTAACAGGAATGGATCTGTAGAGTGAAATGGTTCATGCTGAAGACATGGTGTCTTTGCTGCCTGCCTTCTAGCATCTCTGACTGGTTCTAGTCTGGGGCTGTGGACTCTGTGCCTGCTAGTGGTGGTTTGATGTGCTTGCTGGACTGCATTTTTTGGTTGGGTTTTGCCTGGAAGATAGTCAGTTCATGTGCTTTTAGACAGCTGTGTGTTGGAGGCAAATGTGTTGTAAGTGGGGATGACTGAGAGATTAACTTAAAAATGCACTCCTGATTTGAACTTAAATGCTAATGTACACTTGCCTGAAGCAGCTCTAATTGCTTGCCTGGTACTGCCCTTCTAGGCCCTTTCTTGCTCTAGTGCTTTTCTGACCTTGTGCTGAGCTGTTTCAGTGCTCTGAATGCACCAGACACCTTATTTGTCAAGTTAGTTAACATTTCTTCTACTGATTTGGTATGCTAAAATATTTCAGTGGAATGTCTGACAGATGCCGGAGCCATGTATGGAAGCAAGATGAGTTGGGAGTAGGTCAGCCATCAGTTAAACTGACTTTTGTTGCCTTGCTGGCCACAGGGCTCTGACACTGTATGCAGAGTTCTGGGGTTTGGAGAGATGTACAGGCATCTCAGTGATCAACCTTAAAGTCTAGGCAACAGGCTGAGCAGGGCTGAAGTCACTAGGCTTCGCTTGTTCTGAAGACTTGCCTCTCTTTCTTGGGCGGCAGGGGAAGAGCAGGTAGCTCCTTTGAAGCCATGAGTGTTCGCTGAGGACACCGCTTGAAATACTGTCATTGGCACTCTGGATTAATGGCTCCTGCTGCCATAATGCTGGCTCAAACTTATTGTGCTTATTACAGTGAACTGCCCCAAGAAACCAAGTTGGGTGTACACCTGTTGTAGCCCATTTTACTTGTGTTAGTCTCTGGACCTTTCCAGAGGTGGTGGTGGAAAGTGCTGTACGTAGTAATTTTTATGCAATTAAACATTGTCAGTGTGACCAAAAAAGATAGTTATACCATGTTCCTCTGTAACAGAGGTGCTGCAGCAGCATGGTTTCCTGCTGCCTCACCCCCTTGGAGACAAAAACAGAAGGTCCTTGGACCCCTTCTCCTTTGAGGCTTTGAGTGTCCTATCTTCTTCCTGACTTCATCCTTAGCCCAGGTCCTCAGCAGCAACTGTTTCATTGTACAGGTTCACATCTGTTGCTCCTGTGGTTTGTATTGTCCCAGCTGTGCCATTTGTTATCAGCTGTGGTTGCAGACATTCAAGGATGATCTGTTTTCAGGCAGTATTCATGAGTGATGCTATTTGGTAATACTATCTCATTTCTTGTCTGTGTGGGTGTAAACACCGGTCAGCAGACCCTGGGCTGAATTTCCATTTACTATTAGGATGACTTCTAGACAGAGATGGACCCGAGGCAGATTTCTTGTGAATAATGTTCGCAAGTGCTTGGGAAATGGCTTTTACAACTAAGACTGTGCTGCCTACTAAGAGTAGTTGTCTCCCCTTCTTACCTTCCTATCTTTTTTTGTACCTGACGCTTTTGTTGGCACTACTACATGTGCAGCCTTTTGTTAAATGGATCCAGGCTGCTTATCTGAGAACAGTGGGGAAAAAAAATGAAAGAAATGTGGATCAGTAAGCTGATGTGACTCCCTGCACAGGTTAACGAATGCTTGAGCTAATGCCATCAGGACACATTGTTGGGGACCAGGAGAAAGGAGAGTACTTGATTAACCTTTTGAGAGGCAGCGTAGACTTAGTGTCTTGAGTTAGTATGGGCCTGTATCCCTGATGCCGGTTTCTTTCCCTGCTCCCTTTTCCCTACATCCCCTGGTGGTGGGGTATGTGATGGGACTATGTGAAGAGCTGGAATGGGAAGTGGAGCTGTCTTAAAAGATCCTTGTAAGGAGGGTTGTATCTAAAGCCAGATACTTTCCTTGATTGCTCTATAGCTTGGCAAACAGCTACAGGGTGTTGTGGGGTCTGTGGCTGACAGGCTGTGGTTCCATGGATGGGATCCTGGTGCCCTTTTTCTTGGGAGGGGTGTTAAACAAGGAACTGAATTACATATGAAGTGTCTGAAAGATGGAAGAAGTCAAGATTGGAGACGTGAAACAAAGTGAAGTTATAGTAGGGAGAAAAAGAAATGCAGTGTTTTGGGGTATAAGTTATAGGTATGGATGCATATGTCACTTTTATGGATGTTATGGTTTTAGGTTATACTCTTTTCCTTGTTCTTAAGAAGCACTTGTCTTTTACTTTTCAACAAGGTAGCGCTATAACTTAAAAAGGTTGAGTCTGAGAGACCCTTTTACTTATTACCACTGAATTGTCTGTAGGTAGCAACTAACATCCTTTTGATAGTTGTTTCAAATACGTGGTGATGGTTGTTTAATTAAAAAAAACTAGACAAACCAAACCTTAGCTCTATCCTCCAAACGTGTCTAGTTCATGGGTGAGGGGGGAATCAGGAGTAGAATCATCATTTAAAAGGTCATCTCTAGATAACAAGTTCTTACTGTGAAATTAGTGTGACAAAATTTGTCACATTCAATTCTTAGAATGAATGGACTCTTCAAAGTTGAATTTGGAGATATAGGCCTGTGTTAAACTACTAAACAGAGACATACAAAAGTATATTTAAATCTAAATTTTATGAAAAAATTCTTCTTAATTCTTAAGTAATTGCTTCATATAAAAATTATTTTTCACTTCAACTTTTTCTTGGAGACAAGATGCTCTAGATAACTAGACAGTAACTGCCATTTTTCCCCCATTAGGAAACTTCCATACTGTTTTTGTTGAATTAGCATGCCTGCATATGTATGGATGTTGTCCTGCTAGCCAGACTGATCATGTCTCACAACTAAAATTTTCCCTAAAATGGAGTTTACTACTATGAAGGCCTTGATTGAAACTCAGGTTTCTGTCATAGGTTGACAGGAAACACTTGTGAGTATGCATGAATAAGCAAGGGCTGTGAAAAATCAGATTATGTAGGAGTTGATTTGAATTTATATTTCTTGCTGGTAATAGGCCTTAAACTATCAAATGATATGATAAAACTCTTATTCTATCCTGAAAGTTTTTTCATGTCTTGGCCAACATGAGTGATAAATATTATGACATACCTGATTTTTAGTTCAGTACTTGTCTCTTACTGTCTGGCTAAAGCTTAATCTTTTAGGTCAGCCTTGAAGTCTGATTTTGTCTTCATGGGAAATTAATATAGAAATTCTTATAATTGACACTATAATTTAAAAATGTTTGAAGTTGCTTCCAAAAAGGTGTTTTCTGAAACAGCTTACAGCCCTGGCACTTTCTTGATTTATTTTTCAGGATGGATTTATGTCCTGAACTATTTAAACAAAAAGTAGTACTGGGTGGTTTGGCTGTTTTTGATTTAAAAAAAAAAAACAACAAAGCAAACAAACAACAAAAACCCAAAACAAAACCCCCAAAAGCCTCTGTGGAAAAAACACGCCTCACCTCTGTGAATCACATATTTAAGAATTAACATTAAAATACACATTCATCACATTGATCACACAATCTTCACAAACTTCGCTTACATCAACAAAAAGAATTTCCCACACCAAAATCAAAATAACATCATCAAAACACCAGTGAAAGTGGACAATTTACACACAATCCACCCCTTGTCCCTTCACCGCAATTACAACAAATTCCCCACAATAATTCTGCTTTTTGCTCTCTAGCTGTGTTCAGTCCATGTTTTGCCCATTACCTCTCCCAATTATTATCCTTATCTTGAATTCCTCATGCCCCATATTGGGTGCCAAAAGACTGTGGTGGGTTGACCCTGGCTGGATGCCAGGTGCCCACCAAGCTGCTCTATTGCCCTCCTCAGCTGGATGGGGGGAGAAAAATAGGACGAAAGGCTCATGGGTTGAGATAAGGACAGGGAGAGATCATTCACCAATTACTGTCACAGGCAAACCAGACTCGACTCAGGGAAATTAACTTAATTTATTACCAATTAAATCAGAATACAGTAATGAGAAATAAAACTAAATCTTAAAACCACCTTCCCCCTACCCCTCCTTTCTTCCCGAGCTCAACTTTACTCCTAATTTCTCTACCGCCTCCCTCTGAACAGCACAGGGGGATGGGGAATGGGGGTTGCGGAATGGGGGTTGCGGTCAGTTCATCACATGCTGTTTCTGCTCCTTCCTCCGCATGCTCTTCCTCTGCTCCAGCGTGGAGTCCCTCCCAGGGGAGACAGTCCTTCAAGAACTTCTCCAATGTGGGTCCTTCCCATGGGCTGCAGTTCTTCACGAACTGCAGTGTGGGTCCCTTCCACGGGGTGCAGTCCTTCAGGAACAGACTGCTCCAGCATGGGTCCCCCACAGCCCAAACCTGCTCCAGTGTGGGCTCTTCTTTCCATGGGTCCACAGGTCCTGCAGGAGCCTGCTCTAGCATGGGCTTCCCATGGGGTCACAGCCTCCTTCAAGCACATTCACCTGCTCTGGCATGGGGTCTTCCATGGGCTGCAGGTGGATATCTGCTCCACTGTAAGCCTCCATGGGCTGCAGGGGGACAACCTGCCTCACCATGGTCTTCACCATGGGCTGCAGGGGCACTTCTGCTCTAGTGCCTGGAGCACTTCCTCCCTCTCCTTCACTGACCTTGGTGTCTGCAGAGTTGTTTCTCTCACATATTCTCACTCACCTTTTCTGGCTGCTGTTGCGCAGCACTTTTTCCCCTTCTTAAATATGTTATCACAGAGGTGCTACCACCGTTGCTGATTGCCTTGGCCAGCGGCAGGTCCATCTTGGAGCTGGCTGGCATTGGCCCTATCGGACATAGAGGAAGCTTCTATCAGCTTCTCTCAGAAGCCACTCCTGTAGCTCCGCTGCTACAAAAACCTTGCCATGGAAACCCAATACACCGCCCCCCCCAACAAAAAAAACACCAAAACAAACCAACCACCCCCCCTTCATGTATCTTGTTTAATATAGAGGAAGAATGGTAGTCTGTATTTAAATAATTGGTGCAAGGTAATAGCTGTGCTTAGTGATGACTGGGATTGATAGAGATGCATGTATTCTGTTTCGATATAGTACCTTTTTTGGTTTTTGTCTTGCTGTGCTAATTGGGCAATGCTCTGAATTTCATTCCTGGATGTTAATTTGATGTGTAGTATTGCATGAATTCTTGCAGTCACTTTGTAGCTAGTATTTAATGTCTGCTCACCTGTTGATCTGTAATGTACAGACCTTGTAAGGTAGGATGCTGGCAGTTCTTAAAGCAGAACTGTTTTTAATGTGGGCTTAGCTGTCGATGAACTTGTGACATGCTGATTGCTTGTGAAAGCATGTCATCTCCCTTGTCTGCTTTCTGTACTAATGGAACATCACTGTCCAGGAAGCATGTCTCCAAGATTGACCTTTTATAATTTTGTTCTCATCCTTTCTATTCCATATGTAGTTTCCTGAAGCATTATGAATGAATCTGAGAAGCAACCATAGATTCAGTGTGGTGCTGATGGTACCTGTTGGGGGCGGTGAATGATAGTGCTTTGGAAGGGGGGAGTGGGGAAAAAGAAAAGGGGGCACAGTTCTTTACATCCTTTCTTCCGCGTGAGCAGTCTGAGCTGCCTGACTAAAGCTGTTATATATTCTTTCTTTTCCATCTTCAAAGACCCTTTTTTGCAATAATACAAAAATCTTAGTCTACACTAATGCCTGTCCTAGAAAGTGTGTTAAGAAATCGTAAATTTGTTTTGTATCCCTTTGCATTTTCTTTGTAATTTTAGATGATAATTGGGTACCATAGCTCTCTCTAAGTGCATGCAGCCGTCAGTGCAATGAACACGCATCAAGCTTGGCTCCCACAATAACACAACTGTTGGACAACCCTGTGGGAGAGAATCATAGAATCATTAGGTTGGAAAAGACCTTTAAGATCATTGAGGCCAACTGTAAAGGAATGAGGAATGTGAATGGAAGCTGAGGCAACTGTGTTGAATTGTATAGAGATAAGATGCCAGTTAGCAATGTGGGGTGCTGGTGCGTGGCCAGTGATTGCAGTTGGTTTGTGTTGCATAGAAACAGATGTGACCAGGTGACTTTCCAGCTCTTGTAGGTTAGCAGTTTTTGGCAGATTCTTATCTAAGTATGTTCCAGGCACTTTCTCAAAGATCAGGTGACCTGCCTTAGTATGGATATTATGGTGATATTTCTTTACTGACCTTGGCAGTGGTTGTCTCCTGAGAACAAAAAAAGGCAGTTTTAAGATTCTCCTGTTGCGTGGCTTCGTTTGTCATGTGGTCCTACACAGTGTATTACTTCTACAGATGTGTGAAACTAAGTGCTTGATATTTGGACTACTCCTTTCTAATGCTCTGTCATGATGCTGAATAGTGGAGATCCTGAAGGTTGTCGTTAAAAGGCTTGTATTAAGTTCTGTTGACATGAATGTCTAATGGCTAGTTAATGAAAATCTGTATGTCTTGGTATTGACTTAAATAAAATGTTCAAACTGTTCTGAACAGTGCAGGTGCATCTGACTCATATTTCTATTAGGAATTAATTTCCTCCACTGATTTAAGACAGTAGCGGAGTATCAAAGGTAACTTGAATGAAGCTTTCCTTTCTAGTCTTCTAGAGAATACAGCATCTATCCCCTAGGGAATGCTTTTGTTTTTGTCTTGTTTTTCACTAATATGGATATATAAACATCTGCAGGTAACTGATCCTCTTTCTCAGCATGTATGCTTATAAGGGGGTGGGCACATGTGCATGGTGAAAATGCCAGTTTGGTGAATACAAGAGAGCTCTTCTGAGTTGTAACCAGACCTTGGGCGGGGGCCCTGCATCAAACTGGGGTTCTATGCATTTAGCAGGAAGTTAGAGGAGCTTAAAACTTGTTTGTGTAGTGCAATTTCTTTCTTTGAATGAAACTTTTAATAGGTATTTGTCTGTTCTTAGATGGTATCAACGCTACATTCCCAAAGGACGCTTTGGAAGTAATATTAGTTAAATATTGGGGACCGGTTTCTTATGATACTCCCTGCAAAAGTTGTCCCATGCCCTCATTGTTTCCTTATTATGCCATACTGTAAGTGTGAAAGAAAAGTGGTTTCAAGTAAATGAACATGTGTTAACTGTAAATCTTGCCAGCAGTCATGAATGAATATTTAAAGTACATGGAAGGAGTGAGGCTGCAGTCTTCTATGTCTTGGGCTGTAGCAAATGCTGGTGCTTCTCCCTGAGGCTGAGACTAGGGGCTGGGGGTCCTCACAAGTGGGAGGTGTACTTTGGTCCAGGTGCTGAGTTGCAGGTAGAGGAGCTGCAGGGAGGAGGTGAGCTGACTGCAGGATCAGGAGGGACAAACTGACAGGTTATTTGCGGAGAACCTGCAGAGCCAAGAGCTTTGCAAGAGGCTATGCTTGAGTAAGTGGAGGATAGAGACCCCCAGTATAGGGAAGGCTGTGACTTCTGCCTCTAGGCTATGTTATGGTGGATGTGTGCCACAGACCTGATCAAGAATAAGGAGCAGATGAAACCAGTTCTAGAAAACTGGAGGAAGCCTCATGATTGCAGACCCTTGTACTCATGTGGGATTTTAACCATCCTGATATTTGCTGGAAAGAGAGAGTGAAAGCAATTGAGGAGTATTCTGGAATGTGTGGAGGATAATTTCTTGACACAAATAATTGAATTAACTAGAGGAGATGCTGTGCTGGACCTCTTAAAAAGAGGGAAGCGGTGATCAGGGTTGTGAAGCTTATGACCACTCTGAAGTGGTGAGGTTTAGGTTCCCAAGAGGAGTAAGATGAACAGCAGAATTACAACCCTGGGCTTCAGGAGAGCAGTTTTTTTGCCAGGATCCCATGGGAGACTGCTTTGGAAGTTGAAGTGGCCCAGGAGAGCTGGTTGATGCTCAAGGATGGTCTTCTCCAAGCACAGGAGCTGTCTGTTCTTACGTGGAGAAGGCTGAGAAAGAGGGGCAGAAGCCTGCCTGGGCTGTCTGGGGAACTCAGGCAGAGTTCAAATGCAGAAAGCAAGTATAGAGCAGGTGAAGGCAGGGATAGGTTACCCAGGAGAAAGACTTGTCAGAGTGTGCAGGGGCATAATTAAGGAAGCCAAAACTCTGCTGGTGTTGACTGTATACGGAAGGATGCAAAGGGGCAATGGGAGATGTTTCTGTGTATTGGCAACAAAAGAAAGGAAAAGGAAAACGCAGGCTTATTAGGCAAGGTACTTGGTAATGGCAAAGAGTATGGAAAAGTCCGAGATACTCGGTGCCTAATCTGCTTTGGTCTTTACTGGGAAAGTCTGCTCCTAGGTCCCCGAGCCTAATTGTAGTGCCAGATGAAGTGTAGTCCTATTCACAGTAAGGAAAGATCAAGTGGGTATTACATAAGTGAGTTGGACATAGAAAAGTCTGTGGGATGGATGGGATGCACCTGAGTTGAGGGAATGGGCTGACTTCACTGTCAGACTGCTCTCTCTCATCTTTGAAATGTCAGTGTTGTGGGAGGTTCCTGATGACTGGAGGGAGGTAACTGTTTCTTTGATCCAGAGAACTACAGGGAAGTAATTGGAAAAAATATGGTGTGAATTTTTTTGGAAGCTACATCTTGTTACATGAAGTATGAGAATATGACTGAGAGCAATCAATGAGTTTATTGTGGCAAATCATGCCTGGCTAATCTGGTAGCCATCTTTGATATGGCCAGCTCCAAGGATGAAAGAACAGTGGATGTCAATTAACTTGGCTTTACCAGGGCTCTCGCTGGTGTTCTGTAGTATCTTAGCAGCTGAATTTGTGAGGTAGTCAACCTAGCTAAATTACAAAGTAAGTGAAAAATTGGATCAGCTCTTTAGAGGTCCTGTCCAACTTCAATTATTGCTCACTTTTGTTTATTGCTTTTTTTAAACCCTCAGGGTGGGAGAAGAACTCATTTTATGCAAGTGAAAGCAAAACACAGACTAAGTTAACTTGTATTATGTTGTCAGATGGGCAAATACATGATTAGTCCATAGTCTTTGGCTATGCAATGTGAAAGAAGGAAGCTACCTCTTTTACCATTTATGGCATCACATTTGATGAGAAAAGGAATGCCTCTTCACAGGTAACTTGAGTACTTATTATGGAAGTATGACCTGTTTCTTTACCTGTGGGATTTTTTTTTAAATTGCTTGTCACCTATGGCTGAACTATCAGGTTCAGATTTGGGGAAGTTTTTTTAGTGAGGATTTTCCTTGGCACATACAATTATCAAAATACTGATGTGGTTCTGTGAAGATTAAAAAAAGGTAATAATGGGAGTACATATAAGTCTCCAGTTGTCTCTCAACTTTTATTAAAGTTGAGTGTAAAGTTTAAAGAATAATGTCCAGAAAGTTAAATAATAGCTCTTGTTTATGACAAACTTTCCTACATGATTTTGCTGATCTTGTGCTTAACGTTTTTCAGTTTTGCATATGGTGCTTTAGCTGTTAGGAAGCTCTTCAGTTCCACTTTTGAGCAATGGTTTTGTTCCAACATGCACAGCTGTTGCTCTTAACTGGCTTTTCTGGATGCTGCTGGTGGTTCAGGATTGGAATGGTCAGTTTCCTAGAAATGCTGCTGAACCCAGGAAAAAGTTGACTTGCTGAGCCTGATTTTTGTTTGGCTTGGTTTTACTTAATAAGTGAAGGAGTTTCTTGGAGAAGAGCTAACAGAACGAGTGTACTGCACGGGGTGGCTGCTAGGGACTGCATCTCCTTGCTGTTTCAGATTTTTTTTTTTCTTAAAGGCTTTTCCTGAACATAACAAAGGTGGTTGTATTGCCTGGCTAATGTTTGTGCTCTGTGGAGGTGAGAAGCTGGTACTTTGAGTGTGTTGGAGACTAAGAGGAATCCAGTCTTCAGCTTAAAAAAAAAGGCTAAAAACCTCTGACAACTGTGATAAGTTTAAGTACTGTGACATTTCTCTAGTATTAGGGCCCTGGCAGGTCTGCTGCCTGGTGCAATGAAGGCTTGGTGCTGGAAGCCTGTGTGGCTTGGCCTGCCTGTTGGTGTCTTCCTAGGCCACTCACTCGTGCTGTGAGAAAGGATCCCAAATGCTTTTGAATGTGGCTGACTTAGTACTGCTTGCTTGTACATTTTTAGTGGCTGAAAACCTTGTGTATGTGGGAGGGAAGGGACAGTGGTTGAGGAGCTGCTTTTGAGCACTGTTGTCTGATAAGGCCAGACCCCAGTGTCCTGAACCTTCCTTTTCGTAAAGGAGAATGAAATGCAGAATGGTTGGGCTTGGGCAGCCCCACTGTCTGCCACAGTGACCTGCTGCTGGGACTTGAGAAACCATGGCTGTTCCTTTGTTTCTTCTCTTGCACTTTTAGCAAGGTACTGCTTTTCTTGCTCCTAACTTTAAGACTGATTGAAACTTTGAACTATTTATGTATTTGCTTGTGGTGCTTATCTTGTTAAGCATAGCAAAATTCTCAAACTGTGGAAACTGCTGTAACACCTCTTGTACTTTTGGTTTAAGAAGCCATTTTTTATGCTGTATGTAATACTTGATAAATTCAGCAGTTGTTCATTCTTTATTCAGTAATTAAATACTGAATTCAAAGCTTTAATTTTACAAGACCATAGTACGAATATGGATTTTGCTATTGTATTTTGTCATTTTAATGATAATGTTCTTTCATGCCTTTTAGATCAATGTTAGCTTTTATTTGCTAAAACAAGTATGTCTCTAGCTACCTTAAATATGTCACTGTTCTCTGTAAATATGAAGTTACGACTATAATGTGGGGGAGATTTTAGCAGTATGAATGATTTTTTTTTTTGGGTAATAACCTGAATTTTAATAGTAAAATCTGACTTTATTTTTCTTGTGATATAGTCACAGTTGAAGTGTAACTTCTATTTCATTTCTACTTGCTGAATGTTTTGAAGAGTTTTTAGAATCAGCCTTGAATATGGGTTAAATTGGGCCTGAAGTTTTGTCATGTGCTTCTTGCTCAGTATCTGCGGAGCTCAAGATTGAGAGATAAACTTGTAGACTGTGAGCTCTGCAGTAGTGACACTTGTTGACAGCAGTTTCCCATTTACTTTTTTCTTTTTTCCTTTAGAGGAAATACTGTAATTCTACTGCCAGTTAACTTCAATAACTTAAAAGAAAGATGTAGTTTTTATGTCTTAATGTGTACAACTCAGTATTCGCCCAACAGTAAAGTTTGTTTCTGTGCCAGTTTTTTGCTCTTTCTGCAGAGAATTCTTTTACAATTTAGCTAACGAAAATAAGCATGTGGGTTTTTTGAGAGTTAGTTCTGAAAGCTAATTTTTTAAATTAGGCTAATGAGATTCAAGAAGTGACACTGCTGTGTTAAAAGATTTTTTTTGTAAAGCAATTGTCATAGCCCTAACAAATTTAAACAAAGCTTTTGATTTGAAGATACGCCTTTTTAAGGAAGTCTCCAACTGCTAGAATGTCATATATTTCCATCAGCTGAACTAAAGTGTACAATCACTATTACAGTTTTCTGACCTCAGATTTCTGGGAGTAAAGCTAACATATTAACTATCGTTCTAAGTTGATTTTGCAGGCATGCATGCCTATATTCTCTGCACCAATATTCTTTCTGAAGAAGAAACTTGATTTGTATGACTTCAAGCAGTTTAGCCAACAATGGCCTTCTCAAGGCACAAATAGTCAGATCATACGCTCTTTAAGAAATCAGAGGTGCAGTAAGTCTGAGATGAAGGCTCCTGTTTGTTTTTAAGTTAAAATGAAAACTTAACACACTTCTATATGAAGTTCATCATTGAATGATGTTTAAAAAATTTTGTAACTTTGAAGCTTGTTTGGAGTGATATTTTTTTGGCCTGAGTTGCTTGCTTCCTTTCTGTCTTAAGTGCTCCACTTCTGTAAATTAAAACAGCAATTTTAGCTGTTTGTTCCCTCCTAGTAGCTCTTCTCTAAATCTAGGAAGGAAAGCAGTGAGATTGCATTCAGTGGAAAAAAACCCAAAACTTTCTCTTTTTTCGCTCATAATTTTGCCTCACTTGATGTGGTAGAGGTAATAGGTTATGTTTTATTTTCCGACTTTTTGGTTCTTGAGGGGAAACATGCTTCGAGTTCTGTTATCAAAGCATGTAGAGTTTAACCTTTCTGGGCCAAATTGTTGTAGAATCACTTATCTGTCATACTTAGCATGACAGGTAAGGTTGATAAGTCAACCTTAATGTAAATTGTGCAGAAGAGGTGAGGGGCGTTGGTCACAGGCTTGGGAGTGAGAAATCTGTGTGCATGTATAGACTAGAAGTTGGCTTTTGTTAGGGTGGGTGTTTTGACAGGAAGCCTGAGAAGAGCTCTTGGCTTTTGAAGTTCATTAGTGATCTGCTCCGAAAGGTAGACTTCTATTAGTGTGTGTGTCAGGTATGTAGTGCAGCCACACCTAAATGACTTAATTCAGGGTTTTTATGGAGCTTTGCACTTCTGTTATATTTGCATTTACATATATCTTAGAACATATCCTCTGAGTTTTTTTCCTTGAAAAATGTTATGCTAACATTATCTGAACAGGAGTCTAAGTTGCTGCCTGTCCTGTGTAGCCCTACCGGAAAGTACTTTGAAATGGGACAAGGGTTTCATTGTGAGCCTGTGATCATATTTCAAACAGTCTGGGGCAGTGGATGTGCAAGAAAGTGTATGTGAGGGTTCCTGCCAAGTTCAGGCTCAGTTGTGTGAGCAGGCAGTTGCTGGATGCTGCACCGGTGTGCCTGTAGCAGTATCATCCATACTTGCAAGAGCACTCTGCTGCTCTGACTTGCATTGAGTGTTTAAAGTATCTTCAGCTAGAAAAATACAGTGGAATGGTAGAATGTGCATCTTCGTACTTAGTTTATTCTTTTGCTGTCTGCTCTTTTTTGTTTGTTTGTTTCTATAGTGCTCTCTACTCAATTTTTGGTCCTTAGTTTTGATTGTTTTTCTTCTCCCTGGCATGAACCACATAGATGGGGGAAAAGTGTGAGGGAATTCTTTTGAAAACTTTTTCAGTCTTGTTTTCCTCTTTTTCTCCCTCATCTGTTCTATCAGCGATTGATCATATTGTTCAATGTATGGTGTGTCATTGTGCAAGTTTACTGATGGTGAATGATCTACCTTGGGCAAGAAAATTGAGTGTGTTACAAACCTAGGAGATGGTGGTGTGTGTTGTACCCTCCCCATTCCTTAGCATAAAGAAGAACAACTAGATTCTGCACTAAGTAGCAAGTCCTGGGCATTTATCTATTGGAGGTTGCTTCATTTATGTGTCTAATTGGACTGCGAGAGCTGGAAGGATGATGATGATACTAATTTGGAAGTAGGGAAAGAGGTGATCTTTTCTTAGCAAACAACTCTTACTAAGTTTTTATTTTGCTGCTTAACTGATTTTTTTCCCCTTCCCCCCCCCAGATTGGCTATTTATCGAAGCAGGAATGTTGCTTTTATGAATATCTGGTTTCTGTCATGGAAAAAGCAAACTTTGCTTATGTCAATGAGTTTCAAAGCTAGCATTACTCCTTTCAGAGCTCTGAATGCATTTGTATTGTTTCAGCAGGAAGGATGCTTAAATCATGAAACTGAACTTTGAAACTTTAGATGGTTTATTCATTTTCTTCTTAAATTAATGAAACCTACCTGTCCTTCTCCCCTCCAAAGAACCTAGATTTTTTTCCTCACTTGAACCCTCAAGATGAATTGCCTTGCTTTCAGCATGTCCTTTTCTGCCAGCCTATATACACGTGGTAAAATATATGAATATTTGACATTTACCATGTTAAAACAAAAGCCAACAAAATTCATGAAAATCTGAGAGCTGCATCTTACCCAGGTGGCCTGCTGTTTGAAATATGACTCCTGGTGTGTATTGTACTTTTAGCCCTAGGATTCAGTAATGAGATTGAGTGGTATCTTGCGTGAGCACTTCTGGATGATTGGCAGTGAGGTGATGTGAATCATCATTTATCAGGATATTATCATGCCTACCCTTGATAATTTCTCCCTGCTGTCTGGGGAGGTGGTGAAGACAGATAGGACTTTGTGATGTCAAAGTAATTAGTGTGTGTTGGTTTCCAGCTGAACAAACTGGAAACTAATGATCAGGTAAATGAAGATGAAGTGCATTAGTGTAAGGATGAAGGTGCAAGGACCTTGGGGAAGAGCTTATCAAAATTTCATGGGGGTTATTTGAATATCTCACAATTTGTGCAGTTGCAAGCAATATTTAAAACTACTAAAGGATACTTCCGCACAGTCTATTTACATGTCCTTTGTTGATATCTCTTCTAGTGAGAGGGTCAGCACTAGGGTTAAGGACATCAGACTCTGCTCTAAGGACTGGGAACTCCTTATGATTTTCATAAAATCTGAGTAGTGAATTTCCAGCTAATGGCAGCAATTTTGAGTCAAATGATGTTAAGGAATCTTGGTGTACACTGAAAAGGTTGGGTTTTCCAGTGACTCTTCCCATTTTAAAGGGGGGAAATTACCTTAATTTGGCTTCTATATATTTGACACGACAGGCTCCTTTATATTCTTAAAATATTTTAATTTTGCTTGGTACATATGTAAGTATCTCAAAATATGCAGGCTTTGCAATATAATCTGTGATGCTGCAGCAGGCTTTTAACAAGCATGGTAGTTTCTTGGTACAAGTTTTGAAAACTTTATGCATAGGTCATTACTGAAATATTTTTACAACCTGAAAAAAACCTTTTGTGTAGGTGTGTACAGCTATGCCAATGTTTCAAATGGTGCTTAATGCATAAGACCAGCTGAGTAAACTGCCATACCAACAGCAAGTGATCTGAGGGTTTCTGTAGTTAACTTTATCATGTGTGATTAGATATTGCTAATTGTAATTAACTGATTGAAAAGCTGTTTTACATGCTTGCTTTTCAATTATTAAAATGCTAATTTACTCATTGTCATTTATCAGTAAACTTGTATTAATAAGCCAGTCTCCCGAATACCTCCAAGAATAACATACCTGTGACAGCAAAGTTTTATGACCAAAGCCTCATGGCAAAACTATGCTTTTGGCTAATTTTTATGTATACAGCTTTCCTCTCTTTATTTCAGTTGCTTCTTTGGTGAAAGTGAGTGGGCTTAGAATCCCTGGCAGGAATTTGTTTGTATTAATCTGGCTCATCAGAGACATTATATTTAATTGGAGAGCCTGCGGTATAGTCGCAGGAGGCTGAAGGGAATTATTTAGCATTAGCAATGGCTCGTCTGGGAGTTGTGCACTAATCAAGGAGCTTGTGCGTTAACTGTAGGGATGATGGGAGTTATGACGATTATGACATGTGAGCACATGTCTGTATGAGAATTGGACAGGCAATGAGTTAATCAAGAAATACATTAAATGGCTCCCATGCTGCTTCATTATTACTCTGTAGAATGTCAGATTGTGTACTTTAACAAAAAATAAACCGAAATCCAACAAATAGATGTTTTTGCAGGTAAAGTTAATACCAGGTTTTTAACAAAACCCCCCTCTTTTTCACCTCTATTTTTGAAGTGAATATGTGCTTTTAAGTGCTGTGTTGAAGAAGAATAAGCGAATACTTGGTCTGAAAAATGCATTTAAACATGTGCCTCTCCAGTCTGCACTCTTTGTGTTTTGTTAAATGTTTGCTTTCGGTAAATATGAATAACTTCCCACTTTCAACTAGATGTTAAAACATCTTTAAACTTTTACATAATTAATAGCTTGCCAAAATATAAAGGTTATTTTTAATGTTAACAACTTAGCTTCAAGGAAATAAAAATGCTGATCTCTTCCATCATCAGGATGCTCCAAACCTTGCAAAGAAAAAAAACTGCAAACCAGCACCCCTTAACTGTAGTGCATGGGCTGTTCATATGCCAGGTAGACGCGTTCTGTGCCCAGCATGGTTAGAGGCATCTGTTTCACATCCATCATGAAATTATCAGTTATGCTGGAAAAATCCATGTTTAGAGGAAACGGAACTAATAAACTGAGCTCACTTAAAGTTGTGTAAAGCCATAAACCAACTGAATTATAGCTGTAGACAAACTTATCCCAGAGCTACTGGACAGGTGAGCGTGTGCACTTTTTCTGCTATTGTAAGCACTGCCAAATTTAATAAAACTTTCTGACAAACTGTGACCTTCATGTATTAACTTAATTAAAGCAGTATTGTGGCTAGTACCCAAAGTGTTAACCTGTAGGAGGTTGTTATTGAAATCTGTTATCTGTGGAGTCAGTATTAGTGGTCAGCAGCAGCAGAGGCAAAACTGCAAGTAAGACCCTCCCTTGGGTGCTGTGAGCTCAGCAGGTTAAACCGTCAAAGCTTCTTAAAGGACAGATAGTTAAACCCCCTGGAGTTATAGGTAAACCAATCATTTGCTGTCAGCAGGAAATATGACTTTATTTAGCAGGTTGGAGGGGGGAAAACCCCAAACCTAAATGCTAACAGGAAAGAGGCTTTAGAAGGAACTGTTGTGTGAGCGTATGTGTTGCTGTGATATGTAGATTCCGTGCAACTTGGAAAGATTTTTTAATTCCGGGCTTTTTTAAAACAGGAATTTATATAGAAGTTTACTCCAATGTCTTATAAAACTATACATAAGGTTGAGCTAATTTATTAAACCTGTGAATATTACCTATATTTTGTGAGGAATACAGAAGTTTGTACCTTTCTTAATGGAAACAGTTGTCACCTTACAGAAATAGGTTGTTTCTTTCCTTCAGTGTTGTGCAGCTGTTGCCTGTATAGAATGTAATTATCTTTTTACCACACTAAATATATTTAACATTGATCAAGTGCACTATATTTAAGATCTAAATATATATTTATTAGAATTTGTATATATAGGCCATAAGTATTTATGATACTGTAATTGAGCTAGTCTGATAGTGGTACTTCCCGTATTTTCTAGTTTTTATTCAGTCTTCAAAAGTGAAGATCAGGAGCATTTGACTTCTTTGTACTTCTTAAATTCTTGCCTCAAAAAAGAGAATCCCGGAAGGGATAGCTTGTTATAGAAGGGCATGAAGTAGGTGTGGGAGAAGACCTGACACTTTGCTATAGTTTTGGTTATTGGAACAAGAACTGTGCTTAAACTCTTGGTGGGGGGAACTTCGTAGTGGCCTGTGAAGAATGTTCAAGACAATATCAAGACCTGTTTCCTCAATACATGTGCTGTTTTTAGACTAAATCTGCTCAATGTGCTGAAATAATATTGTCATAAGATTAATGGGATACAGTAGAGACTAAGATCCTGCTTGCTATCCTTGAGTTACCTTCAGATGGAAAAGTGTGTATCATAGGAAACCAGCTGGGAGGTGGAAATGTTGTCAGGGAAAATACACAACCTAAGAAACAAATTAAGGATTTTCCTAGAGTCATGCTAAAACATGACAGTTTGAGATGTAGCTATGGCAGAACTGAGGGCTGTAAGAAAGAAAAAAAAAAAAAAACCCAAACAACAAACTTATTGAAAATATTTTTGTCAGATGATCTGCAAAAGGATGGGACCACATGAAGTCTGGTGTCAGCATCCACAGTTGGATTGTCCAATGTTGGTATTAACTGTGTGAAAATTGTATTTAGACAGTGCAGGTTTGCTTTTGTATTCCTGTCCATTTGTTAGACTGTACACACTCCTTACAGATTTGGTGAGCCAGCTGCTTGTCTATACAACCATTTTCAAGTGTATGGACGTACCATGTAAGACCAGATACGCACTTCTTCACTTAATGCATGGGTAATATGATTGGCATTGTAGAATATAAACATATAAATTCTCTTTAAGGATGGAATGGAGGTTAGTACAGTGGTCTAATGAACAATAAATACCTTTTTAAAAGCATTACACCATGAGATGAAACTGAGAAATAAATACTTTTCCTGCCTTCTTTCTTCTGCCCAGTTTAAGATTTCTGTGCAGCAAAATAGTCTTGTGCCATGTCTAGCAGTCAACTCTGGAACTCTTCGTCCTGTAACTTTGTTCTGCTGATCTGCTTTTTATTTTTTTCTTTGGAGGTCCTTGGCCCTGGCTGTTATCTAGTTTGATCCTCCTTTATGGATCAAAGATTTTCCCATGTAATTCTTTAGGTACTTGACTTTGGGGTCTTCTGAGATTACTTTTATCTAGTACTATGCAAAATCTGCTTAAACTTTCTTTGAATACAGGGTTGCAAATACTGACAGGCTCTGTCATAGACCATCTTTTTTAAATGTAAGTTTGGGCTAGCAGTTCATGGTGGGCTGACTGTTTTATAACAAATGCTGCTCTTACTTTCTTACTACGTTTGTTGTAACAGGACCAAGTGGCTGTCAAACAGATTGCATGGAAGTGATTACACTTCTGGCATGGGCAGGAATGATTTCTTGCTAAAAATTGTATTTTTTTTTAAAAGGTAAGTCTATTCTGAAAAGCTACTTAACAAGTAGATTTCATGGGGTTTCTGGCTTACTGTGTTGTGTGAGTTCCCATGACAAGCATGCTTGGTGCTTTTTCTCCATTACGCAGTTTTTATAGTCTTCATCTTGACATCTGCCTCTTGAAAGACAAGTCAGCTTTGAGACTCCAAAATAAGACTTTTGAGGATAGGAAAAAAAAGGATGGGTTTTATAGAGGACTGTCTTCTTCAAAGTTGTCCTGTAAAGTAATGAATAATTTTAATACACTGTCAGAAAAGTAATTTTCTTGTAGAACTAACAATTTTATTGAAGAACTAACAAAGGATAATTTTTAAGAAACCTGAATATTCACATTAGTGGAATTTTGAAGGAAAAATGCTCTACTTTTGTGAACATTGTCTAATAAAGTGAATATTTAATAAGGCATTTCTAAGTATTAAAGATTCCATTCCTCTTAAAACATAACCTTATGCTGGGCATGATGATAATTTTGAGGTTTCATGACTGAATTTTTGTGGTTTATTATAGGCACTGCTTTAGTACTTAACCTTAGTGGAAAAACCCCACTCACTGGGTACCCAAAAGTGGTTATGGGGTGTGTGTATGTACATATATACACACATGTACATACATATTTTCTATGATACATATATATTGCATAGACATAAGGAAATTTTTCTGTGTTTTAGAAAACCTGCACTGAAAGTTTCTCATCCTTAAAGGTATTTTGCATTCACCCGCAACCTGTTATTTTGGGAATTTTCTCTTATGAATTATTTGACACTTTAGATCTGGTTTCGTATTATGTCTAAATTTCTCTAGGTCTAAAATACTTCTGAAAGGACTGTTTGTGCTGTCCTGTCCCCTCTCATTCATTCACTGTATTGGATCCAGTGATCATGTGGCTGGGAGATGGTTTAACTTGCTGATCTGACAGAAGGTTAATTTCCCCTCCCCTTAGATTACTTTTCCACTGGGTCTGTTCAGTTCATTGATCTGTCTCCACAGTGTTGTAATGCTAGAGCTGAATGTGGGGGAGAGTTAGGGGTGGGATCATCCTTTGGGTGGCAACTTGTATTTGGATGAAGTGAGGCTTATTGTGAAACTTCATTCATGTCTCAATATATGGTTCATTTTGGGCCAGAAGTTAGTCCACATTGGGAAGAACTTAATTTACTGTAGGTTCTGTATCTTGCATTTCTGATTTTTTTTTAGTCCTCCAGCTACTGCTCCAGAATATGTTGCCTTGAGCTGATGTCCATACTTCCCCTCTCACCTTTCTTTTAAATACTGTTGCATAGTTGAAATGCCAGGTAGCTGTGAATTCACCTTGCTGTTGGCTGTTCTTTCAAGCCTGGAACTGGTTTCAGGGATTGCTGACTTTATTACCATCTTTGGATGTTGGAAGCAATTTCTGCAGTCCATCCATCTGTAGGCAGGCAGATTTGGAGATTAGACGGGAACCTCATCTGAATGGTTGTGTACTGTGTTCATCCATCTGAAAGAGGAACTCCGTCTGAATTAAGCTGAAAATGCTAGATAGGAGCATGCTGCCAATGCATACTATGTGTTGCTTTGTAATGTGGCTGAGTTTAAGCTACTTTTTCTGAATCCCATGTGTCTTCTGGGATATCTAGCTCAACCAATCTAGCTTTAAGAGCTAAACCTCTACTATATAAAGTTCTGTAGTTGTTGGCTACTCTTGCTACCACCCGATACTATTTTCTAGACCTGCCTAACTACTAGTTTTCCCATCTCCCACATGTCTTAGCCATTTAGAAAACAAAACAAAGAAATGTGCATCAAATGCATTCCGTGGTGAGCTTGTCTTTGGGAGAGGCAGGAAAAAAGAAACAGCATGAGAAAGATCTGTCCTATTGCTTTGCTAATGTGCTTAGAAAGCTGAGATTCCATTAGGGAAAGGCTGATGTGGGTGCAGATGTGTTTGAAATGCAGAGAGGCTACTAAAAACACGGTAGGGCACTACTATTTTGTTAAAAACACAGAAAACTTAATTCTTTTTGCAAAACACTTAAAGCTCAGAATCACAAACACTGCAAAGACAAAACTTCTAGCATCCACACAGAGCATAGTGGACTGCTCTAAATATGATGAATTGCTCAACTCTTGCAACAGATGGAGACTCTTGCTTTGGTAAACAGATTTATTAAGTATCTTCCCAAGTTGTTAGTGTATGCTCTGAAGTAAAATTCTTCCTGTTTCTCCTGGAGGCTTGCTCTAGATAATGTACTTCAAAGTAAAAATAGTCTGCAGAGGTGTGAGTGCAGTTGCTAGCTTGCAGACTGTTCCTTCACAGCACTCCCTAAATCAGCCAACGTTTTGAGTGGCTGTGCTGCCTCTAATCTTCACTTGGGTGAAGAAACTTGGTAGCTGCTGCACCCTATCGAAGGGAGCCATGAGTGGAAGGAGACAAGGGGAATGCTTTTCCCTCAGGATTGTGAGAAGTTTTTTTGCTATTGGTGCAGTGAGTTGGAGTTTAAGAATGGGATGTTGTGGGTTTTCCCTCCTGATTCCTCTACCTCTGTTAATCCTGCAGTTCATCCAAAGGTAGATTTAGTAAACAAGATGACTGATCTACCTCTTTCCACTTCTACTCTTTCAGTTATTCTACCAAAGAAAGATTGATTGTTCCTGGTTGGTGTTGACTAAAACGTGTGGAAGGTTGTGATACAAACCAGCCATATAATTCTGCCAAATTTTCAATAGCAGACAAATTAATCTTATTGGCTATTAACTGTGACAGACTAGCTTTTTTTGTCTTCTAGAGCTTTAAGCAGGTTTTGCTCTCAAAAAGAAAAGCTGCTTGAACTTGAAAAGAACTTAAGCAACCTTTTATTTGTACTTGTTGGTTATCTGCAGATAGGCTTGATAGGCTAAAGAAGTCTCATTTTAAGAATGATTGAATTCTTCTGAATAGTAGCCTGTGGAGACAAAGTTTCCTAGAAAAGGTCCAAAAGAACATACTATAGAGACAAACACCATACTTTCAATTTTCAATGTCTGGCCAAAAAAACCACCACCTTGTTTTAGTCAGCCTAATTGTGTGGTCTTCCCAACATTCAGCTACTCAGATCTGGCTAAACTTCAGTTCTGTGGTCTTAAGTTTGTATGAGGCACTAAGTTAGTAGTTCCTGGTCTTTACTATTTTGGAGGGTAAAATGCAGTAAGCACTTGCAATAAAACTTTGATGGAGAAGGCTTCTTTCCTATCAGTATTCTAGAAGGTTGCTTCACTGGGGAATTTTCTGCCAAAGAATAAGCATATAGGAAAAGGCTTTAGGAGCAAAAGCCATTCTGGAAGACTCTCCTTTAGATTCTTATCTGTAATGTCTTCAGGATTCTGGAGGCATTTCCTTGCTTGTCCCAGCAAACAGAACTCAGTTTCAGAGTATCACTGCATGACAGCCTTAGCATAGTCTGTTTTTCACAGTACTAATGATCAGGCCTCTAGATACAATGGGGAGTCCTTTCTTGTTGATGAGGTCTTTGTCAAGTAAAATTGTGTCTTTTTAGCAGCCAACCAAGTTCCAGAGCTTTGTTCATGGGGGAGAGAATTTTGAGATTACTTTTTCTTTTTTTAAGGTTACAAAAATAAATTCATGTTTATAAATGAGAATGTGAACAGATGAAAATCTGTGTGTTGAAAAGAGCATTCTCTTAGTCTTGATTAGTAATGCAGTCTTCCTTGTCTGGTTGGTGTTTCTCTTCTTTTAAAGACTGATCAGTTCAACCTGGATCCTTCCATTTTAATTTTAGTTGAAATCTGTGGATTTTTCAGGCCACTAGTTGGTGAGGCTATTGCTGTCTTCAAGTTTTGACCAGTTGGCAAACCGAAGGGCAGGAAGGGGGGAGTAGAGGAAAGGGTGCTAATATATACATTTTTTTTTTTTCCTTGGCTGGTGTATGCTAACCCAGGATCTAATCCTGTGGATGCTAACAGATGGGCTGTTTTGAGAGTCATTGTAGACTTGGAGGGGACTGTAAGTAAATATCCTTCACCAAACCAAATGTTTGAAGGCCACCGAACGATTGTTCTACCTTAGTCCTCACATAACTATTTGTGGGCCATCAAATTAAAAAAAAAGTTTTAAAATAGGCTTGCAGAGAAACCTACTTATGCTGACTCTGTAGGTTGACTTGTTTCTTTGCATAAATTTTTATTTAGGTTTATGAAATGCTGAGTAAAAATAAATGTGAAAAATGTGGGATACTTATGCTATTTATGGCTTTCACAGTTCTGCTTTTCATGTGGTTTAGAAATGTTTCCATTATTTCATTTTAGGGTTAAATGCTGTAATCATGTGGAAGTATTTCTTTGCAGATAGCACTTTAAAGGCTGTATGAATACCTCACGCTCACTATGTGCACAGACTCAATGTATTATCGGTGTGTGTATTTTAGCGTGAAGCTGCTAAAGAGACTTAGGTCAGATAAAAGATCTGTTTTTGGCAAAGGAGTAAATTTGAACCTTTTTTGCATCCACTTGTTTTTTTTTTTTTTAAAATTCAAGACTATTCAATGCCACAAGCTTTTTGTTCTGTTTTGTCTGTCTCGGCAGTGGTACTGGCAAGATTTGAGGCGGTTGTTTTTTTTAGCTACCTTACAAAGGATTTACTCATTAGCCCTATTTTATGGGTTGAGCTAATTGTGATTTGTCTTGCTGAGCAGTATTATGCAGTTTGGGTCAATTAAGTGAATCCACTTACACCAACGGATGTTGTTCCAATGTGTAATATTGATTTGAGCTATAAAAGGAGAATGACTTGTTTGATTAGATTTCTTTGTCTAAACAATGCTCAAGATCTTATCTAGTGTACCAAACAGAAGTGTTCTCTTCATTGAGGGTTTTTTAATTGCTTCTTAGGTTTGATTAACACTGCATATGCAGATATAACAGTTTCCCTATATATAAATTCTGAAACAGTACAGAAGAATTGGGGGGGAAAAATGCATCTTGCAACTCAGTATAACTGTCTCTGCTGCATGAATATCAGCTTGTGTTGAGACCTGGGGATGTGTAGGGTGACCTACTCTGAAAAACTGGGACGCTGGGGGATCCCAGACTTTTACCTCCTCAGAAATGGAGGAGTGGGGGGAGTGAGTGTGCATGTGTGTATGTGTTAATTAGGCATTTACACTGAAGTAAATGGCATCTGTCACATGATAAACATCAGAAACTGCTGAAGGTATATAAAATCATCTGTGGAAACTATGTGGGTGATATTAAGCACTCTGGAAACACATGTAGATGTATTTTTTTTTTTGTTCCTCCGTTGGCTCTCATGACAAAGTCAGCCTTTACTTTTTGGAATTGGTAGATGAGAATCACTAAAATAAACTGGGGAGAAAAGCACTTCTGTCATGAACCAGATCCATAAGAAGGTAATAAACTCTGGAGTTGTTGAATAATTATAATGCTGGAGATCTGTAAATTATCCTAGTGTCTTCGATTGTTTTATAGATTGCATATGCACTGAAGTGTTTTAGCTCTTTGCCTTAAAATAATTTTTCATCCATTCTATTTCTATATCAAGAAAACTTTTCTGTGTTTAAATGTTGAGGGGCATGCATATGTAAGTATGACTTGTTTGTAATATAGATTTCAACTAGCAATCTGCAGCAGCTGAATGACTCCTGGAGAAGGTTACCTTGATTCTGCTGTGTTAGAACTTCTCTAGGAGTGCTATGTATATCTTAGGTAGTAAGCTATTCATTTTGATCTCAAAATTATTATTTGGGATACAGGTTTGATTAAGGGGATATTTCAGTAAATTCAGAGTATGGCTGGGCAAGAGAGCATGCTGCTGGCAAATGAGTACATGTGCCACCCTCCTTAGCTAAAGGAGAGCTAACATAATCTAGGTAATTTGGGCACTTACTAACTCTGATTCAGTGCAGCCCTTCTAAATCAGGTTATCTCTTGCAAAGTGGATATTGAGTATTTTTGTGGTGCTTATATCCACAATTTTGGGTTACGGAGATATTTCTCCTCTGGGATGTGATGCCAAGCCCTGGCACCAAACCTGGTTTATAAATCCTCCTGAAACACAATGTAGAAGAAAGATCTCCAAAACCAGTCACTGCTGCTATTACCCCTTATCGTACACTCCACCCTGAGAGCTGCTGAAGCCTGGAGCAGTGCTTGGAACCAGTCCAGGTTGAAAATGGCTGGCTAATCAGCCCTGATGGACTCCTCGCTTTACGTGCCTCTTTGCTGGAAATGTGGTGAAGAAACACAAAGCTGTTCTTGTGTAAAGACCTGGCAGGATTTACTGGTTTAGGTGCCTTGCCGTGAAGGTGGCTCCTGGACCTAAACTAGCTTTGGAAACAGGTGGCCATTTTTGTGCAGTTTGCTTCTAAATTAATAGGCTTGTTGGACTTGAGCTAGTTCTTGTATCTGTATGTGGTCATGAAGAATTGTGCAATAAAATCATTGTTGTACTTCAAATTGTGTCCAGTTGTCTTTGTACCTTAATCCAAAAGTAGTTACACTATTTAAGAGTATTCATTCTAATGTTCTGCTAGGATTCCTTGGTAAATCCAGAGTAGTATTAGTAGCTTATTTGTCAAAGGTGCAGAGCTGAGGAGGCTGTGATGAGCTGGCTGGGTGTTTGTTACTGATTTGGGTTTGGATTTCCAAAGGTGTAACAAACCTATACAGGGATTCAGATGACTAAATTTAGTCTGTAGTTTTTTGAATTAAGTGGAGGTTCTGTAAAATGATGATTTGGTAGGTTTTGGTGAATCTCTTGTCTTATTTCTGCAATATAATTAGCCCTTATGAAATATACTACTTACAGAAATTAAACTGCTTTTACACAAATAAGATGTGTCTTTTCAGGATTTCTAGTTGTTTGTGTTCTCTAACATAACAGGTCCTTGTAGCTGCTTGAAATATATCTTTTGAGGCACAGGTATCCCAATGTGATTAAAACTTGCAGTATAAACCATTTAGCACTTTAAAGTTTGTCTGCTTTCCCAGCCTTTGTTATCCATTCATGCTTGAGATTGTAGAGTCAATTCTAATATTTATGAAGGAACTGCATTTCTTCAAGAACCTCCTGGGACTTGCTTCTTTGTTTTGTTGACATTGTTTTTGTAAACTAAAACAGAAAAGGGAGAAATTACACTTTTGAAGTTTTAGCTGTAGTAAGTTAGGGACAACTTTTGAATACCTAGGACTGTGTGGTTTAAGTCAAGCACTTAAGCAACCCTTGAATCTGAAAATAAATATATTTGAAACTTGTGCTTGAGGAAAGGGAGTTGCTGGATTCTTTGGACTGTCTAGAAATACTGCATTATAAGTCAGCTTCTGCAGAGGAAAAAGGTTTACTGAATTGTGGTGTGAATTATGTGCCACATGGTAATGTAGATTCAAATGATGGCTCTTGTGATGTTTGCTAGTAATGATGGTTAGTGTAATTATGTTTCTGTATACTATACTGTAAATTCTGTAGTATTTGTGTTATGGTATGGGTAATATTTGTATTTGGAGTATTCTTCATAAACTACAGTGCATTGTGAAATAAATTAAATGCTTAGAGAGGGGAATTATGAATTACTAAGATCTCTATTTTTCAGATTATATGTGGACTGGTTTAATAATTTATTAAAACGTAGATATGAGAAGTGATCATTTATAAAAAAAAGTAGATATGAGAAGGATCCATAGATTGAAGAGCTGTCACTGGAACCTGAAAATCTGGAGGTTTTGAACTATGGGGAAGAATGGAGACTTCTTTCTTGTTCTTGAGAGATTTGCTTGGTGCTCTGTAGCAGCGTGTCAGGTAATGTGAATGTGATATGGCTACTGTTCTGTTATATCCACGTGTGGTATATTAGAGTGTATGCAAGGCTGAACTGTCACTGAACTAGAGAAGGCGCTAACAACTTGCAGTAAGGTAAATAAGGAGGAATGGATTTGCCAGGTTACAGGGGAATGTGGGAAAGGAAGAGTCAAAACTCCAAAGAGTTGAAGTAACAATGAAACATTTCAGAAGGAGGGAGAAAATGGTGGGGGAGGAAGTGCACAAGACTAGTTATATGTATAAAATCAATGGTTTTGCAGTATCTTCTCGGGCTGCTTTTGGTACTAGTAGGACTTTTGGTGTCTCAGTGTGAGAAGCATGTGGGTGTGGGGTTTTTCTCTTGATACCTAAAAATAGCTAACTATCTTAAGTTAGTCCTTTTCTATAAGGAAGCCTTTGGTTTTGTAAAACATACATGCTTAACTATGCTTAAGCTTGAATAACTTTGTTTAGACATGTAAAGCATGCTGGAATTCAAAACAACAACTTTAAGCATATAAATCAATCATGCAAATAAGGGTATCCAAGGCCCATGCTGTTTCTTGTACTTAGTGCTCCAGGAAGGATGACAGACAAGCTAATCTTGATAGCATTTGATCAAAATGGATTACTGGCTTAAGTTGCTGAGGTGTACTTACTAAAAAGCATTAAAATCTGCTGCATGATTGTCTGCGCTAGTGCTTGGGGGTTTTTGGTTTTGCTTTGTTTTTAATGTGAGGCTAATGCTGTAGTGGTAAAATAAAACTATTGTGACTTTACAGAAGCAATAATTCAAATGTGAAATGCATGGCAATTCCAGGAGGTTATGTGAACTCTCAGATACTCAAATATACAGCAAATTCAGAAGCTATTTAAGAGATGCCCCCAGAAAGGAACTTGGAACTAAGTGGTGCGAGTTAATTTTCCTTCCTGGTGGTAGGATTAACTTTTGCAAAGTTCAGAAAAATGTCAATAAAAATTAATAAAAAAGTAAAATGCTTAATTAGTGACTCCTGTGGTTGTTACACATGTTTGTTATACTCATCTGAATACTTATTTCTCATTATATTATTCAAAATACTGTTTGACTACTGCTTGTCACTGTTTCTAGATTTTTTTTTGGCCTCATTTCTTCTGAATGAGCCAATAGTATATGCAGGCTACAGTACTTCTAACCTTAGTTTGTCATATGTGACAGCCTTCATGCTACTTGCAAATAAAATTCCTTTTCACAAAGAACAAAATCTTGTGTTCATAAACTAAAAATACTTTAAGTTTCGCATATGTGAATACTTGTATTCTAAAAACACACTTTTTAAACAATGTATTCTCAATTTTGAATGCTGAAGATGATATAAAATATTTCATAAAAATAGCTTTTAAAATTGGTAAGCATTGGAAATGTCAAACTGTCAGTATAACAAGTCTTACTGACACAGCTAATATGATCTTACACAGTTTAAGCAATGGCATGCTTTCTTAAATACATACTGAAAGGGAGCTTACAAAAGGAGAGTAGAATGATGAAAAACCGATTGTTTTGTTTCTCGGGTATGTGTGTATCTTACTTTAAAGGAAAAGTATTCTGAACTCTGAAAATGTGTTGAAGACCAATCTAACTAAACTTTAACTTTTTCTTCAAGGTAAGCATGCATATGAGTTGTAAGTAGACTTCTAACTTCAAACCTAACTTCTAACCTAGCTATTTTATTATTCCTGGTAAAATGTTGGAAATGTTTGTCCCTTTTGTATAGTTCAGATTTGACTAAAAATGTTTGGCAAATGCATATAAATGAGGATACAATGGATTAGGAATCAAACATGAGCCTGCTTAAATAATTCTCAAGATTTTCTGGTTCATGTGTAGTGATATTGAACTCTTTAGTCATAGGCTTTAATTTGTGCATGGTGCTGACCTGATGCTGTGCAGGGACACTCACTGCATCCCTTCATTCAATTCACTCTAATTATCCCCAACTTCCTGGGGAGCCTGCTTAGAACTGGTCATGAATGTTTGTTATTAAGTATTAAGATATTAGACTACCCTGGTTACATGTAACAAAGTAGTTTTTAGTCTGAATTTACATATAGATGATCAGTATAGGAAGCTGAAATTATATTTGTCATGATTTTATTTAATCAAATTCAAATGATATATTGGAATAATAAAACATTTTGACAGTGACTTAAGCTCGGAGTTAAATGAAATGAGATTTAATGTTATTGTGTGAGTTCTTGTATGTCAATGTTGGTAATTTCGGTGTGTATTTTAGAGTCGTTATGGTATGTAAATTATCTTTGAAACAGTCAGATTTGTGTGCATATTTCAGGATGATGGTAATTATTTTTGCTGGGAGCATCTGTTAATGCAGAATATTGCCTCTTCAGGTTCATGTGAAAATGGCGGACGAAGCTGTCTGTGTTGGCCCAGCTCCCACCAGCAAAAGCTACCTCAACATGGATGCCATCATGGAAGTCATTAAGAAAACCAGGGCCCAAGCTGTGAGTCTGAATGAGTCTATCTGCTGCAGCTGTTTCATATATAGAAAGCAGAAAAGCCAGAGTTTGTATTTTTTTTTTAAAGGTGTGGGGGGGAAGTGATTGAATATGCTATTCCAGTTAGCTCATGTCACATGAGTTAAATGTGTCCGAAATCGCTACTGGAAATCAAAGGCTTTGTAGCATCTGGCAGCACTGGTTGCTGATCCTGCAGGTGGCTGCTGGATTCAGCTTTCACACCAGGGAGCAGCTTCAGTTCATTTCCAAATTTGCTGGGGGAAAAAAAAATCCCAATTAGTTTTGAGCACTAACCCTTTATATGCCATAATGGCTTTTTTGAATGTTTTACAAAGTGTGTCTAAAGGCTTTTGCTTAAACTTAGTTTGAATCACTTTCTAAATTATATAAATGTTATTTGCAGGAAGTTAAGGTAAATGGTGCATCCCATAATTATTTTTATTTCAGAATGTTTACAAAATGCACATTAGCTTATGTGTGTAAAAGTAGGCTATTCTGCCTTTCTCCCATCAAATTGGCCAGAGATTCAAAGCTTAACAGGAATCGGTTGGAAAAACGAATGTGTAGTCACATTCACATGCTTATGTTCTTTGTTCTGTCAGTGAAATAAATGTATTATTCAGAGCTACTGTACACAGAGCATTTATTAAAATAAAATTTGATGGGTGTATATGAGCAACACAATTACTCTGGAACAGTTTGGATCAGCATTGTAATTTCTTTCAGAGATGATGTTTTGGTATAATGCTTTCAGGGGCCAAAAACTTCCCTATAAAGGAAAAAACTATTTCCTTCCCTCTGAGTTTCTGAATATAGAACCCAGTTGTTTAGGCTCTTTGAAACATGGAATAAAATGGCTTATATGTTGTCTATCAGAGTATATTGGATCAAGAATCTTCTGTGAATTTCAAAAAGTAAAATGAAAACTTTCCCACACCCCTCTCAAGTAATTATGCTAGGTGTATATTGGGGTGTGAATAGCAAACTAGGCACATATGGATGCATGACTTAGACTAATGAGACAATAAACTATATTCTCCAGCAAGGGTCGCTAGAGGTAGGAGGCTTATGACTGTGGACCTTAAGACCACTGTTGTGATCAGTGCTAGAAATATTTTGGGATAAGGAGTACTTTATAGCGGTTACTGAGAACAGTATGGATGAGCATATATGTGGAAGTCTGCAATGAGATAAATGTGGCAAAATGGAGTTAAAAAGAGCAGAAGGCAAAACACCAAAGGGAGTGTGTCCATTGCTCTGCAAACAGCACCTTTCTCCCCAGTGAAGTAAGGAATGTTTATTTCAGAAATGGCGGTTCAACCAGTGAGTCTTCGCAGCTTGACTTAGGACAGATAAATCAGTGTGTTAAGAGAGTTTCTTAAGGTATTCAGTTAACTTAAATGCTTAGTGGTCTGCTTCACCTTCCCCAGTGTCTGAAAAGGTGCTAGCAAATTTGGTGTCTGGCTTCAGAACTCAATCAGCTTGAAAATTTTTTTTTTCAAGGTACACCCAGGATATGGATTTCTTTCAGAAAATAAAGAATTTGCTAGACGTTTGGTAAGTTATTTTTATTTGCTTGGTTGTGAATGATGGACTAAGTGGCATATATTCATTCCAAGGTACCTGAGGAATCAAGATACCAATTCAAGGCAGATCTAAAAGATACCTTAAGATGGGAGACTTCAGTATGCCTTCTGTGCATGTGGATTTCTTGCATTTTGAGGGTGTAATTGCAGCCTGTGTTTTCTTTTGGGAAAAGGGGAGGTGCCTGTTTGTAAGAACTTTACCAAGGATGTAAGAACCTTTTGGCATTTTCACTTGTGCCTGTACTGTTTATGAGGCTGCTCTGTAAAACTGGGTCACTGAAATGATGTAGGTTAAAAGTATCTGGTTTTAAGTGATCATTTTGGTGAATCATAGCACAGCTGGTGAACAGCTGTATCAGCAGCCCTGAGAAGGTGCTGAACTGCACTTTCAGGATGGGAATAGAAAGCTGTTTTAAAACCGGCTTCTTTGCTGGAGGTCATGTATTGTGGAACTGTGTTCTCTGAAAGGACCAAAGAGTCAAGAGGGTGCTGTTTTCACTTCATGTCTGAATTTATAAAAATTATTCACAACCTCTGTACTTCAGTGGGGTTTCTGTATATCGCAGAAACTGATATATAGCCTTTTTACTGATTTTATTATTTTCCAAGAACTTTTGGAAATATGCAGCTGCTTATAAAGTTGAGTGGCGCTAGGAGAAAGCTACACATGCAATGTTTGAGCAAAGTCCTGAGTGGGTGCTATATGTATAGTCACTGCAGATCACGTGCTATTGTCTATTGGTTTCACTGAGAATAAGGACAAGCACATATTACACTGAAATTTCCAGTAAAAAGCTGTTGCAGCTACCAACTTTGTTACGGAGTAAACGAACTGTATAGCTGAAAAAACCATCTTGTTCCACAGGCAGTAAGATAAATTTGTTGCTGGTTTTGAAAGTAATTCACACCTTTTTGATTCAGGGTAAAACCACAGATCGGGAATGCGATTCTATAAAATGATAGCTCTCTTGTTCTTAGCATTTGAGGAATAGCTCTTGTTTCCACATCTCTTCCTTGACTATGTCTCTTCTGGCTTGGGTTCTAATTGTAGTATAGACCTTTAGTATTTAGTTGGTTATTTGGTGTTAGAGAATACCACTTGCTCATCAAGAAGATTATCTGGGAATGAAATCTCAAATTTTTATACTTCTCAGTTGCTGTACTTTTTTGAAAGCCCCCAAATAAAAACAAGTGCAGGTTCTGTGTGATGCTGAATGCATCCTGCTGGTTGCTGAGTGGTGGTGATGTTAAAGTTGAAAGGAATTCTAAACACTTGGTGTTTGCTGGGATTACCCCAGATTTGGTGAATCTCTTGCATGCATATTTTCATGCAGTTTAGCAACTTTCTATCACTGTTCTGCTTCATGTACCAAAGCCTCTTTTTAGAGGGAAGATTCCTGGATTAATTTATAATAAACTGTGTTCCCACTGGATTGGACCAGCAGGATAACTGGCTTTAGTTGGCAGTTCCTGTTTTTTTAATAATAAAAAATTAATGAAACAGAAGTGCTTGCTCATGCTATTTTGCTGTCAAAGTTTGAAATTTGATAGTTATTACTCTAAACTAGGCACATTTCCTAGTAATTTGGATGTTATTTGGTGATGTAAATTTGGATGTTATTTGGTGATGTGAATTACAATATTGGTGATGTGACAATCTGGAAGACTTTTTTTGGCAGGATTAAGCAGAAATACAAACATTCCTGTAGATCCCCTCTCCCTTCCTATTTCTCATCTTTTCACTGAAATCTTTGGAACAGTGAATTCCTGAAATAATGTGGTGACTAGAAACATATTCAAGTTTGGGTTGGTGCTACAGTCTCAAAATAGCTTTTAATTATGTTTCAGAAACCTGGTGTGTTCTGTTCTCTAAAAATATAAGAAAACAAGGTAGTTTTGATTTGCTTTCTGAAATGCACTATTTAAAGTCTCAATTAAGAGATAATCATGCTTCCCTTCATGTCAGTGGCTCAAGAATATCAAACCCCTAGTGAGAATTGGTGAAACGATCTGTCTTTTTATCACTGAGGGCTGCTTATATTTTTTTCAAGACACCCTGAGTAATATATTTAGGAGGAAAACTGTCCTGCTGTTTCTTTTCTTTATTAAAGCCTGTAACAAATGTTACAAAACTGTTGTGAAGTTGCCAAAGATGTGTTCTTGTTCTGTTTTCTTTCTCCCTATCCCTTTCTTTGCACATACGCTATTTTGTTCTTTTGTGCTAAAAGAAGTGATGAAACTTGTGAAACCTGGGCTTATTTCCTGGTGTGCATCTGTACTTTTAAAACAAACTACCTAGATTTGGAAACCGAGAAATACACTAAACTTTCTAAACTTGTCAATCTGTAAGAGCGGTAATGAGTGCAAAGCAAAGCTTTGTCTTCAATTAACACATGGAGGGTCAGTTCACATGTAATCCCACTGTGCATGATTTGAACAAAAGCATGTCTTTTTGTTCATTATTGCCTAAATGATTCATGGAATAGCATACAGCTATAGACAGTCCTTGTGAAGAATTTGACGGGTACATTTAGAGTATTGAAAATTACTAATCTTTTTTTTAGAAACATAATTTTGTTATCTCTTAGAATGGGGGAGAGCACAAGTAAATGATCTGTTGTGTTCAAAACAATTTCCAAAAAACAATCAGTAGGTGAATATCTGGCATGTTGTTCATTGTGATTCAATAAAAAAGTTGGTGCATTCAGTCCCTTCATGTGTATCTATTCTGGTTGCTGTTGATGGCTGACAGAAAAAGGATCCATGGCATTTATATCAAGTGAATCTGTCAAAGATTTCCTAAACCCTAAGGTCAATTTCTTAGACTGATATTTTAATATGAAATCTTTTGAAAAACTTAAGATAATGCTGATAACATTAGTTGTTATGTAGAAAAACAAAACGTGGGTTAGTGTGAGTGAGTATAGTTCCTGTGAATCTTACTTTGCATTCTAATTTTAATTCAGAAATTTGAGCTATCCAACTTGGAACTCTTGCAGTGCTCTATAAAAATGATCTATACATTGAAGTTGTAAAATTCAGTGCATAACTTGTTACTTGTAGTTTATGCAAATATATTTGCATGTAAGCAGTTTGCTTCCTTCAAGGAATAATTGCATAATATTCAGTATTGACATAAATCCAAAGGCACAGTTGAAATCCATTGCCACATTAAAAAAAAATTTTAAAATTCGCTAATATCTTTTGCCAGATGCTATGCAGAGCTGCAAGAACAATTTGTTCCTGCATGTTTTAGAAGAATTTGCTAGTGACCTCTGTGTTTAGGTTAGCTTGCTTAATGTTTCCTGTTATATAAAATTAATGCAGACCCTTTCTGAGAAGCTCTTATCACCTCTTACTAATGTCTGCAGCAGGCATTTGAAATGTGGCAAGGAGAAAGCCCTGAGCCTTTTGGTTGGCCTGTCATTGAAAGATATACTTTTCTGAAATTGCCATTTTCCTTTCCTTGCTTGCAAACCTCCAGGGCAGCTGTTGTGGTGGTGGGGGTCTCTTCACATGTCGAATACTTTGGGATTGGCCCATGGTCCCAGTGACTCTTTATTTCCTCTCTTCTTTACCTGGGTGAAAAAGGGAATGGGGGAGAAGTGGGAGAAAGCAAGTATACAACTGGGTTGCACAGTCATTATTCCAGAGTCAGTGCTTCTTCCTGTGGTCTAGCTGATGTTAGCAGCAAGTAGGAGTCTTACTCCTGTAGTTGAGGTTATGTATGTTGCTTCCTGATAATGGTTAGAAGCTTAAACCTTCATGCATGGTGACTTGGTGTTGCAGTTGCTCATAATGGGATCAGTTTTCCCCTTTTTAATTAAAAGAAAAACACAAATGAACTTCCCCTTCTCCCTCTGCCACAAAAATCCCTTGGGAGGCTACTGTTTAAAAAAAAAAATCAGCTAAATGAACACTATTCCTTTGCAAAGTCTAGTATGAAAAATAGCAGTTTGTAGGATTTATATCTTCAGTGTATTTTGGTCTCTTGTATGTATATAATAGAGTTCCTACTTACATAGGTGGTGCATTGTGGTGTATTTTCCCCAAGAAACCTATGGAATTTGTGCATAAAATAATCTCAAAATGGTAAGATTTAAGGTTACAAATGCAACCTTTATCTGCAATATTCTTCTTTCGAATGCAGCCTTGACAATACTATCCTGATGCTCTTTCTTGACGCAAAAAAAGCCAACCACTACCATCTGCCAAAATCCCCTTCTTGCAATAGAAGCCATAAACATGGTGGGACAAAAGGATTCAATTTTGGAATAAGATACGGACCTGTTTGGAGTTCCTAGTGGAACCTGTTTTTATACATCCTTTGTGCCCTTTTAGCAACTACTTTTCAGCATGACTAAGGGGAGAACAAAGCAGCCAGCACTATTTCTATTTACCTTTGAAGCTAGATTAACATTCTTGATGGAATTAAAAACCAACAATGTATTGTCTGAAATAAATGGGCAAACAATGTATATGGAAATGGTTGATCACGTTTGTAAATGGGTGTTAAGTTTGAGATGGAAAAGGTAAAACAAAGAACAATGTATATCCACTTCTGCAAGGGGACACATGTCTGACCTGTGAAGAACTCTGTGCAGGTGGATCCATAGCCCTATGCACAGCTAATTATGGGATTGTCACCTTTTAAAATGTAAACTCTTAATGGCAGCAGTGTTTCCTTACAACTGTTGTGCATGGCTTTGTTATTTGTAAGCAAATGGTGAAGTTCCTTTATCATGATTCAGTGGGCATTACATTTTTGAGAAGCATTTGGTATGATTCTCATGCTGTTCCCACATGCATTGGCTTCCTACCTGGCAATTCATGTGACTGGTTAGCATTTGTGCTTTCTAAGTTGCAAAGTGGTGGTTGAAAAAAAGGCAGCTTTGGAAGCTTGGTGTTAAGAAGCTGCTTATGGCAGAGATTGCATCCTTCCAGTGGGACAGACAGAGCTGTTAATGTGGGTTTCTTACTCTGTCCTGCAGTGCATAGTATGTCATTGTCTACCAAAGCAGCCTGCGGTGGCTTAAGGTGCTTTGTCTGATGGAGACTGGAGACCATGCTGCTACTGGGTGATAAAGGTTAGGCAATGTACTTGTCTAGGTGAACAGGTCACCAATTTGCCACTGAGAAAAGCTCTGCCTGTGAGCCTGTAATGTTGATGGGTGACTACTTACTGTTCTGAGGCAGAATGCTTCTGAATGTTACTTGTATTCTTGTATTTAATCCCAAGTAAACTTTTTTCATAGAAAAAAAAAATCTAAGTCTGCAGTATCAGGTTGTGTGAAATCCATGGGAAGGATAAATAGTGCACGTATTAAATCATGGGCAGTATTTGTCAGATATTACTATCCTCTGCTAATGCACGTGAGCTAGAAAAATGAAATTGAGTCATCTGAACTATCTGCTGGTGTGAAAGTAGGAAGTCTGTATTACTCCTTTACTGTAGAAAGCTTCATAGACCTTTGCTAAAAGCATATGATGGCTTATGTTGTGTCATCAGTATCCTGATTAAGATTGCCTATGCTACAGAACAAATTGATGCCAGTTCTACTCTATTGCAACTTCCAAATCTTTATCTTGAGCAACTGCTGTATATAGCTAGAGTACTTTTTTCAAGTGCAGGCTTATGTTAAACTTAAAAAAAAAAAATCAAGTCTCAGGGTGCATATCCACCAGACCTGTGGATATACATGTGTATAACCATACACATGTATTTAAAGATGCAGGGTGGTGTTTTGCCAAAGATATGTGTGACTTGTGACAAAAATGCTCTCCTTTTGAGCCTTTTGCTTAAAGTCCATAATCTTAGTGTGTTTTTTTCTTGATCTCCTGATCAGGTGACTTCCTCTGACATGGCAGTCTTGACCTATTTGTATTTGTTTTTCACTTAGAGTAAGCCTTTAATTTGTGTTTTTTTTGAAAGTTACATATTTTCTGTACTGTGTCCAGCTCTGGAGCCCTCAGCATAAGAAAGACACGGACCTGTTGGAGCGGGTCCAGAAGAGGGCCATGAAAATGATCAGGGGGATGGAACACTGCTCCTAGAAGAAAGGCTGAGAGAGTTGGGGTTGTTCAGCCTAGAGACGAGAAGGCTTTGGGGAGACCTTATTGCAGCCTATCAGTACTTCAAGGGGGCTTATAAAAAAGATGGCGGCAAACTTCTTCGCAGGGCCTGTTGTGACAGGACAAGGGGGAATGGCTTTAAACTAAAGGGGGGTAAATTTAGACTAGATATAAGGAAGAGATTTTTTTATGCTGAGGGTGGTGAAACACTGGAAGAGTTTGCCTAGAGAGGTGGTGGATGCCCCATCCCTGGAAACATTCCAGGTCAGGTTGGACGGGGCTCTGAGCAACCTGACCTAGTTGAAGATGTCCCTGCCCATAGCAGGGGGGTTGGACTACATGACCTTTAGAGGTCCTTTCCAACCCAAACTATTCTATGATTCTTAAAGTGGCTTAGGTTGAAAGCTCTAACATGTGCAACTGTTCTTAGAAAAAACACAAACACAAAACCTCTTGATTTAAATAGTAATGTCTGGCAACTTGAGACTCTCAGTGGATGAACTGTGGGCTTGCATGACTTCTGGAATGATTTAATGCTGTGCATGTGATTAAAGAATATATTAGTGATTTTTGCCTATCTGGACTATCATAAGTCATTAAATTTCCCATGAGATGCCTTTCAACAGCAGCACTTTGGCACACTTAGGGTGTGTATAGAATCATAGAATCATTGAGGTTGGAAAAGACCTCTAAGATCATCAAGTCCAACCGTCAACCCAACACCACCATGCCCACTAAACCATGTCCCTAAGTGCTGCATCTACTCGCCTTTTAAATACCTCCAGGGATGAGGACTCAACCACTTTCCTGGGCAGCCTGTTCCAATGTTTAACCACTGTTTCAGTAAAGACATTTTTCCTGATATCCAATCTAAACCTCCCCTGGTGCAACTTGAGGCCATTTCCTCTTGTCCTATCGCTTGTTACTTGGGAGAAGAGACCAACACCCACCTCGCTACAACCTCCTTTCAGGGAGTTGTAGGGAGTGATGAGGTCTCCCCTCAGCCTCCTTTTCTCCAGGCTAAACAACCCCAGTTCCTTCAGCTGCTCCTCATCAGACTTGTTCTCCAGACCCTTCACCAGCCTCGTTGCCCTTCTCTGGACACGCTCCAGCACCTCAATGTCCTTCTTGTAGGGAGGGGCCCAAAACTGAACACAGTAGTCGAGGTGCGGCCTCACCAGTGCCGAGTACAGGGGCACGATCACTTCCCTACTCCTGCTGGCCACACTATTGCTGATACAGGCCAGGATGCCATTGGCCTTCTTGGCCGCCTGGGCACACTGCTGGCTCATGTTCAGCCGGCTGTCAACCAGCATCCCCAGGTCCTTTTCCGCCAGGCAGCTTTCCAGCCCCTCTTCCCCAAGCCTGTAGCGCTGCATGGGGTTGTTGTGGCTGAAGTGCAGGACCCGGCCCTTGGCCTTGTTGAACCTCATACAATTGGCCTGGGCCCATCGATCCAGCCTGTCCAGGTCCCTCTGCAGAGCCTTCCTACCCTCCAGCAGATCAACACTCCTGCCCAGCTTGGTGTCATCTGCAAACTTACTGAGGGTGCACTCAATCCCCTCATCCAGATCATTGATAAAGATATTAAACAAGACCGGCCCCAAAACTGAGCCCTGGGGAACACCGCTCGTGACCAGCCGCCAACTGGATGTAACTCCATTCACCACAACTCTCTGGGCCCAACCATCCAGCCAGTTTTTGACCCAGCGCAGAGTCTGCCTGTCTAAGCTGTGCGCCGCCAGCTTCTCTAGGAGAATGCTGTGGGAAACAGTGTCAAAGGCCTTGCTGAAGTCCAGGTAGACCACATCCACAGCCTTTCCCTCCTCCACTAGGCGGGTCACCTGGTCATAGGAGATCAGGTTGGTCAAGCAAGACCTGCCTCTCATGAATCTGTGCTGGCTAGGCCGGATCCCCTGGTTGTCCCGCTCATGCCTTGTGAGCGCCCTCAAGATGAGCTGCTCCATAATCTTCCCCGTCACCGAGGTCAGGCTGACAGGCCTGTAGTTCCCCAGATCCTCCTTCCGGCCCTTCTTGTAGATGGGCATCACATTGGCAAGCCTCCAGTCTTCCGGGACCTCCCCCGTTAACCAGGACTGCTGATAAATGATGGAGAGTGGCTTGGCGAGCTCCTCCGCCAGCTCCCTCGGCACTCTCGGGTGGATCCCATCTGGCCCCATAGACTTCTGAGCGTCCAGGTGGCGTAGCAGGTCATTGACTGCTTCCTCTTGGATTATGGGGGGTTCATCCTGCTCGCCGTCCCTGTCTTCCAGCTCAGGGGGCTGAGTACCCTGAGGATAACTGGTCTGCCTGTTAAAGACTGAGGCAAAGAAAGCATTGAGTACCTCAGCCTTTTCCTCATCCTCGGTGACAATGTTCCCCCCGCATCCAATAAGGGATGGAAATTCTCCTTGGCTCTCTTCTTGTCATTAATATATTTGTAAAAACTTTTTTTGTTGTCTCTAACGACAGCGGCCAGATTGCGTTCTAGCTGGGCTTTTGCCTTTCTCATTTCCTCTCTGCATGACCTAATGAGAATGTGTAGTTCTGCAGATGAATGGATTTGTGAAATCCCGATTTGTAAAAATTCATTTTTTCTTGACATGCAGTGTCACGGCGATAGCACTCATTTCCAGGCTTACAGCAATCCTTCACGTTGCTTCTGAAATGCTTTGTGCTGTTCTCTTCCACTGTTGCCATGTCTGGTTATGGGAATAAAAACTTCTTGCTTGGTTTCCACAATTGCAATTATATTAACAACTGTATATACCGGTGTTTTTCCTCATTGCAATAACAGAAGGCTTGTAAGCATAATGCTGCGTAATTCTCTTTTTACATAGGTAGTATTTCCCTTCACTGCCTACCTTTTTATTCTACTATTGATTTGCAATGATGCAGGCAAGCTTGTCTGGCTATGACGAACTCTAACAAATCACTCAGAATGGACAATTTGTCCTGTTCTGGTAGAATTGATGTAAGCTAGTGTGATAACCTTGCAAATGTGATGTCCTTCTCTGTTTCCAAATCAGTTTTAAATGTCCCATTGATACCAATGGAGTTGGATAGACCTGAACAGTTAAGAGATGTTATGTCTTTGAAATAAGAATTCCTGTTGCCCTGTGGATTTTAATTTACTTTTGTGGCAAGGCAGATGAGGCTTCAGCTTAGAATTCAACAAAAACAATGTTTCCTTAATAATCGTTTCTGTTTTCTGCCTGCATTTTAAGAAATAGTGTATTTTATAGTGATGGATGATCTGTGTTCAGTAGTTCTACATTGTAGCTTGAATACTTAAGGGTTTCTAAATATTCTTCCTAAAATACACATATCAAGAAAAGTAATTCTAACTTTAAAGATGAATGCAACTTGGTGGGATGGATTTTTTTTTTGTGTACTACTACAGAGTTGAAATATATTGAAGCAATGATGTGTGTGATAGAACCGTTTTCCTTCTCCCAATTCTGACCATTTTATCCTCTGTTCTCTTCTGTAGTTGAAAACTAATTGCAGCAAGTTATGAACCAAAATCTGTCTAGTGAAGTTACTCTTTACTTGCCAAGAAAGATGTCATCTTACAGCATACTGTATTTTCATACATAAGGGCTTTTGTTATTGGTAGTGATGTGTTAGATGAGGAGGGATATGAACATACTAAATGTCTTTCATCCCAAGGCTAGGAGGTAATTACTTTTGAGGGAAGGGGAAAAGTTTCTTTATTTACTTGTAGAAGTGTGTTTAGCTTGGACACTTATTGCAATACATGATACTATGTATTTGTGTCTTCCTCTATTTTAGTGACTCTTAAGAATGGAGATGCTCTGCTGAGTCTTCGTTCCTAATTCACCTCCTTCTTTAGTTGGTTTTTCTGGTTTGAGTTTTAGGTGAGAAATGTGTCTTACTTTCTGACACTTTTAGATCAGATTCTGATACTTGACCCCCAAATGGATCTACTGAGACCAGGAATGAGCTTCATGATCATGACTGGCAACTCTTTCAAAGTCATTTGAGTGATTTCTACATTAGCTGTGGAGAAAGATGTTAACTGAAAGGCTTCTGATTAACACACTTCTAAAGATGACCTATTATCCTGGACTAGGCGGACTTTTTTCGGGGGGCTTTGTTTTTCACAGTGTGTATTTTGACTGTAATCTTACTTCAGGAAGCATTTTCTTTAAGTTAGTGCTTAAGATCCTGTTGAATTATTAGAACTTGATCTTAAAGTTCTATAAACTTAAGGTTTATTTTATGCTGCTGTTTGGTTCCTTTTATATTATATCTGTCTTGATTAAAACTTTTCTATAGGCGTTTAATACCTGTACAGTATGTTATGTTGCTGCTGTAATGTAAAGCGCTCAAATAATCCGAATAGTTTCTACAGCAACAAGACTTAACCTACTTGTTTGTTCAGTATACCACAGGATTCACTTGTTTCAAAATTGCTTCCTGGGCAGGAGGTTGTTGTCTAGCCTCTCTGGGGTCATTGTTTTCTGGGGTCTATGAGAACTGTTCCAGTTACCTCTGCATGTTGAGGGGATCACTGTTAATATGCCAGGTAGGTTGGTTACTGAAAGTGCATTGAAACACAGGAAAATCTCAATTTTACTTTTTATTGTTGCATAGATCCACCAGTTACAGCAACAGTGGAAGCTGTAAAGGATACAGGGCAAGCTATATTCAGGCATGTCAGAGTTAAATAAGGTTTTGCAGTATTTAAACTGTTTAATGTCACTTGATAACTTCTTAGCCATTCAGTTAATATCTTCTACTTTGGTACAATATCTTCAGGCTGGTTGCATATTTTTACTGTATGGTTGTAGAATGCAGAATGCAAACCAGTTGGACCTGGTTTCTGCTTTAGATATCAAATACAATCTTTATTTCACAGAATGACCAGATAGTTGAGGTTGCAAGGGACCTGTGGAAGTCATCTGGTCCTACCCCTCTGCTCAAGCAGGGCCACCTAGAGCCAATTGCCAGGACTGTGTCCAGATGGCTTTTGAGTATCTTCAAGGACAGAGACTCCACAACCTCCCTTGCCAACCTGTGCCAGTGATTGGCCACCCTCGCATTAAAAAAAGTGTTTCCTGATGTCCAGAGGGAACCTCCTGTGTTTCAGTTTGTGCCCATTGCCTCCGGTCCTGTCACTGGGTACCACTGAGCAGAGCCTGGCTCCTTCCTCTTTGTGTTGTCCCTTCAGGTATTTATATACATTGGGATCCCCTTGAGCCTTCTCTTCTCCAGGCTGAACAGTCCCAGTTCTCTCAACCTTCCCTCATAGGAGAGATGCTCAAACAAACAAAAAAAATCTATGAACACGTACCAACATAAGCACTATTTGATAGTAACTTACCTGGTTTGTCAATTTTTATCGATGAAAGCCTTTAGCCAGTGCAACAGGAATGATGACCCCCTGGGTAAGAGTAAGAATTTAATAGATTACTTGCAGCTGTCTAATTGTGTTTAGTGGTTTATTTTTCAAATCTTTTAAATAATTCCTTGGAACTTTAAAATACTTCCTACTCATTATTATGAATGCATTTGCCTTTTCATTTTATCTTTATTTCTATTTGAAGTTTGGCTTACAAATAAGCTTTGTCTATTTGCACAGCATGTTTCATTCATTTCTATTTCAGACTGAATGATAGTGATCAATAACACTGGTAACTGAGTACTGGGTTGACTGAGCAATTCCTGCTAGAGTTGTTACGCATGTGTTTTTGGGGAAAATAGTTAAAATACTTGTCAGTTGGATTGTCTTCGACAGTGAAGTTTTGAATTAACACAATAAAGTTAGGTGATGTCTTCTGTGTAGAACCTAGCATCTGCTTCTCACTTGCTCCCTGAATGCCAACCCATGTGTTCAGCTCCTGAAGATCAGGTTACTAGCCTGTGGTCAGACTGCTGTTCTGTCTGTGACCAAGCTGGCTGAAGAGATTACTGCTCCCAGTGGCTTGTTGCTGTCTGTTCCCATGAGGGGTTATTGCCCTCCTTGGATGTGCTGGAATGACTGTATGTGTGGTCACTTTGCAGCCCTGTTCCGTTAAAATTTAGCTTTGTTTAAACACATCCCTCCCCCCCTGCTCCCAACTCCTATTAAAGTCTTCATGCTAATACAGATGATTCTGGCGGAATCAAGTTAAGGAGTTTTTGCCTGACTCAAAATGGAGGCAAACTCAAAGGGATGGTAGCTTGGGAGTGGGGTATAGGGAGTAAGAGGAAGAAAGGAGCAACTGAAGTTGATAACCTTTTAACCTGTTTATAGCTGAATTAGTATTTGACAGAAACCTTACAGAGAGGGATTTTAGGTATTTAATTTAGGCTGGTTTAAGTACCTAATTTAGGTTTTGAAAATAATTTCTGTGTGCCGTCTGTTTATATGCTTATCAAAAATGTTATGTAATAGAAACATTTCAAGAACTTAATCAACCAAATAATCTTTAAATAACTTCCTTCATCCCCCAAAATACAAAGGGAGTGGGGGGAATGGTCTTCACCAAACATTGTCTCTCCCCCTTCTCCAGCATGTAAGTTTACAGTTGCTTCTTGCAGCGTTGCTAGTCTGAGTTATTAAAAGCTTTGAAACTTGGAGTGACTGTATATTTGGTGGGGCTTTTATAGCACAGATGCTATCGAGGCAAAGATGCTGTTTTCCCTGACTGTGCAGGCCACTACTGTTTGGAGAAGACCTTTCTCAGGGTCTGCACCCCCCTGTAAGCATAATAAGAAGGGAAAAGTTGCTACAAGTTGAATTCCTAACCTTGGGGTCTGTTGATAGCAAATCATGTTTTATTTGGTCACCTAAAATTTGACACTGTTAATTTTGTAAACTTAGCAATTTATGTATGTCAGGATGTGTATATGATTTTTTTACTGTCCTCTTGGACAGTTTCATGAAACTTAGATTAAAAATAAGGCTGCTATCAGTGTGCACACTGATTCCTGACTGGGCATTTCACATACTTGTCCATCTTCATAATTTTTACATCAGAATTGCATGGGAAGCATACACCTGCTGAACAGTGTCTCTCTGTTTAGAGATGGGTTCTTCAGTTGATACTAAATTATGGCTTTCAGTACACACAGGGTTAAGTGAAAAGGTTGCAGTAATATCTAGTGAGCTTTTTTCCTTTAATGTGCTCATTAGCAGTGGCAAGTCCAGGTTTTAGCACATGTCAGTAATTTACATTTCATTGCTGAGTGGCTGCCCTTGTTCAAGAGTTGTTTCTAAGCCTGATGAATATACTTGTGTTGGGAATAAACTGAGTAGAAGAATTGAAAGCCAAATACCCTGCCAGGCTTTTCAATGGGTGCTGAAGTTTCCAGTGGGTCACTGATTAGTAATGCATGGAGCAGCAGGAAAATGCAAAGGATGATGTCTAGAAAGGTTACTTCAGGTAGGTTTTACCATCAAATCACTCTTTCTTTGTAACTACCTTTACGGTCATTCTTCTCAAAATTCCTCTCTTGGCAGGCCTTCTCAATATGAGAATGTGGTACATCAGATAGACAGCCCAACCAGGTTACTTACTCATTCAGAGGTGGCACAGGAAAGTAACACTTGTGCAATGAGTCCTAGAAACAAATGATCTTACGGGCTGTAACAGTTTCCTGCTATCAGATTATGATGTTAGGGATCTCTGAATATTTGCTCTCACCCTTTTTTCTTTCCTCTGCCTCATCTGATACTGGCTTGGCTTGAAGATGTGTGTGGTTCACTGCTGTAATGGCAAATATATGTGTTTGGGATGCAGTAGCATTGTGGTTGGCAATTGAGATGTGAAACAAAGGTTGCTAGCTTTTGGGGGAAAATTGATGCTTTCATGTGGCAACAGCTTAGTTTGGTAATAAAACCATATGATTAACTAAATATATTCTTGATGGAATGATATTCTTGCTATTTTCCAGGCTGCTCTATTTACAAAGCACTATGTGGAAACTTACACTGTGAAATTATACTTTCCTTTGTAGAGTCCTGCATATATTTTCTGTCCGAAAGGATAGGTATTGCTAAATTTACATATGTACGCAGACAACTAAGCATTTTTATTCCAGATGCCCGTTAGGATCATACTGACATGTTCTTCAGAACTCTAGCAAAAGAGCACTGGTGCTTACTCTTTCCCACTCTCTCTCTAAGGTATTGTGAGCACTGTTTATATTCAGGCTACTTATTATACAGTTTGGGGATGGGGAATGCATTAAACATTTAGAATGGGGGGAAAAACAGCAAAAGATATTCCAGAACATTCTTGTGAATAAAACCTGCCAGTTCATTGTGTAAGAACTTGTGAACCCTTTTATTAGCCTATCTGAACATTAGGTGCATATATTTAAATAAGAATGTTTGCAGAAAGTGGAGTCATTTGAATATTTTTCACACACTAGAAATATTTTCATAGCTGCCTTGCTCAAATTTGGAATTCCTATTGTTAATTTGCAAAACAGCTACTTTTTGGGTTGTCTGGGAAGAGCGATGCCTTTAGCACTGTGCTAACATGTAGAAGGAATCTGAAGTGGTAACTTAGAACCTCAGTTGATCGAGACTGTGACTAGACAACAACCAGTAGTTTATGAGCTAACAGGTTGCGACATATCTATAGATGTTCCTGCAAAGACACTTTTTGATTATGAGCCAAGACATTTTTCTTAGCTCATAATCAAAAAGACTGGGGAAACTTATGCTTTTTTCTGGATAAACGTATGTCAGATACTTGGCCTTGTGGTTAGGACACTTGCATGTTCTTTACTCTCTCAAAAAGCTGGAGATACAGCTAGGCATGGCAAAGAGACAGACCAGCAGAAAAACAGTCAAGAGGATGCCTGAGTGGAGCTTGCACAAGAGTGGGGAGAACATTTTACACTTTAAACTTAGAATGTTTTTGGTTGTTTTTTTCCAGTAGCAACTGTCATAAAATATTTGCAGTCTTATGTCTTAGTGTTAAGACTCTCTGGTTCTGAATGGCTCAAATAGGGAAGGAGTGAAGAGTGCTTTCAGTCAAAACACTGTGCTGGTTAAGATTCCCTCTTGAGGATTTATGGAGGGGCAGGCTTCTGGGATGAGGGCTTAGTCTCTACTGAATAGGTCCTCTAGCTCTGACCTCCTGCTGCCTGGCTGAATGTGCTTCCTGATGGCTAACTAAACAAATGGTGGCTGCTGTGTGTGCTGCTGCCTTTGTCATTTAAGTAAGATTAAATTGTGCTCTAAGATGTTGTCTTACTGTAAGTAGTTGTGTGCAGGGTTGTGCAGTTCTTAAAGGCAGGTGAACTGTGTGCTTTCTGGATCTTGTGGCTTTTTGGTGCTTTGATCCTTTTCTTGATGGAGCAAGAGTTGTGGTTTGTAGCTACCTGTGTGTGATCTGGTAGGAATGGCTGATAACTGTGAATGCTAGGGTAAAGCTGTTACTGCACCAAAAGTAGCTCTGAGTAGATTAATGATTCTTTGATCTTTGGAACAGGATCTGACCTAAAAATGTAAAAGATGTTCCTACAGGCTGGTTGGGTTTTTTTTTTGGGGGGGGGAGGGGGGAAGTTGTTTGTTCTCTTAGTCTGAATTTTGAATTGGCTTTTTATGGAGCGAGAGGCAGACTCAGAGAGGTCAGCCAGATTGGTGTAGCCCATAACCATATCTGTCTTCAAGGAGATTTTTGGTAGCTGGCATGTAGTGAATTCAACACCTGTGCAGCCCATACTGCAGTGTCAAAAGGGTACTTCTCAAGTTGCTCAATTTAAGTAATAGATATTGTGACATATGTGGTACGTTAATTTTTGTGTCCCAAAACTTGATTAAAAAATCTTTGGTCTTAAGGAGGACAGTAAGTATACATGAGTTTCTGCATCTTTTAGGAAGCCAGAGAATAACATCTTTAAGGGATACTGCAATCTCTTACTATATTTCAGTGCATATTTTTATTTCTCTTGCAGAAATAACATGTTATCATAGAATCATAGAATAGTTTAGGTTGGAAGGGATCTCTAAAGGTCATCTAGTCCAACCCCCCTGCCGTGGGCAGGGACATCTTCAACTAGATCAGGTTGCTCAGAGCCCCGTCCAACCTGACCTGGAATGTTTCCAGGGATGGGGCATCCACCACCTCTCTGGGCAACCTCTTCCAGTGTCTCACCACCCTCAGCGTAAAAAATTTCTTCTTTGTGTTATTTTAAGGTGGTACCCAACTGAAACACGTGAATTTTGTAAGACTTACTTTTATTCATGGATACTATTTTAATAATCTAGATAAATAATTCCCATAGCGGCTATATTACACAACTGTGACCTCTTTTGGCAAATGACTGTCTGTCTTTGTAGTGGGCTACCCAAATACTGTGTGAGCTCTTGCATGTACAAAAGCTGAAAGTGTATCTATGTCTGTATATGTAGAACATGCTTCTTCGCACAAAAGGGCTGCTCAGGAATCCAGTGTGTAAATTTCCTTTTCAAAGGCAGGCAGCAGGTGTGCTGCAGAGTGGTGCTTCCACCTATCCCACCCAGAGAAGTTCAGCTTAATTTGCTTTGGCTGGAATTTAGAAAGAATAGGTTCCCTGCCCAGATTTTTGGGCAAGGCATCTTGCTGGCGAGCTGTGCTTAATCTTATGGTATTAAATTCAAAGCCACCATGCTAAAATAACATCAGGCTTTTTAAAAGCAGGTTACCCAAAAGATAGAAATGCCCAAATGAAGATTGCTTTCATTTGGGTCTCGTGTGTGTGTGTGTGTGTGTGTAGGCATTAACACAGTTTTGCCTTACACAGTTGCTTGGTTGTTTCCATGGGACTCTCGCCTTTCTCAGAGGCTCAGTATTTCTTCGTGTTCACTCTTCAGTGTTTGGCTTCAGACAATATGTAAGCCTTGCATTGGGCACATGTATATTTAATTTAGCTGGAAAACTTTGTTCATTTCTAGCGTATTTGTAAATTTCATATGTGTTAATGCATTTCTTCTCAAAACATCTTGCTGATCTTTATCCTGTCCTGCTCAGCTCATGTCCCGCTCAGCTCATGTCCTGCTACTTCCTTGCATGTTTTCCTCCTTTGTTGTCTTTCTGTGTTCAAAAATGTCTTGGCTTTTTCATCTAGAAGGCATAGGAAGCTCAGGAGACAAGTGGCCTTATTTTCAGTTATTTCCAACTGTCAGGAGCAATTTCAGATAGTCCTGTTTGGATCCTGTGTCCAGTGGGTGGAGCGTGCTCTGGTTGTAATGAGTTTTCATAGTACCTGACAGCTAGACTCTGCAAAATTCCCTAGAAGGTTGTGCAAATTGAGGTTTTCAGTGGCTTATGAACTGGAATATGGGTAACTTTTTTCATGAGAACGGTAAAGGCATTATTTATGATGACTCATGCTTACCATGATACAGCATGGCTTCTGTTCTAATTTCAGAGATGTTGATTTGAGTCCTCCAGCTTCTATATGAAACTCCTTTTCACCTCATCTTAAATAATAATTTGAACAGTATTATAGCTGTTCTTTCTCTTAATTTTGTTCAGTGAAAGTTCTAGCCTTTTACAGATGCTTAGAGAAATTCTTGTGCAAGAAATGCTTGGAGTGGAAGACTTGAGTCCAATGAGATTTAGACTTTGACAAAAGTATATTAAAGTAACAGTGTTTACAAAGAGTGGATAAAGGGCACTCTGAGTTCTGCTATCATATAGGCTAGCTCTGCCTCTCCACTATACCAAAAAGCGTGTATGATAAGAAGTTAATGTTTTTGTCTACAAAATTTTGTTATACTTTGGATGTTAATATTAAGTTGTGTAGTAGATAATAGTTGTACCTTTTTTTTACAACAGCTTTTTTGTATTTAGTTACTTCCAACTATACAAAACAGTTTTCTAGTAATTTCAGTGCTTGATAACTTCAGGGTTCATTGCCCCTGTACATTTTTCAAATTATTAGCTTCCTAATGCATACAGCTTTAATTTACCCCCTACTGATACCCTTAAATGGGTTTTCAAGAATTTTGAAAGTGGACTACTATAGTTGTATTTCAGCGTGGGTCCTGACTGACATAGAATTTCTTAAGTAGCCTCCACAATTAAAGGGATGGGAGGTTCAAACAGCTCCTACAGCAAGAAGCTAAAGATTCTCTTGAAAATAAATTTGTATTTGGCTTCCTAGAGTGTTTTTGCTCTGCTTATTTCTGATGATTTGCCTGTTGCTTTTGTGAGTGCTTTTCCTCTCAAATGTAACTTGTGTTAAGTGCAGTATCTGTTCTTCTCGTGTCAAATACTTAATGCTAAAACATTTATGTTTTATTTTTTTAAACAAAAGCAAAAAATCTGACATGCTGCATACCTCACAGCGCAAAAAAATCTATAAGGGACAGCTTAAAGAATTGAGTACAGGTATCTTATCTGTGAAAGTGGTGTTACTACATATTTGCTTATTATGTTTTGGATATAATTCAGTCTATTGTTTTAGCTCCAAGTGCCAGAAAACTACAGAGCTATTTTTGAATTTACAACTTGAATTTTCCATTACGGCCTAAAATTGAAGTTGTAAGGATGAAGTATCTGCAGTATGTTCATGCGTGAACTGAAGTCTAAACCACTTTGAATTGTTTAGCATTTTGACACATTTCTGTGGAAAAAGTACTTTTTTGGTTGAAGTACTGGACTTCAACACCAGGCATTCTTGCAGTTAAACCCAAATATTTATCTTCCCTGCTTCTCCTTGGGTCTGTTTCCCCCTGCCTGCCCCCCTCCTGCCCCCCCCCCCCCCCCCAGTTTCTGACTACTGTATGATTTAGGAGAAATACACAAATCTGTTTTCATAGTTGATGTTCCACAGAACTGGAGACTAGGAAATTTGTGGCCAAAATTTAAAACCAGGTAAAGAGCAGTAGAAGAGTAGGAACCACCCCCCCAACAAACCCCCCTAAAAGTTCTTGTCTGTGTATTAAGATTCCAGTCCAACTAACTTCTGTGAAGTCTGCATTATCATTCAGTGCAGGAATGGTTTCCTACTGAATGTGTGACTCCATGAATGAAATATTTGTAATGCCAGGTATTCTTGATGTCATGTAATGGCACATCAGTCTTGATATACAATACTATAAAAATGCAGTCATCGCAACTGCATCTAAAAAGCAGTGAAAGAAAACAGAGCCTTTTTGAATGATAAAATATTATTCCTTTTAAGGAGTTTCTAGTGTAATGTGTATGTATTTTGCTCTGTTAGAGTGCAATAAAATCTGGTGATTGGATTCCATTCTAGGAATAACAAACCTTCCAAAAATATTTGGACAGAAAAGCTACTACAGGGATAAGTTAGAATTGAAATGGAGATGGAACCTGGCAATAGAAAAAGCAAGATGATGATTAGATTTCAGCATGTATAAATAAAACTTTGTAGCCTGTGTTCCTGTGACAGTTGAATTCCATTGTTAAAATGAGTGAAGTAAAATAATTAATGTTACTATTAAGAGTTTAAATTTAACATTTGACGGCTTACTGTCCTATTTGATTATAAGATATGTGTTTTGATCTTGTATTCCCATAAATGGTAAGATAGCTGGAGTTTGGCCTTTGTTACTGTCTTACAGCCTGAAGTTTCACATGCATGTTGGACCATATTCTGACGATTACAGTCAAAACTACAGGTATCACTTTAATGTAGTAACTTTACATTAATTATGCCAAAACTGAGATTGATCAGGTATGCTGTACAATTGCAAACTACAGAAACCTGAACCTGAGTCTTAAAATTGTCACAAAGCTCTGGGACGATGACTTTGAGGTAGACTTTGGAGCAGCTATTTTTTAAAGAATGGAAAATAACTGAGATTTTCTTTGGTAGGCAGGAAAGGAAATGCTGTTAGGCATCAAGCAGTTGGTATGTCTTGTTGCTTTTTTGAATTGCGTACTTTAAAGGCATGTAGCATTCAGCTACATTATCTGCATAGTAATAGCCAACAATGGAGAGACTTTCTTAAAACAAGGATCCAGTGTGATCTTCAGGGGGTTTTGAAACTCCACTCAAATGTGTCATGGTGATTTAAAAAAAAAAAAGTCTGAGCTGTTTATATACTGTAACTTTCCATTACTAAGGCAGCTGGCATTTGCTGGATAAGTGTTGTTTCTGTACAATAGTTAAGGGTCTTAATTCTCCATGTCATTTTTAAAACTTAAACTGGCTATTAGAAAGTATGTGTGGAGATCCATATACTCCTCTATGGATTACAAAGGCATATCGTAATATGTATAAATGATATATATGTATTCAAACCAGGAGAAAAATGTTTAATATATTAAACATTGTCAAATTAATTTTTCTTCAGAGAATAAAACTACAGGTTCCAGATTTATTGTGGAATTGGAGCTTCATATGAGTGAGTAAAACCAGAAGCTGTCCTTTCACCAATGTGTTCAGTTTGTTCATGAAAAGGTGTGGTAAATGGACCGATGAGAGAATCATCATAAGACAGCAAAAGTGTAAAATAATTACAAAAATATGTATGCTTACATAAACTGGTTGAAATATAGTATATTGGAAGAACTTCCGATCTATAGAGTGAATGTAGTTCTAATTTTGTAAACAGCAAGAACTCTTGTATCAACCATTCATACATCTGCAATGAAGAGATTTGCTCTTTGCACAAAGGTTGCTGTATGTGTTTTCTGATGTAATGCTGATGAATAAATAGCAGTGAAAACATAGTCTTGGAGCTGAACAAAAATTTGCTTGAAAGAGCAAAGATAGAAACAACTGGATTGTAATATCAATCAATTTTTGACTCTTCAACACTTAAATGACCCTCCATTTTTTTTATTTTAAGCGTTAATGGTGGGTGTTGCAGAGTATAGTAAATGTAATTATATTACAGTATCACTAATGTCTGACTTTATCTGTATTAGAGCAGAATCGGAAACCTAATTGTGCTCACTAAATCCGCTTTGTGCTAGATGTCATATGCACGTGTGTAACAAAAAGCTGGTTTATGCCTTTTTCCCTTCCTTCCAATTCTCTCAGTGTCTGAAGGAAAATAAAAAGGATATAGCTAAAAATAAATGAGGAGGAAAAGCCTGGGGCTCTAAATGGGGAAACCTTAATCCCTGCACCCACAAAAAACTCAATCCCTACCATTCTTTTGAAAATGGAGAAATGCAAGCAGTCCTTGTGGCCAGGCAAAGCAGTATTCAAAGATATGGGCATTTTCTCTTTTCTAAGTTACCTGTCAAGCTTCTCCAATGGGAAGAGTCTTGTGTACTTCGTTTATAGTCATTTTTCAGGAGAAACCTTGATTAAAATGTGAGCAACAAAGGGCAAGAACTTTCTAACTTTAAATAGATAAGCTTATATTGCATCGTAAATATTTAAGAGACTATTTGATACAGCTTTTATTTTGTTTTCTTAAAGGATAACTCTTGATATTAATTCATAAAAACCTACAGGATTAGGAACCTGGTGTCTGGACTGTAGTCCTTAAAATTAGAGGGCATAGCTGCCTGGGAAAGAGTGACAGTATTGGTCCTGGTTTCTGTATTTTTGGAACTTCCCCTTCCTATACGTAATATTTTTGAATTCTTTTGAAATGTGTTTATATTCAGAGTGAAAAAGATTATTTATTCCAGTCATGAGTTAGAGTTCCTTATTTTTGCATTTCTTTCCTCTATTGAAAATCTTGGGAACCAGGATCTTGGTTCATTCTTCCAAAAAAAGTCCATCTTAAGCACAAGCTCTAATTCATAAGCTGTTTTCTGTATGTGAGTATCTTCTGTCAGATTAGCTCATTTTTTTGCATAGCTGGTATCTCTAGCTCTCTTGTCAGTACTCATTTAGTTTTGATTTTTGTTTTTGAATTTCTAATTTGTTGGAGAGATAAGTGTCAATTTTACACACAGAGGCTAATAAATACACTCTTCAGATTGTATTTTTGTTCAAAAATATACACAGACTTAAATTTTGGCATGGGGAAGGAATACATTTAACTTGTCTCTGAGTAGTTAATGAAATTCTGTATTAGGATAATGTAGAGAGATCCTCATGGCACCATATTTAAAATAACCAAGTATTTCCCACTGGAAGTGGTGATTCTTATTTGTTTTAAAACTTTGCCAAGCTAATCCTTTACATTCAGAATATCATGCTTACTTTGCATCCATTCAAGACTTTTTGTATGTCAAGTTACAGTGAAGATTCAGGTAGTGCATTAAGGATGAGGCTTTGGGAAGGAGTTCTGCTGATGCAGAAGTGTTTTTCAGCAATAGCTCTGAAGCTTGTCAAAATCACTAATTTGGAGCAGGTCCCTCCCACCTTTCACCTGATGAAAGCCGTCCTTGTTTGGGAACTGGGAAATGATCTTTCTTTCAGCAAGTGATTAACAGGCAGTGTTAATCATTCTAGATATTTCAATGATGAGACCAGTTACTTTTCAGGAGGATGATACAGAGCTTGCATGGCAAATTCCTTTCTGTTCTAGTGTTTCCTCCTCCTGGGACTCCAGAGTGAGTGTTCCAAGTCCTGCTGTAGCTCATGCTGCCAGTGGTACCTGCGTTGCTCCTGCAAAGCAAGGAATGGGAGCCATAACACCCTCTTCCGTCTTGTGGATATTTATGCCAAGGTGCAGTTTCACAATCTCCATAAGCTAAAGTTTTCCTGCTGCTGCAAGGAGATGTTGGCCCTGGTCATGTGTTCCTGCCATCTCCTGTGTGCTGGGACTACTATTTATGTAGTCATCTAGAGCAAGCTTAAAAGTAATCAAGAAAGAGAAGTTAGTGCGAGCACCAGCAAAATGCAGTGGACTAGGTGTGAAAAATGAAAAGCCTAGAGGTCAGGACCCCACTCTTTTGTGGCAGAATGTGCATTAGATTGACTTGGTTGTTACGGTACAGCACTTCTAGCTGTTGGCAATTAATTTTCCTATTCATTTCCTCTTTGGCTGAGCCCATCAGATCAAGCCTCTTGCTGCTTGTTATATTGTTAGCAGGTGACCACAAGGATGTTGAAGGGACTTTGTAAAATCGGGCTTTTGGGAGTTAGAGTTGCTCTGGCATCCTGTGTTTGTTCCCTGTGTGCATTTGTGCCGTGATGCAGTTCTCAGTTACTAATGTCATGGTGTCTCATTGCCTCTCTTCTTGGGTGCAGGAGGTGGGTGGTGAGTGAGGTGGCAGATTCTGAAAAGATGTGCTTAAGGCAGTTTGTCTCAATCCAGGATGTGTCCATTACAGGTGTCCTATACAATGTTGATGGGTATAAAAAAGCAGAATAAAAACTTTTTGGGGTGTATTTGATGCTCCAGATAAATTATGAAGTCACTTTCTTTTAAATGTAGCCTTTTGTATATACCCATTGTTGCTTTTTCATTGCTAATATCTGAGTATATTCTGCCTTTAAGGATTTTTCCTGTAGCTTTATAAGGAACACCATCTAGTTGCACATACTTTTCAACATCCAATTCACGAGTGAAAATCCAGTTTGCTAAGAATTTCCAAGTAATGCTAGCCCAGCGGATAAATTAGAGGTTGGACTTCTGGAATTTCTGTTGCATTTCAGCATTTTCAAATAACTTAGCTGAAATACTAAAATAGAAAAAGATTTCCAGGGTGCTGTGGTCTTATTTACCATCTTAAGCATTCCTGAGACAGCAGTTTGCATTAAAAAAAAGATAGTTGATAGTTGACTAGTCTGTTTACCCAAGTTTCTCTCCCCCCTTGCCATTTCTGTGGGGACCTTTGAAAAGAAAGAAATGTCAACTTTTCAGAAAGATTGCCATCATTTAATAGGCTGATTTCCTCTACAGGCTAAAATTTTGAAATTTAGGCCCTCATCCTGCAATTGTTTAAGCATGCTTAATTTCAAGCATGTGCTTATTTACAGGATCCAGATTTGTTTGTCTAATTACTTCATAGCAGAAGTGAAGCCAGACTGTCCAACTCTCAGGCCCATCTGTTGGGAGGAGGAGGGAGGACCTTGATTGTGTATATTCCAAAAAGCTGTTCTGCCCTTAGCCACTGGACAAAATTTATCTTTCGGATCCAGAGGCGGTGGTATTCAGGAATACATAGTAGATATTTTTGTCGTAGTACATTATCCTGAGCTCAGAATGGTTGTGGTTCATAGAGAGCAGGGCCACAAGGGGATCTCATGGATTGCTTCATTATAAGTGCCTATAAATTCTCCAGTACTATATATTGATACATACTATTGACTTGTTTTATTTATGACACTGAGATAGTGAGAGGAGGTTGTCCCAAAGCTGTAGCATTATGTGTTGTAATACTGCTATTCCATCACATTTTGTTCAATAGATTTAAATATGCCCAATTCCACTGTTATTTCCTCATGCTAGCCAAGAAGTATAATATACGCATACTTTTAAAATAGTTTGAAACTTTGTAATGTTTAGTGGAGTTTATGATCATATGTAGTTCTTTGTTTTTATTTTTAAACTGAAGGCAAAGGGCCAAATCTACTTGTTTGATTCATGCAAGAATATGTGAGAATAAGAACAGGGCTTGGTGGAAAATCCAAATTCATATATGCAAGTCTCATTACTTAAATATTACTCCTAATTTTATTATCTTTTTCTGTTAAGTTTGGCTACAAAAGCACCTGAGCCTTTTTTTCTTAATTTTATTTGAACATCCACATTTAAGAGGACAACACAATCACACACACCTCTGCCCATAGTATCTAATGTAAGCTTCATGTAAGCTGAGCATAAATAAAAATCGGAGGAAGAGCTGTATAAGTGCCAAAGACTGACTGTTAGAACATACAGAAAAACCTCAGGATTTTCTTAGAATGCTTTCCAAAGGGGAAAAAAAATCAATGAATTTTTCATTTGCTTAAATGCGGTGTATTGGACTTCTCTCAGTGGGCAGCTATAAGAACTAGTTATCTTTCATTACAGGGTAATTAGTCCACAGTTTTCTTCAAGGGAACTGTGTGTAGATTTAAATTAGAACATCTTCTATTGGTAATACTACTACATGCATCCTTTTACAAATAAATACTGAAGGAGATAGGAGAGTAGTGCTTAACAGAATTCTGTGAAGTGGTATCTTTTACTGTGTCTGTGCTGTCTGACGCTGTTATCCCATATGTACATTAGTGCTTGCTCAACTGATGAGAGGGCATCACAGAAATACTACTTTACCATCCTCCCTCCCTCAGACTGTAGCTGCTTCTCCCAAGTGCTTCCATACCAGTGCTGGTGTAGGGAGTTCCCTCTTATCCCTGCTTGCCCTGAGCTGTGTCTTCCCAGCCCTGTGCTGCATCCTGTGGTGGCCTCCTAATATAATTGGATGAGCTTGTTTTTCAGAGATGGGAACCTTTGGATGGGACTTTTTTGTTTTAAAACAATTATTTCATTTGTCTAATGGGTATCACTTTTGTCTGCAAAAACTAAAGGAACAGCATACTTTAGTACAGAGGTAGAAACAAATGGCTAGACAGCAGCACCACCAGTTATTAGAGAAGAAAGATCAGTATGACCAGGTTCTACTTTCTCTTAAAGAAATGGATGCTGTGAGATTCAGTAGGAAGATCCATATCCCTTTATCTCAGACAATATAAGAAGGTCTTGTTTTGTTGTTTAACAGCAAGGGTTGTGCCAAGTTCTCTATACTGTTGGTTGCTGTAACCCTCCTCACCAGGCCAGAGATGATAATCTTCCTGATATTCTTCACTTGTGGCTATAGAGTAGATGAGTTTTTGGAAGGGATCTCTGGAGACCTAGACCCTCTCTCAAAGCAGGATCAACTGCAACAGGTTGCTTAGGGCCATGTCCAGTTTGGTTTGGAATATCTTCAAGGATGGAGACTCCACAGCCTCTCTGGGCTACCCATTCCTGTGTTTGACCACCTTCTTCCAGTATCCCTTGCCATTATAGATTGCAGCCACCTCCTCTGTCAGTCATCCCATCACCATTGCTATGGCAGTACCTCTGTAATCCCCAGTTCTTGCCTGTTAGTGACTCTCTGCCATAGGCATCTCTGGCCACAAACATAATTTTCAGTCATCCTGCCTCCTTCAGTCCTGCCTATGCTTCTTCTGGACGCTTTCCCCTGTGTACCCCATTACATGTCTGGTGACAGTGTATTTGCTGACAGTTGTCACTACTGCCACTGTCCTTTCTAGGGACTGTCCCTCAAAATCCTCTAAGCACCCCTTGCCTTTTTAGCTGATATGGTTCCTGAACTGATGGCTGTGCAGCTGCATGCATGCTGCTTGCAGTGCAAGAGGCAGGAGGAATTGAGACCTGGGGTGGGGGTACTGTCTTTTTGTGTCACTACTCTGTGACAGTTTACTGTGACCTATGGGACAGCATCCTGTCCTTGGCGTTTTATAATAGTTTTAATCCTGAGCAACTGTTACCCCACTCCTATCCTTCCTTGTGGGTTTTTTTAGTAACTGCAGGGTCAGTACATGCTGGCTTTGGTAGAAGACAGTGTGTTGGTTCAGTGAATTAAATCTGGTTTGGGGGGGCGGGAAACAAACTAAACCACAGACTGACCCAAACAAATGTGTGCACATGCACTTTTTGTTGCGGATATGATTGATTTACTGCTTGTTTAGCTCTTAACTAATGTTTATTAATGTGATTGACAGATTGGTATTTATTTTTGAATAAATATGCCTATTTACCATATGATGTTGTTATTTGAATGTCAGAAATTAAATCGAGTGCTGTTTAATGGCTCTCTTCTTGTGGGGAAAATAACTCCAGTTTACTAACAAGGTGCAGATGCTTCCAGTTTTCTGAAGTGAACATACTGGTCTGCTCTGCATCTTGTAGTGTAGTTGCTGGCATCTTTTATAAGCTCTCTCTGAAGGTCTTCAAAACAGTCTTTATCAATTATTTGATATTGATTATCAAATATATACTGAAGAAATACTACCTTCTCTTGATATCAGTGATGGCAGCTATTTGGCAGGAAGTAAATTAGTAGTCTTCACGTGAGGACAGGGAAGATCCTAAACTACACCAACCAGCTGAGAAAAGGGAGCTCTAGGTGTGTAGAATGGAGTTATCCATGTTAGAATTTGGTCAGGGCAGTGGGCTTAACAGCCTTGTTTTTATGAAGAGTGTTGCTTATTCAGTGTCTTTGTCTTCTACAGTGTTTGAGAAATGACACTTCTCAATGTATTTGTGTGCTTTACTCAAGTCTGTTTCTCAATATGCAGAGTGGTTATTAGGAAGATGATTCTAGGGTCGCTTATTTTCCTGGCGATCAATACCAGGGTTCCTGATGCTTAACTCATCAGTAAATTTAGGGTGGTGTGAGCTTGGACAGTCATCTTAAGTTTTAATTTGATTTCTGAGTGTGCAGTGTAAATATAATGATGGTCACCTAACTTTGAAGGCATTGTAGAATGTCTGGAAAAATACCAGATAGATTTTTTTTTTAACATGAATTTTTTTTCTTCCAGGTTCTGACTTATTATTACAGTTTTTTTTGCAGGTGTACAATTAATATCCTTTGACTACAAGCTCAGTGTAACATCTCAATAACACAGTGCTAATTTTTCATTACTTGTTGACTTCTAAATGTATTCTTATGTCACTTTTTTCCCCCCCTTGACAAACACAAGCTAAGGCGTTGCAAAGTGCACTTATTAATCAGGCTATATGCTTGTGTTGCATATTAATTTGCAAAGCTTTGCATGCATCTGTAGGACAGATGAAATAGTATGGCTGTATAAAGAATGTCTTGTGCCTATGCGTTTTCTTCATCTGTTCTAATATTCAGGTTTTTTAACTGTTTGTTATTTCATTTGTCTTCCCTACTGAACTTTCAGTTTGATAGTTTGATATAGAAAATTTTGTATGTGTCATAAATTTGGGTCCTTGGTAATGTGACGTATTCGATTGGCTAGAAGGATGATCCCCCCCCCCCAATCTGCTTTTTCTCCATGAGTGCCTGGTTTTCATTTAGAGTAATGTATACTTTGCGTTAAACATCCCATTGAGTGTTCTCTGCCGAGCTGAAGACTTTTCTTCCAGACTGAAAGCCAAATGGCCTAGAAAATAAAGTGCTGCTAACTTTCCCTGCTGAATTCAGTACAGTAATTCCAAGTGGTTTTTTACTCCAAACAGATTAAAAATAGCATGTAGGCTGAATCCCAATTTTAAAAAATGTTGTCAGTTAGGGAATGTAGTACTCTTGAAGAATAAATTGTACTTAATTGTATTCTGAAATAAAGTAACTTAATAGTGGTGTTTGGCTGTGGCTCAGATTTATTCTTTAATTGATAAGATGAAGTACTATGTAGCATATCAAGCAAGGAACCTTTCTTACCTTACATGTTCAGGATGGCTTTGTGCAACACTGGCACATTACACTAAACTAAGGGTTTGTATTAATGATTAAACAAATGCTTTTACATCAGGCAAAATCTTGTGTGGTCATGCAACTGATAGAACTTTTTTGTGTTGCATGAAAAATGAAATGGTCTTCATGAGGCTAGATGATTGGGAAGACTAAGATTACACTTGTTAATGTTTGCCATTTCCTTTGTGCATACCTGATTTCTTCTCTTTATCTTCGTGTAGTCAGCAGCTATATCCATTTCCAGGATCTAATTGAACATAATGAAGAAAGAGGTTGGGCTGTTAAGCTTCCACATTCTCTGCTCTTTGTGCTGCTCATGGTGCTAAAAAGAGATGAGTTAACATAAACCTGAGTAGGCTGTTTAACCTTCTTTCTCTTCTGGAAATGTAGATGCAATAACATTTGCAGCTGAAAAGGCTCATTCGCAGTTTCTAATGTTTAAGGATGCAAATGAAGCATTTTGTCTTTTCTGTCGCCCGGAGGTGTTAAGCAAGGAAACAGAAAGAGGTTTCTAGGATTAGTTCCACAGATTTCTTTTATCATGTAAAAATCAAGGGTGATTTCAATGCCATGAAGTAAAGAAAAGCAATATGGAAACCATCCAGGGAAAATTCTTAAGTTTCGTTTGTTTCTCCTTAAATTTTCTGGGTGTTCATTACTACTGATATAGCCAAATACTCAAACTTTTTGCAACACAGCAGGGCTAAGTTCCTGTGCATTGGGTGGTGTGTGTGTGTGGGGAATGTTTTATAGGTGACGAAGCAATTCATCGTTGACAGTGGCATGTCATATGAACTACTGTATGTTCAAGTTTTATAGTTTTGTATTTGAGAAATGCTTCTAAAAACTTGGATAACTCATATTGCATTTGGATTCTGGACAAAGACATAAAATAATATGTAGACCACCTAAAGCTTTAAACTGTTTTAAAGTGAAATTATCAAGTAAAACTTCAGCTTGATGATCAGATGCAAAGTGAAAACTTAAAAGTATAGAGCCCCAGAGGTACTTTTTGTTCTTCTTACAGTGTCTTGTAGTTTTGAGTCCTTGGAAAAAGCTGCTTCTATGCTTCCTTTCACTTGTAAAGATATGACCTGGAAGCTGAATACCATTTTTTCCCCACTTAGAAGTATAATATACACTATGAAATATTTGGTTAATGAAACTTCTTTAATTTTAAAATGCAGAATTAAACCAGTGCAAGCACACTTACCCTTTGTACATATACTCTATGATAGTATGAGTTTACAACTTCTATCTTGTTAAGGAAGACGACTACAGATCAGTCTGATTCTTACAGTTTTGACTTTGTAAACTTACCACTTCTGTGGAATTAAAGAGGAGATGACTTTAAAGTTTATTTTAAAGCTATTTTCTATGTAGCATTTGTGCTTAAGGTGATGCTGACTCTAGATTTATTCTAGCTGCTCCCTGGTGTTTATGCTGGAGGTCATGCACCTTTTCTGAGAGGTGCACACTTTTTTGGGACAGTGGAGTTAAGTAGCCTTAGATTGTGTTTATACTGGTTCAGCAACTGTGCCTTTTGTTTAAGCTGAGCTTTAGAGTAGTCTAAGATTTCTCTCTTCCCACTCCCAAATATTTGAATATAAATATACCACACTATACTGCATAGTTTAAACTATACTTTGGAGACAGTGTGAACAGATTCACACCAGGATTAAATAAATCAGATATATTTCTTAGAATAATGGCTTAAAGGGAATTTGTTAACACATCTCCCTCCCCATGCCAGAGGTTAAACATGGAAACTGGCATCTGTGTTGGTTTATTTCCAAGTAAATTAGTGTATTTTGGCTTTCAGTTTTTTGGTATTGCTGCCCAGCAATCATCTTTTTTCTTATTTAAGGTAGTGATTGTGGAAATGCTTTAGTGTTCTGTAATTTTGGTTTTAAGAAGTAAGACAATCTTCTTGCAGCTGTGTTCAATTTCAGGTAAGGCTTGTTCGTTCTGCTACCTTTTCCCTTCCTAAAGAAGCACTTCCAATGTATCGCTTTCTCTTACAGTACGTACTCCTATCTGAGACAGTGAGTACAGATATTTAAAATGGCACAGTATAGTGTCGCAGGTGGTGACATAGCTTGTGTGGTGGGTCTGTCTTCTAAAATGTAGTGCATTTTGGAGCCAAGTAACAGTAAGTTCTTATTTCAAAGTAAACTTGGAACAAGCAATGAGGTCTGGCAGGCTGGGCCAGACCAGAGGCCAGGAGGTTCTTCACCACCACCTCCTTCCTCTAGCAAGTTGCATTGGGCTCTGTCACTTTCCCAGTCACCAATTAACCTTTTACTTTCCAGGCTAGTTGCTATCTCTGTCTACCTGCCTGCTGCTTATGCAACTCAAGGTGATTGTAATACTCCATCTCCTTCCCAAACCCTCAAACAAAACAAAAGCCAGACCTCCAGAAAGAACTACAGTAGCCAAAGGCAGGTGTAGTCAGAGAAAAGTAGGATGCTACAGCCCTTCCCCCTCTAGCATATTTATCCATCTGGTTATATCACATACTGTATTCACTTAAGAAGTGCCATGCTGTTCTGTTGTAAGCTTGTACAGAAGGCTGTAGTTTGCTTTTCTTCAGCATGGCTCATTTTTTTAAAAACTTGTTCTAATGAAGGATGCTACTGTACCTTTTAAGTGTTGTCTTTTCTCTCTTGTGTGGATATATAAATGTGTGTGTATTCTGAAGAACTTCTGGCTTCAAAAGTTCTGCTTATTTAATTCTAAACAGGATTGGAGAAACTTTTGTTTGCTGAACTGCTGGAGAGTTACGACTTTTGGTGATCCATGACAATACCTAGGCATGTTGCTGTTTCAAGCCTTTTACAGCTTAAAATAAGTCTGCATAGAATGAAATTCTCTATTTGTTAATACTAAATTAACCCAGGTTGCCTGGGCAGATCATTGGCCACTCCTGTGTATGTTCTTTATTCTGAGCCTTCAGGATAACAGCAACAGGGTCCAGTTGTTTGATCTGATAGGTTGTTTCCGTGTGTCTAGCAGAAAGCTTTGGGGCATTCTTTCACCTCCACCATGTTCTGTTGTAGAGCATTTTACCAGTTCGGTATTTCCTAGGTTATTGAGTGGATGCTTCTTATAATCTTATACTATATTTCTTAGGGGATTTCTTCCTAGTGTTGAATGGACAGTTCCTGTACTGTGAGGTGGTCTGTTATGTCCCCATCTCTTTCAACAGATGTCAGTGTGCCTGTTTGTTTGTTTTTTTTTTTTTTTCCCCCTTGGTAGGACTCCTCAATCTTGTCTGTCTTTGGATGTTCCATCTGGCCGCTTCAACTAGATTTTTCTGTTCTGCTTGGTTATTTTCTAGGTTGTTTAAACCTCTGTTGGACCGTCCTTTTGCTGCCAGCTCTGCTTCTCAGTCCTGCATTTAGCCCATGTAACTTAGAGGCTTTTGAGCCCAGCTAGCTATTACAGTCATCCTTGAGCTGTGCTGCTTATCTGCTCTGCTTTGTACGTGGCTGCAGGCAGCTGCATGTACAGGTCTGTTTCCTTCTGGTGACCTATGAGTCCCTGCTGTAGATGGGAGACCATATTTGTGGAAGATTCAAATTTTTCTGGGACTCTGACACTGTTTGTGATTACCAGACTACTTCTGCCCCTTCCCTTCTCCATTGGATCTGCCTCCTTGACTGGCTGTGTGTCAAGAGGGCAGAAAAATTAAGGCAGTCATTCCCTGGTCCAACAGTGAAAGAATTCATCAGCTGCATGCAAGTATTTCATGGAAACCTCTTCCAGATTTTCCTGTGAAGAAAACTTGAGGGTTGGGTCAAAACCCCTTTGAAAACCAGACCTATTATAAAAGTTTCTGCTGGAGTTCTTATTCTGTGGACTTTCCTTCATAATCTAATTCACCAATAAGTTCTTGAGTATGTGCGGTACGTTGTTACCACACTTGTTCTTTTGCTGTTATCTCACTGCAAGACAATCTTGCTTCTGCTTCTCTTCTGTCCCTAAGTTGTTCCACTACTTGACAGCATATGCCAAAGAGCTGGTTCAAGCAGCTTCAAACTTCAGCCATTCTGTGATTAAAACAGTACTCCTCAGAGAAGCAACAATATGCTTTACTTTAAAACAAACCTTAAAACAGAAATGTAGTCTTGAACACAAAAGCAGGCCAATATGGCAGCATGCAGTCCCCCCCTGCACACACCTGAGAGTTGAGGATGTGCCTTCCCCCAAAAGAAGGTTCTCGTTCCTAGTTGCATGCTCCAGCAGCTTATGTGGTCCTTCCTCCAATGCCTATTAAGCTTCTCTGTTTAGCTAATTTTAACTCATGAAAGCAATGGAAAACACTTCTTGCAAAAAAAAAACCTAGGCCATCGTCTGCCATGTTGATCAGCTAGGTCAACTGAGGAGTGCCAGAGCCTGCCCTAGAGAAGGGGAATAGATAGGACTGTGGGGAAGGGATGTGCAGGAGAGGAAGAAGAGAGAATGGGGGGAAAAGCAACTAGGTTGGCTCAGTTGCTTTTCTGGTCACTCCTGACAGACTGCAAGCTCTGAGCCTACCCAGCCAGTGGTGCTGGGGTTAAGCCCTTTTCTCCTGAGTGAATTACTGTTACTGTCTTTCAGTAAGTAGCACCCTGAGTTTGGGTAATGTTGAAAACATTGTATGTAAGTCTGAGTTTGAGAACATATGATCTGATGGCTGTATGCAACAGATCATTTGACTTCTCCTGTAAATTTCATAAGCTTGTTTAAAACCAGCTCTGTGTTTAGATAGGAAAGTTTATTTTCAATAATGTAGAGCAGCTACAATTGCTCTTGAGATGTCTCCGTCCTCCCAGCCATTTCTTCCTCAGAGATGGGAAACATTTTTCTACAACTAACCATTTCAGGTACCAGGGAAGGAACAAGCACAAAGCCTGCATTATTGCATTGCTTCTGTGTGGTAAGATAATTATAGGGGCTTTGCACCTGGAAGCAGCTGGGCACTTGGAGTGTGTTTTGCCACATCAGTGTGGTGTGAGTAGAAGAATCCCCTCACCAAATGATCCTGAAAGAGAAAACACAAGATTCCTGATAGCTGTGTTTTTGTACATGGCATACATCCTTGTTGGTTGGAGCTGCTAATGTTAAGCTGGTGTTATGTGCAGATTCAAATATCTTGGCTTGAATGAGGACACCAAAAAGTGTGTTTAACTGTCCATAACTAACATGGTAAAAGACAGGAGAAGTTTTAATATCACTTGTTTTGTCTAAAACTGGGTTGGAACTGTTCAGTCATTTCCTGCAGTGCTGAGAGGCCTGGCAGTGAGTTGGCTGGTTTGCCACATATTCATAAGCCCACAGAAGAGTGTATGTTGCCAAGGGAGCTAGTGTGTATGAAAGCTTATTATGCAGTTTTCCCTCCTTCGTGCTTTCTGTCCTTAGTTCTACTTATGCTGTCATGGGGGCTGTAATTGTGAATCTCTGCATTCATAATTTCCAGGAGGTGATGCAAAGGAATCTCCTCTTCTAGGACCAGTCTCTTCAGTTACCTCAGGTCCCCAAGAGTTTGTCAGATGGACAGGCTCTTTCCAAACATTGGGAGGATGGTGATTTTTGCTAGCATAGGTCCGTTTGGCCCACTCTGTACCCAGAGCAGTCAGACATGGTTGACAGGCTGCGAAGGTCACATACAGCTCAACCACAGACTTCCCAAATGGATTTCCTAAATCTTGCCTTTGCTTGTCCTACTTTGACATTGTTTAATTTTTGCTATATTTGGGGTCCTGTGTTCCCTGAGGGTAGAATAAGGCTTTTGTCTGGCTTAAGGAAAAAAAAAAGGGGGGGGGGGGGGGGAGAGAGAATGAACTGCTTGTGATTCTTAAGGCACTGCAATTAAACCAGCTATTGCTGCTTTCAAAAATAGAGAGGTGTTGGGGAAAAACTCTTCAATATCTACTTCTTAGTCAAAGAAAGAACTAACTGTCTTAGCATGGAATGTATTCTGAAATTGTTCTTTTATAAAATACTCCTTATTGTTTGTCTGTACCTTTGACTATGCAAAGTAGAGCAGTGATACACAGGTATCACAGGTATGTTTCTAAAGAAAATGCTGGTGCATGTTTATGGTGAAACTTGATATGTTCCCTGCAACCAGATAATTAGTCTTCAAGGCTGGAGTACGCTGCTGAATGTGTGGAGGAGTAACAGAAGTTTTGGAAAAATTGTTTGATATGCAGTGTGTAAGCTTGCGTATGTACAGCAGAGGTTCTAGTGCTTGCTGCTATACTGGCAAATCTGTGTGTGGACAGCCTGTCATCAGGCACTGGAATTTTTTCTTGCACAGTTTCACCACTTCTGTGTGTTTCATAAACTAAGGATACTAATGAATGGGTGCTTATAAGTCTTTGTAGGAGCTGAAGATGTTACTGCTGTGTTCTTATTGTCTATTTTTGGTATTTTCAGTATCAGGCGCTAGAGTTTTGAACAGGTCATTTAGTACCTTGCACGTGAGTACTGGCTGTGAAGAAGCTGGGGCACTTTTCTGGTCATGAGCTGACAAGCTTTGGCAGAGGGCTGGAGCAAGCATCTTTGAGTGATGGGGTCTTAAATTATTGTAGTAAGACTTGCAAGAGTTTGTCTAGTAGTGCCTTAAGGTGACAAAGTCTTTTCTTGTGAGCTTAGCTAAATTTAGTTGCAAGTCATGTCAGAGAACGCACACCTCTTCTATGTAAGAAGTGGTTTGACGTATTGGCTGGAAACCAGTGGATCCCCCTTGGTTTGTAACTTATTTTTGATTTAAGGATGTTGCGGCATGCAGAGTTATGTGGTTCAGGTATCTTGTGATATCACATTGAGTTAAACTATTTTGTTTCAGATTTTGTTGCTGGGAAATAACTGGATATGATGACTACCCAAATTGACTAACTGTATAGGGGACTAGCTTGTGGTACTAAGCTGCTGCTTGTTCACAATTAAAGAGCAGTTCTACATAAGGTACAAAGTGTCAAAGCAGTTAAAGTCAAGAGGTGCGTGTATAGACAAGTGCGGTTTGTAAATTCTGGACATTAAAAGTATATATTAAAAAATGAAAAAAGAGAGATACAGGTGGCACCCACTGATATTTGCATTAGAGTAATGTGAATCTACTGCACATAATCTAGTACTTAATTTTTAGTAAGTATTGGTTATATCCACATGGAATATTACAACTCTACAAGATTCACGTAACAAATATACTGGATGCAGCAGATTCATTTCTTGAAATGGCCTGGAGTGTTCCTTCTCAGGTGGTTCATGAATCTCTCCTGAATGGTGCTGTTGTCGTCGTATCCAACAACCTGCTTGGACAGGAGCAGGGAATGAACTGGGCACTTCAAAAGTCCATGCCACAAGGCAGTGCAAAGAGACAGTAAGTCAAACAAGATGTCCCCTATGTGCCTTCCACTGGAAAGCAAAAGCTTTTGACCCACTATCTTGATGACCTCTGGAGATCCCATGTTTTTGATGGTAGACTTTGGGAATAGAGTGAGGAGAGGAAGCAATACATGGTGAAGTTGGAAGTGGCGTTGACCAGGATGCAAATGCCAATGTTATGGCAGAAACTGTAGAAACAAAGTATTACCAGGTTAGGAGCAATACAAGAGGGACAGCATAATCTCCAGTTGCCCAGTACGTAAGTGAACCTTTTCTACAAAGCTTTTTGAGACTGGAATACAGTCTGACAGAAGGGAGCTCTGCCCTACCTCCAGGTGTATGCAGGCACCTATTTAAACTCTCTTGTTAGAGGGAGTGAAGTATGAGTTTTCAGGTTGTAATCTGCTGTTTCTGAAATGGTCAGCTCCAAACTTTGTGTCACTATGATTTCAAACATCAACTCCTTGCTTCTTGTTTCTCTTCTCCTTTAAAAAGTGAATTCCTTTTAGTGTTCAGATCCTTTGGCACTTTAATATTGCAGATCTATTAATAGATCTGCACCCTCATGTCGGTCTTCCTATCCCTTCCTCCCTCCTATTGCAGTCTTCCCAACTTTGTGTTTGTAAGACAGCTATTCATCAAATCAATATTACCGAGTTGCTGAGCTAATAAGCCTACTGTAGTAGAGAAGAGGCTGAGATAAAAACCAAGACGGTTTGTTGTGAGTTGAAGCTAACAAGCCTTTGATGTAGCTAAACTGATGCTCTGCATTTGGTTTGGGTGTCTTTACACTGAGCTTCCTAGTGTGTCTGTAATACTTATCTGGTCTTTTCTGTTATCTGTAGCACCCTGTTACCCAGGATGATAAGAAGTTGTCTATGCAGAGCTTCTGCTATTACACTCTTCCTGCTAGGAAGCTGCTGGCAGTGAAAACAGTGAATCCCAAGAATGTTGGGAGCTCTCAGCTCTTATAAGATTGTGAATAGGAGGACATTGTTCCCCAACTTAAACATATTTTTCCTGTGTCTGTTCTGTGGTCATGTACTACCATCACATAAATATACAAAGCTTCAGCAAATTACTTTTTATTGTTAGTGACTGTAACTATCTGGCAACCCTAACATATGCAGTGCAAGTGTATGTCAGAAAGACAGAATATTAAGACTCAATTTCTTATGTAAGAATTTGTATGTTTGCCATTGTGTTAGTGTTGGTAGTAAGTAAACTGCCCATCGGCTGGAAACAAGTTGTTTTTAAGCATTTTACAGGTGTCTTAGAATTGGGGGGGGGGAAATCAATGGAACAGTTGGAAAAAATTGTGCAAGGCTAGTATGCTTATTCTTTTGATGGTTTTTTCCTATGGTACAAAAGATATTAAGTTGCCTGAAACATGCATGTACTCACTGATGCATTAGTAAGTTTTAGTGAAACAATTCTGATAAAATTGCCTTTAGCTCTATATACTGTGGACCCTGGAGAGGTTTGAGAAAATGTCTGTGGACTTGATCACTGAAGTCTATTGCTGGCATAGAGAAACAGGAGGGGGAAAAATGCAATTCAGTGTTCTGCCTACATGTTGAAGTATTAAAGTATTTTATGTTAACCTATTTCCACATTCGTATTGGAAAAGAGTTGCCTGAAAGAACTGGGGAAATACTATTTCAGTTATTACCTTATTTTCAAACATGTTGAGTAAGAGACTGCACTTTCATTTTGATGTTCTATCAAGGTTTGGTTTTAGAAATGCATAGTGGAATTTTCAACTGCGTTACAGTTTAGCAAGCATATTTTTGTAAATCACTTGCGGCTATTTCAATGGTGAGTTAACTACCCTCTGTTTTCTCAAGGGATATTTCTAACTTTCAAGCTGGAATACTTCCACTTTCAGCTATTTTTCTTTGGCCTGGCTTTGATTTATACAAATGCTAATTATAGGGGCTTTGAATCTGTGTGTATACATAGTTTCACAAGGTCACACACATCTTTAATGAACTGGCTGAAATGCTTATATATTGCTAGGTTGTCACATAAACAGATCACTGTCTTCTAAACTTTGTTTCATTAATCGGTTCAAAAAGAGAAAAAAAATTAATAGTAACACACATGTAAAGCTGATTTTTAGTTTCATCTTCTAAAGTTATATCTTCATTGTCTTTGCAGGCATCAGAAGGTGTCACCTTCATTGGACCTGACACACATGCTATTCAAGCTATGGGAGACAAGATTGAAAGCAAATTGTTAGCCAAGAATGCAAAGGTCAACACGATCCCTGGCTTTGATGGAGTAGTCAAGGTGAGAAATCATTTAATTACTGTCTGCCCACTGTAGGAACAGTGTCTAAATCAAAGTACACCTATTGAAGGTCTGATGCAGAATGTAACTATAATTTCAACTTCTTTTTCAATAAGATGTAATTAAAGATGGGGTACAGATTTTTACTAGCAAGAGAGCTTTGGAGAAGAAGAAAGTCCTTCATAATAAATGATGTGTTAAGGACTGCTTCTATAGAGTCTCTAAAAATATTTTGCTTTAAATTTAACATGAAGGCAGGTAAATGTGTTAAATATCAGGTGTGGATTGACTATCTGCATGTCTTTACACTTCTCAGGTCTTCTTGTTGGCCAAGATCTTGACAGCCCTAAGTTAACAGTGAAGTTTGTTACACTGTATGAAGTTTCTGTTTTACGGTCTGTGCTGATGGTGTAGATTTCCATGTGTTGCAAAACTTGGGGTGAGGGTGGGGGGAAGTTGGTGGCTCTCTGTCCGAATCTACAGCTAGTGTTCTTCCTGGGGTTTTAGAAGGAATGATTTCCAACAGTTTTCAAAAAATATTTTGGTTGCTGCTTTGTATTTCGTAAGGTGAAATAAAGTATGTCTTGGTTTTGGTTTATTTTCTGCTATAGTGATTAAGTATTGGGCTCTTATAAGGTTTCCCATGTGTCTTTATATATAGTCTGTGTTAATGTAGGTAAATAAGCTTTTTTTACTTTACAATGAAGGTGTTATATGCCTAAAACTTTGGTGTATTATAAAATGTTGACCTCCTGGGTTGAAATTTTTTATGCTTGACAAGTCAAGCTATAATTTTTTTTCCAAATAAAATTTGAGTAAAACTTTGAGTTGCGGGAAGAAGTGAAAAGTTTGTTTCGACAACACTTTAATGTAGTTGAAGGGAAAGCTTTTCAGGTTTTATTTATGACAATTGATATTGACCTCTGATCATCATAAATCTTATTTACATGATGAAATAGGAAATGTCAAGATAATTGGGAACAACTGAATATATTGATGGAATGCAGACTGTATTTTAAGGAGCAACATATACCAGGGCAATGGTGTTCAGCATTGTGTGAGCTAAGTTGGATTTTAAACTCTGTTAGGGGAGAAAAACAACAAACCCAACTAAATGAGAAAGGTGAACAGAGTGCGAAGAGGCTAAGCTTCCACAAAATTATCTGTTCTGATGAGGATGTGTGGAGAACTTGGCTAGTGACAGAGAATGATAAAATCATGAAATAGCTGAGGTCAAAATGCACAAGAGAATTATTCTGTACTCGTGATGGAAATGCCTCGTGTGTGTAATGCCTGGCAGTGGGATATGCTGCAACAGGTAAAAGTGCAAAGAGTTGTTTCTCTTCTGGAGGGCTCCATATGAATATTAGGGTGGCATTTGTGGCAATGCTGAAGTCTGGCAGTGATAAGTTGAACGCATCATTTCTTCAGGCTTTTGTTGCATGTTTTAGCAGTCCTTGTGTGTGTGGGTCCTTAAGCATTCATAAGATTTAACAGCCGCCAAGCTATTGTGCATGAGATTCTCTGTTCTGTCTGATATACTGTACATTCTTCTAGAAATCCTGAAAAGAACTTCTAGGAAAACATCTAAGTGGGAGATAACTTTGAATTAATCATCTAAACCCCACAAAACTTTTTCTAATGCAGAATCAAATACTCAAAATGCTGGTTTTATCGCTGTGTCAAGTTAAAACTTATGTAAGGGTTTTGTTATTCTGCTAATATAAGGAAACAAACCTGGCAAAGTAGGATAGGATAGTGGTTAATGAACAGACAGCCATATAACCAGAGAAACTGAGCTACTTACCTGTATGCACTTGTTTCTGAGACGTTTAATTGCACTGTGTTTTGACAATTATCTGAAGTTTCTGACACAAAATGAAAGAACATAAGTGATCTGGTTGGCAATTGGCTATATGCAACAATAGTCTTAACACCAAATGAACTGGAATATAGGATTGAGTTGGCCCCCCAATCCTCAGCTATTGAAAGGAACTGTGCAGTAGTTGCTTAATCCTGAAGTGTCCATATTGTATCAATTTCACATACCTTGACCTTGCACTAGTCTTGATTATCTGAAGAGTGTTGATGGAAAAGAACATGAGATTAAAAAAACCCTGCAGTGTACCCACCAAATAAGAAAAAGGAGAGTCCACAGACATTGCCAGTGTTGTAGTTTCCATCAGAAAGGGGAGATGAAAATTTTAGGTTAACCAGTGCTTTGGTTACCAGTTCTAGGAAATAAAACTTCTGATAATTGATGTTCTCATCCTTGCTATGGATCTAAACATGTGCCTGTGTTTGTCCTCTGATCTCCTTCCTGTGATAATGTGTCTCTTGCTTGGATGAATACCCAAGTAATTAGGTCATACAGGATGCCTGATCTTTGGTTAGAGCTTGATGTACTATTTTGCCAATTCAGACTAAGATAGGAATGGCAAAGCTGTGTGACACTAGGTACAATCAGAAGAGCAACACACAAAGAACTGATCTAGTTGAAGATGTCCCTGCCCACTGCAGGGGGGTTGGACTAGATGACCTTTAGAGGTCCCTTCCAACCCAAACTATTCTATGATTCTGTGAATTGGAGACTGTATAGGATTTCTGCCATTCTGTGGGAGACCTGTTTTGGTCACAGAGTTACGAAGCTTTCAAAATCTTTGAGGGTTCTTTTTCTTGAGAAATAATTTTTTTTAAAGGTCCTAGGAAGGAGTTAAGTGTCTGCTTGATACTTGAGTTGATTAGAGGTGGCTTCATCTTTATAGTGGAGTCTAATAAAGCTGGAAGAAAACTGCATTCATGCCTCTGACAATGCCAGAAGTTAAGAAAGATCAGTTGCATGTATTCTTTGTGGATGAATAGTTAAAGCGAACATAGAGTAACAACTTCTAGTGCTTTGTTATTCATCTCAGGGCTGCACTGAAAATCTTTGTTACTTGAAGAGTTGTCCTTTATCCAGCACTTGTTAAATAGTGCTGCAGATACATAGGCCCTTCATGAATAAAGGGTAAGTGTTTTCCCCCTCTTATCTGTGTTGCTTAGCGCTTACACATGGTAGACACTGGAGCTGCTAAGCTTTTGTAATAACATCTTGGAGAAGGTGCATGCAGAAAAATTCCCAGTGAGTAGAAATTAAATTAGAAATTTAAGAGAAGGTAGCCCTTCAATAGTATACTTAAGGACCTGGAAGGATTGAAGAGGAGGATGCTTGGCGTAAGACACAGTTAACTATTGTCATATAGGCAAATGCTGTAGCAAATACGAAACTGAGAATGGAAAGATGTGGAGTGAGAGTGGAGAGGGTAGTGTGACAAAGAGTAACTTTCTTCTCATCTCTGGTTCAGTTCCTCAGTTGGCTGGGGCAAGGGTTATCCGGTCTACACATGTAAGGAACCCAACTCTGGTGCTGTCAGCTAGAGAGCCAACAAAAGCATTCAAAGGTAGTTAATTTCAAAATCTGTAACTAAATTAGCTTCCTAAATCCTGATTGGGAGAGATAGTGATAAATAGTCTTAATCAAAAGAATGAGTGCTAATCCATGTGAGCAATGGCTATACTAAAGTTAGAGCTGAGAAGATGTATTGTCTGTAAATGAGTAAAGAGAAATAAGTGACAAGAAAAAAGTGGAGGCTGAGTAATGAGTATAAGCAGATGCTGTGGTGAAAAACTGGCAAAGGAATGGCAAGGGAAGAAAGATTTTTCTATTGTTTCACCATGTACAGCCAGTTTGGTTTTATGGCTGGTAGAACACAGCTGGTTGTAGATCCAGAAGATTAATATCTCTGGGTGTCTACCTAGTTTCACTGATGTCAGTAGACATGTTGAAGGCTTTCAGCAAGGCTATGAATTTACTGTGTTTAAGTTTCAGGTATCTGTTTTGGCTGTATTCTTGCATTGGAATATTGACATTAGTATTAAATGATCACTGTATTGTTCGAGAGGTGGTTGGAGTCTAGACATGAACTGGAGGTTCTCTAAGCCCAACACCCTCAGGCATGAAAACTATGTTGTAGTTCTTCATAATTAATACAATGTTTTACAGCTCTAGGAGTCTCTTAAACAGCTTTATCCTGGCATTCCTCTACATCAGAATAGTTTTGCTTTTTTGTCTCCACCTGCTGGTGCCTGGCAGACAGGCATGTACATGAAATTAGGAGGCTAGAAATTCTTAAGCTAAATGAGTATTTTGTCTTCCTAACTTAATGAAATCAGCCATTTGTAAAAACACTATGACATAATTTTATAACTCTTAAGATTTTTATAAACTTGTACCATTACTTGAACTTTTTTATTTGTACAATAAAAGGTGGTGCTAAAATTATGTTTCTTTACAATCTGCAGTTTATTTTGGGAAAATGGTAGTGTAGCTACTGTGTTTTTGGAGGAAACGGCAGTAAATCATTGAGGACTTTTGCTTTTAAAAATAATTCAGAAAGCTTTTAGTACCAGGGTGGTTTGGTATATCTTGCACATGTGGGCTTGTGCGTTACGCAGTGTCGTAGCATTCAGTTTTTGTCCCCCTATGGCAAATGTCGTGTATCTAAGTTCTTTGCACCAAAAATCTAAAATAACTGTCCTAAGTTCTTATGAGTACTCAAACTGCTGCTGTATTTATGGAATCTGCAAGTGAAATGCACGATACTAAAACATACTTTCTTAGGGAAAAAGATCAAAAGACTTACTAGAGATTTCAGTATGTCCGTTGTTTATTAATTTTTTGTTTTAGTTTTTCTCTTTAAAGCCCAGCATATTTTTGTTTTCTATTTCAGAAACACTCTTTGAAGGCTAAAGAATTTGAATATGCATTGATTATTTTTTTATCTTAGAGTTTGGGTTCTAATATATTAGAATTGTGAAAGAAACAGATGTTGAAATAGTGTAAATTAATAACTGTGCTGGGCAGATGACTTCAGTCTGTTCAAGCCAGAACTGAGATAATTAGTGCTGCTGATATGATGCCGCTTATTACTTAAAGTTGTCGTATGCATGATAAAAATACAGTGGCAGTGAAAAGTTCCCCTGTAATGACTTGCAGCTTGTCTTCCTGTGGACTGCAGTGTGTCAGTTAGCCACTTGTTTGCAGGTAACTAAGTAAAAAAAAAAAAAAAAAAAAAAAATTGCCCTGTTTGCTTCCCCCCCTCTTAATTCTATTTTGCAAATATATGAGTGAATTTGCAAGAGAAAAGAAATGTAAAAGTTTCCTTCTCGACTATAATCGTGGCTCTTCATCAGTCATCACTCTTCCTGCATTTTGTTCAAGAGGCTCTAATTGTCTGCATTTGGCAGGTTTAACACTTCCTGACAGAGAGGCTATTAAGGGGAAGTATTCTCGCATAACTGTCACAGGCAGGAACAAAGAACCTTCAAACTCAATGTGTGGAAACCACTAACATTCTTAAATGACCCTTTTCATGCATTTTATCCCTTTAAGCTAAAATTTGGAGGGTGCAGGGTCATGGAAAGCAGCAAGGTGTAATAAAACAGTAAACCCTGATTTTTTTTTTTTGGGAGGGGGGAGCGGGAGGAGAAGGTTTTTGCTAGATTTATCTCTTGACTTAAAAACAATTGTTATTTGGAAAAAATCTCATTAACAGATGTGACTGGAGTAAAAAGACTTAAAACTGATGTTGCTTTCAGGACTGCTTTGAACTTAACAAGCACCGATTTGTGGAGCAGACTAGCTAATGAAAGGAAATTAAATTTTCTGACAACTTCCCCTGCCAGCCCCCTTATTCTTCATGGGGCTGTTACTAGGTACTGAAGACTTTTAAAGAGGATTTTGTTTTATTATCGGACATAAATGAACCAGGTATGAACATTTCTTATGTTTTTTTTTAAAGTTCTGACCTGGGTGCTTTTAAAATGGATTGCCTTGAAAGCTTTAAAAATATCAGGTTTCATTTTAATGTTCATAAGTCAGCCCCCATAGTTTCAGACACACTTAGCAGCTGGTGGTTTCCAGACATTACTGCCTTCCATACAAATTTTTTAATGCATGTCACGGAATAGTGTAAATATTAGCAAATTTGGATGGAATTTTCAAACTTAACCTGTGCCACTGTAATTTAACCCTTTTCCTTTCTAGTATTGTATAATGGACATATAGTTATCAGTAGAAGAAACCAGAATTAACTACTGCAGGAGAAGAGATTTGGTTATTAAGAAGTAAGAAGTGCAAGTATTTTGTTTTTTATTCTCTGGGTTTCCTAGTACTTTTTTCTGTACCAGGCTATAGTGGTATGAGTCAGCTGAAGCAATAGGTGGCATCAACAAAAAGATTTTTCTATTGTCATACATTAGTAACATGTGGACTCTTTAATGGAAACAATTATGTGAATCTTATTTCAGTTACAGTTTAAAATGATGTGTTTAAGGTTTATTCTGTCTTTAGAATGAAAAACTTGCAAAAGTGAAATGCTTGTGTTCTTTCTTCAGTAGATGGAAAAAAATTGTCTTTAAAGAAGTTCTGCAAGATTCTTTCTGAACCTGAATCACTCCTAAACAATAGAGAATCAACTCCCCCTACTGACAACAACCAGGAAAACACAAGAAATACCTGTGAGGACAGAAAAAAGCTGGCACTAGACAAACTTTAACGATCTGATTTATGGTCCATTATTGATTGTAAACTTCTAAATTCTAGCATTAAATTCCTACAACTGCAGAAAATAATTTTGTGATCCTGGTTGTGTTTCCTGTCAGCTGATTCCTCGTTGCTTTGAGTTTCTCAGTATACTAATGATGAGGTAGAATTTACATTCCACTTATGGTATTAATTTTACATTCCTCTGGCTGAAAAGGGTCAGAAGGTTGTAAAATCAAACATTAAATGAATCAGAGGAGACAGTAGTGCAATATATGACTGCCCTCAGGACATAGTGCAATGGCTGATGGGATTAACGTTGGGTCTCATTTCCTGCTTTTACAGGATGCAGATGAAGCTGTCAGAATTGCAAGGGAAATTGGTAAGTTCTTAAATTAGCTATGGTGGGATTTGTGTGCCTCTCAGCAGACATGGTTGACTAAATTGAATGTGTAATAAGTAATCCCTATAGAACAAATAATGTTTTAATAGTTTTTAAGTTCCCTGTTGCCTATAGGGCTGGAAGAATCTAGGCATTAACGCCCTGTCTCTAAATCATCACATTTTAGCTTTACAAACTGGACTTTACAGAACAAGTGCAGCCATGATTTGTGGAATGCATGTAATACGCAGTAATGAGTAGCTTGCTAAAGCAGTTATTTCAAAGTATGTCTGCAATTGGACATGATAGTCAGAAGTTAGGCATGGTACATTTCTCTTTATATAGAGGCTGACACCAGTGATGTTATGGATCTTCTTCATTCTTCATAACTGCGTGGACTGCAATTAGCTTGAATATCATCCAGACCACCAGCCTTTCTTCTGTGCTTTCTGGAATAAAGTCACCATTCAGCTTCTGAATGTCTTACAGAATGGTGAAAAGAGCAACTAGCAAACTGTCTAGGACTCATTTTCATGAAGGTTAAGTGTAATATGTGTTTAATGAGTTTTGGCTTTTATTTACTAAAGCTTAATATTAGTGAAAGTATTTAACCATATGCTTGAAATTACACATGTTCTTAAATGCTTTCTAGAAGAAGAATCTAATGCAATGAGAGATTTTTCTTGGTGTTTTTTTTTTTTCCATTTTCATTTTAAGAGACAGTAGCCATGAGAAGCTATTTAGGTTCCTCACAGGAAAGTATGTATCTACATTTGAAGCTTCTCTTACTGATCTAGCTACAAATACTTCTCATCTGTGTCAAAAGCTACGGCTGTGCCTTATGTGCCAAATAGAAATTGGGACTTGCAGTGCTGCAGATGACTTTTTAGCACTGTAACACCTTTCCACTTTGAGTTTAAGTTGGGGTTCTTACCCTGCACTGGCTAACTGCCCTGAAACCCCTCAGTGTAGGCTTGGCTGGCTTTTAGGCTGACACAATTGAAGTCAGCGTTTCTGTAGGTCAGCCTTTATGTCCCTGCTGGGAAATCAAGTGATTACTGATCACTGTCATGGGTGCAGAAACAAAAGGAAGAGTTTATCAATCAAATTGGAATATTTGGAGAAGAACTGTAAATAAAATTGGTTTTAGTCCTTAAAAAAGCCATACATAGTATTACGACTTTCAGTTCAGTTTCATTTCAGTAGTCTGTCTTGCTCTCGTTTTTTAAAGATTTCCTGCAAGTATTTTTAAAGCAGTTTTGATTAATGTAAGTCAGAAGGCATTCAGTGGCTTTCTAGATATCCTTTAAAATGTATTCTTGCTTAATTTTCTTCTGAGTTCATCTGGTGTTCTGTTGACTGGTTCGTCTTTGATATCAGTAGCACTTTGGAGGTCATATCAAGGCAGTCTTAAATCTGTACATATCAAAGTCAATTACAGACAGCTGGGTGGTGCTTTATCTAGGTGGCAAATTCTTAAACCACTTTAATACAAAAAAGGTTTGTACTATGATGCCATGTAGTGAAAGAAAAATGTCCTTTCTAGCTTTTTCCCCACCCATGTTTTGACCACTTGATCAGTTTGGTAAAGCTTCTGTCTAATCATGACTGCTGATCAGAATAAAACCCAATGATTTGTAACTTCAAAGGATCTAAAATAGGATGAAATTAAAGTCTCTTGTATATAATGCATTTGTCCTCATATATAAGGTACTTCATATGCAGTTGAATACTTTCAGATTATTTTTAATTTCACTTATCCAGAGCCTCAGTCCTCCAAGAATGCTTAAGTAATTATTAAAAAAACCTCATTGTGGGCCAGTGCTTAAAACTCTAAAACATTGTGTAATGTTCTGTTGCTGCCTGCGTTTTTTCCTGCTTCTCCCTGCTATATTCTGGCCAAAGATCCAGTAGCAGTGGAGCTTGGCGCTTCAGGGTTGAGACGCTGCCTTTACCTGTTTCAGTGACTATTATTTATGGATATCAGTGTTGTAAGTATGGGAGTAAAACCTACCTTTTGCCCCTCACTTGAGATGTGCTCTCCCAAGTTGTCAGGAGAGAATGTGACAGATGTTAGGCTAAATCAGGAATTGGAAGTTCAGGCACAAATTGCTGTATAGGCTCCTTTCTATAGTCTCTCTTCTCTGTCTGTGTGGGCTGTTCTTCTCTTATGATCCTTTCTGTAGTGCTTAATCACATTGGCTCTTTTCCCATGCTACTTTTAAATCTGTTTGTAAGTTGTACATTAAGAACTGCTGGCCTTTTGATTTCTGAAGCATCAGTGAAACTCCAGAAAATTTTACTCTTCATTTTGCGTGAAAGAATTGAACAACTATGAAGTGCAGGCAGTTAAACTAAATGAAAGTCTATACAAAACTGAAGTAGTGAAAAACGTGTTTTTGTCATGTTTCATTTGACATGGGTTTAGTTAGTACTAGCTTTTCAATAATGGATATTGAAGAGAATCTGGTATTGCCACATGTAATATTGTTCAAACTGATATTGCACAATGCATTCTGTGGTGTATTACTTGCAACTTTTAAAAAATGGATAAATAACATCTAAAACCATGGTGGCAAAGGGCGGGAACTAAAAGCTGTGGGACACCAGAAGTTTGTTTTACCATTCAGATTCTCAGAATAGTAACCACCCTGGAAACAAAGCAGTCCTAACTTAATAGTACCTATTTAACAGCAAAAGTTTGCCTGATGATCTTCAAATTTGTCAGATTTTTACCTTCCTGCCTTCTAAGATCTTTTTAGACCTATCCTTCAGATGTCATGAGAATGCAAAACTACAGAACAAGAGTAGATTTTATTCTTACATGCAATTTTAATTTCATGTGAATTGGTGTCTAATTTGAGGGAAGGGTTGAAAACCTAACACCTACTCAAAAATGTGCCTGCTTTGTGAGACTCTTCATTGCTGTTATTGTGGGTCCTTAAATGCTATTAGAAATTGTTTGCATGCCTCTCCCTTCCCACAACTAATCCAACCAATTCATGTGAGCATACTTCAGCAATTTTGGTTGCTGCTGAATAGTGCAAAAGCAGTTAGGAGAATGATGATTAACACATCCTGATCCCCCAGCATCCTGTACCCAATATGTACGCAAAATTTAGGTTCTACAAAGCCTTCCTTGTCTTAGCACACATCAGTCTTTGGTATTGGCCAAAGTAGCTTAGTTCAATGCCCTAGAGAGCAAGTAGTGTATAAAGGCATATTTGAGCAAAAGTTCAAGTCCCCTTATTTTCAGGGGACTTGCTAATTGTCATCCTAGTTTGTAGAGGTCTGTTACAAAGAATTTTTCCTTCTCAACCTAAAAAGCTATATGTATCTCTTCAAAACAGGTCATACTTTTTTTTTTAAATTTTTAACTATATTGTGGTTCGCTAGAATCTTTAACTGCCTTGCATACAGGTGTGGTTGACATGTAGTCAGTATACATAAAAGGCAGAGGGGGGGAAGCAAAGTGTTCCTGCACTTGGTGAGTAATATCAGTAACCCATGTATCTTGTCTGATAATTTAACCATATGAGTTGTGATATATGAACTTTTATATTCTGTGGCATATAAAGACTTGCTAAGGCTCACTGCCATCATGCCTATTTTGCTGTTGAAACGAAAGAACAGTAAATTAGGACTAGACTCTGCTTACAGAATTAAAATCAGCAAGCCATTCAAGAGACTGATATTGTTAGACTGAAATTGTTAGTATAATGATTTTTTCAAGTATGTGTAACACTGAATAAGATAGATCAGGTGATAGAAATTGGCATAGTGAGTTTGCCATAATAAGGCTTAAAACAATGCTTATTTCAGAATTTCAGACTTGCAACCTCTTGAGTTGGAGAGAGTCTCCAGCTGGTGATAGTGTTGCCAGAGGTGTAAGTTCACTAGTGTTACCTGGTTAAATCTCATTTCTTGCATGAAAATCATACAAGATGTGCTTTTTGCTTTCTTTCAAGATAGCCAGTGACTTGTCTAGGAGCCTGGCAGTTGCCAGGGATCTGGAAAAGCAGCTATAGCATAGAATAAATTGTCCTTATGTAGATACTGCATATACTACTGCATATACTGCATTTCATGAAAATGAGTTGAACTTCGCTGTTTGCTGCATGCAATCTAGAGTTATTTTGCACGTGCCCTCTTATGTCTGGGATTGTGGAGGCCTTGAAAATACCTACAGTTCTGGATCAAATCCATTGTTACTTTGTGACTTATCCCATAGCCCTCTGGGCAGCATCAGGTATTTCATAGGAGAACATGTTCTAAAGCATGAAGACTTACAGCCTTTTGGTCATCCCTGCCTATAGGAACTTGATTTGTGCTCTATATATGCTTATCTATTACCTTTCTGCAGCTTTCAGCCACACGAACGCTCTGTAGCATGGGGTTCCACAGTCTAATAACATGTTAAGTTGGAAACTATTTTATTGATTTTTTTTTTGCTGTTTCTTTGTTAATTTAATGTTCTCTTGTACTGTTGCTGCTTTCCTGTCTTCCGATCAATGCTACTGTTTCTTATGCTTGTATCGCATCCCTTTTTTTGTGTGTCCACTTCAGTCTTTTTAAGCAAAAAGTTTTCCAGATCTTGCTGGTTTTAATTATCTTCTCCTGAACCTCCTTTCAGTCAAATGACTTTGGGGAGGAGGCAGGCTACTATATCACTGTCACTTGACAGAGCAAGAGTAGATCTACATTCCAGAAAGAAACTGTAAATGTTAGTTACACATATGATAGCAGACTTTACCATTTCTATCGGGAACCATATTCAAATGTCCCTTTCTGTCCCCAGATTAAAGCCTTTTAAAGAATGTGTCTTCACTTTGCAAGAACTGATGGATTCTTATTGCCAGACAATATCAGCTGGTCTGATATTTGGCTTAATGTTATGATTTTCATTAAATGTACTGGAGAGCAAAGGCTTGAAGAATTTTCTGCTATCTTAGAAATGTCAAAAACTTTCTAATCAGATCCTTAATTTTCAAATTTCTGTACATTTCATGTGGGAGAAAGGTAAAGTTCACTGATATGAATAAGAAATTGCTTTAGGAAGCTGCTTTGAATTAAAATATTGTACTACAAGATAAACAATCATTACTAAATCTGCTTTTAAACTGCATACTTTGTTACTGTACTCTTTTAGCTTTTAAAAAACTAAGGTCCTGACTTATACCCATATTAAGGTATCTTGTTCTGAGAGTAAAATATTACCAGTTATGCACAATGCTGTCGGATTTATGCTGTTCATTTTTTTCTTACTACTTGTCAGTTTGGGGAAAATCCTTTTTATTGTTAAAAATGTGTAATAATCTGTTTTGTGATACTTATTACATAATATCTGAGTAGCACAGCTCTTTTGAGGTACTCTGTTATTTAAAATGTACTGCACCAGAAGTGTTGATAAGATACAGGTTTGTTTACTGAATCTCTTGACTAATAGTTTACGAAGATCTCCTGCTTATTTTGCTAGTAACTTTTTTAAAAAAATTCACAGCTATAGCTTATTTCATCAGTAACAAAGGAACAAAATTTTGTTCCTAAAGAAATGTGAGCTTCAAAGGTCAAATGCCTTTATTCATAAATCACTTTGTTACTTGAGAATAATTCATTCAGTGCTTCTTGTGGTATAAATGAAATGGAGAAGACAACCTTTCTTGGCTTCAGAAATCACTGCACTGACAGCTAAGTCTTGAAAAGAAAAATCTCTCCTCTCCTCTCCCTCCAAACAAAGTGTTTTAATAAACGAAGTTATTGTCTACTGGCATTATTGGACATGTGGTCAGTTGTCATGTTCCTCTGACCAACTGAACAAAGTTTGAACTTCTGTCTAATTGTTCCCCGCTGTTAGGCTACCCTGTCATGATCAAGGCCTCAGCAGGTGGTGGTGGGAAAGGCATGAGAATCGCTTGGGATGATGAAGAGACCAGGTGAGATGCTGTCCAAAAGCTTGCCTTGATGAATGCTGCAGTTACCAAAGTCCCATTAAGCCACTGTGAGCTGACAGTTGAGCAGATATGAAATGTTAAACAGAAATTGGATATTATTTGGTTTTCTCCCTTTCATATAGTGAGCAGTATACTTTGGGAGTTTGCATGTGTCTATTTAAAATTATTTTTTGCATAAACCTTACAAAACACGATCCATTAATTTGAGTAAAAAACCAACACTTAGAACTGCCTTTAGTCCAGTGATAGACTGTAAATAACACTTTGCTTTATGCCTTTCAGAATGCTGATATATTAATTGTCTGTGTGTTAGATAGAATACTTATTGGCCCTGATTCTCAAACATTAACGCATGCCATTAGTTCTGTTAAAGTTGATGGAGACTGATTGTTCATGTGTGGAAACACATACAGTGTTTCCAGAATGTGTTCTAATAAATTGCATACTTCTGTGTTTAAAATATTTGTCTCAGCAAACTATTGTGCTTTTGCCTGTTTGAAACAATGTTAGTTTAAACACACAGACATTTTCATATCTCTTAATGGTTGTCTGAATCCTGAACACTTCAAGATGCTTTGTTATTGACTGGAGAAGTTTTACAATCCATTCTCTGCTGATATTCTAGCAGTGAGGAGCCTGGTTTCAACCCCATGTGCCACTGATGTTACAGAAAAATGTGTTTTGGGATTTTTCAGACTTGTAACAAAAAGCCTATTTGATCCAAAATTAGATAATCTTCTAAATGTTTTCCTCTCCACATGGAGAGCGCAGCACATATGCTAGAATCGACTCAAAATTTTTTTAGTTTAATTTAGTCACCTGCAAGATTTCCCTGTCATATTTTTGTGTTCTCTATTAAATTTTTGTTTGCCAAAACCTAAAAACTGGAGAAAAGAACAATTTATATTTTATTGTTTTTGAGAAAAGTTGTGGTTATTTAGAAAAGGCACCTGATACAGCTGACAGCCAGCTAGGGATGTGTTTTTGTACATTTGCATACAAAATTAATTTAGTGATATTACTTTGACCCAGTGATATTTAGTGACGTTAGTATGAGATGCTTGCCTTGTTTGTGGAAAGCCTTTTAGATACCATTCAGCTCCTTATTATTTGCCAGTGGTGCTCTTATAATAATCCTTTTGGTTAGTTATGCTAAGCCTTGTCTCTACAGTGTAATTTTATAGAGTAATATCTAAAAAGTGCTAAGAGAAAGAACATCTCGACTGAGTAACAGATCAACACTGGTTACTGATCCTATATCAAGGAGGAATGCTTATTCTAACATTTACAGGTAGGCAGCAAAATTAAATTGGCAAAATACTTGTTGCAGGAAGATAAGTGAGATTAAGAGAACTGAAGATAGAAACAGAATTACTTTGCATTTACATATGAAATGGAGCATTTGGGTTTCTGTTATAGTCTGTCTTGAAGAAATATCTATGATGTAAAAGATTTGTTGTACATGTCCATTAATTGTGTTATGGAACTAAGATTGTTCCTTTTTATGTGTCTGAAGAGCAACATCTGACTGAGTGTTTTGAAGGTGACTCAACTTGTTATTGACAAAACAATATATCTGATAGTTTTAATATCGCATGAAAAGTTGTTGACCCCATGTATTGTCTTGCTGCATCCAAATCCATGTAATCCTAAAAATAAACTAATTTTCAGCTATTGGTAGACTCTGAGAACCCAGTATCTGAATGGCCTTTTGTATTTCAGGGTTCATTGATGCAAGACGAGTGTGAAGAGTTGTTGATAATATTTTGATTTGTAAACTTGCTTTGGTTTTGTCATGTGGGATTAATTCCAAATGGTATTTGAAAAAAAAGCCTTATATAAACTAATTTTGTTTGAAACTTTTGGATTTTCAGGATAGCTGAAATTTCTTCTTGTCTCAACTGGCTGTGCATAATATTAAAAGAAGGCTTAAATGTATTGTGTGGTGTGACATGGAAATAGCCACTGGAAATGGAAAAGACTTATCTGAAAGACTTAATTGCTGCTGTTAGAATTACTCACTGTGGTAACTTACTGGTGCTTCATCCTTCACATCTCTTAAATATGCCAGATAATGAAAATTTTGTTAGATCCTCTAAGTATTATGATACTATTCCAGCTATAGCTAAGATTTGTTGAGGTCAACTCAACTGGTAATCGTCGGCTTCCGAGAAGAGGACCGGCTATGGTTTCCACTCGGCCGAAAGCCGTCGCCAGAAGGAATGTGGCGACCCAGACGGAGCTCACACGCAAGCATACAGCTGTCCAGGTCTCTGGCTGCAGGGAGTGCCTGAGCCTGTCAGCTGTGCCGGAGGGCAGCAGAGACACCACCTGTGTGCGGTGTGACCAGGTGGATGATCTGCTCGGCCTGGTGGCAGAGCTGAAGGAGGAGGTGGAAAGGTTGAGGAGTATCCGGGAGTGTGAGAGGGAGATAGATTGGTGGAGCCGCACCCTACCATCCCTGAGGCAGAGGCAGCAGAAGGAGGCTCCGCGAGAAGCAGAGGACCCCCTGCCTTCTTGCCACCAGGTAGAAAGAGGGGACCTAAGCGACGGGGGGGGGATGGAAACGGGTCCCTGCTCGGCGTGCCAGGCAAACCCCTGCCCGGCCTCCCTCACCTTCCCGGTTGCCTTTACACAACAGATATGGGGCCCTGGAACTTGAGGGCGAGGCAAGCGAGGACGTAGATGAAGGTCCATCCGGGGGGTCGCCTAGGGTGAGGCAGTCAGTCCCACGCATTACGACTGCCGCTGCTAAGAAAAAAAGGAGGGTAATTGTCATAGGCGATTCCCTTCTGAGGGGAACAGAGGGCCGTATATGCCGACCGGACCCGTCCCACAGGGAAATCTGCTGCCTCCCTGGGGCCCGGGTCAGAGACATCACTAGGAAGCTCCCTGGTTTGGTACGGCCTTCTGATTACTACCTGCTGCTGGTTATACAGGCTGGCAGTGATGAGGTTGTGGAGAGAAGTCCTGCAGCGATCAAAAGGGACTTCAGGGCACTGGGGCGACTGGTTCAAGGATCGGGAGCACAGGTAGTGTTTTCCTCTATCCCTGCAGTGGCAGGGAAGGATACCGAAAGGAGCAGGAAAACACACCTGATCAACGCGTGGCTCAGGGGCTGGTGCCGTCGGAGGAATTTTGGCTTTTTTGATCATGGGGAGGTTTACATGGCACCGGGCCTGCTGGTGACAGACGGAGTCCAGCTGTCTCACAAGGGAAAAAGGATCATGGCTCATGAATTGGCAGGGCTCATTGAGAGGGCTTTAAACTAGGTTCGAAGGGGGAAGGGGATAAAACCAGGCTCGCTAGAGATGAGCCGAGGGGTGGCGTGCCGATGCCGGGGGCAAAATCGATAGCCCAGCTCAAGTGCATATACACCAATGCACGCAGCATGGGCGGCAAGCAGGAGGAGCTGGAAGCCATTGTGCAGCGGGAGAGATATGACTTAGTCGCCCTCACAGAAACATGGTGGGGTGACTCTCACGACTGGAGTGCTGCAATGGATGGCTACAGACTCTTCAGAAGGGACAGGCGAGGAAGGAGAGGCGGTGGGGTGGCCCTGTATGTTAGGGAGTGTTTTGATTGTATAGAGCTCAACGATTGTGATGATGGTACGGTTGAGTGTCTATGGGTAAGGATGAGGGGGAAGGCCAACGAGGCAGATATCCTGCTGGGAGTCTGTTATAGACCACCCAACCAGGATGAAGGGGCGGATGAAGCGTTCTATAAGCGGCTGGCACAAGTCTCTCAATCGCTGGCCCTTGTTCTCGTGGGGGACTTCAACTTCCCGGATGTCTGCTGGAAATACAACACGGCAGAGAGGAAGCGGTCTAGGAGGTTCCTGGAGTGTGTGGAAGACAACTTCCTGACACAGCTGGTAAGTGAGCCTACCAGGGGAGGTGCCTCGCTCCACCTGCTGTTTACTAACAGAGAAGGACTGGTGGGAGATGTGGTGGTCGGAGGCCGTCTTGGGCTTAGCGACCATGAAATGATAGAATTCTCGCTTCTTGGTGAAGTAAGGAGGGGGGGCAGCAAAACTGCAACCATGGACTTCCGGAGGGCGGACTTTGGCCTGTTCAGGACGCTGGTTGAGAGAGTCCCGTGGGAGACGGTCCTGAAGGGCAAAGGGGGTCCAGGAAGGCTGGATGATCTTCAAGAAGGAAGTCTTAAAGGCGCAGGAGCAGGCTGTCCCTGTACGCCGTAAGAAGAATGGGCGGAGAAGACGACCGGCCTGGCTGAACGGGGAGCTCTTGCTGGGACTCAGGAAAAAAAGGAGAGTTTACCGCTTGTGGAAGAAGGGGCAGGCGACTCAAGAAGAGTACAGGGATATCGTTAGGTCGTGCAGAGAGGAAATGAGAAAGGCAAAAGCCCAGCTAGAACGCAATCTGGCCGCTGTTGTCAAAGACAACAAAAAAAGTTTTTACAAATATATTAATGACAAGAAGAGAGCCAAGGAGAATCTCCATCCTTTATTGGATGCAAGGGGGAACATTGTCACTGAGGATGAGGAAAAGGCTGAGGTACTCAATGCCTTCTTTGCCTCAGTCTTTAACAGGCAGACCAGTTATCCTCAGGGTACTCGGCCCCCCGAGCTGGAAGACGGGGACGGCGAGCAGGATGAACCCCCCGTAATCCAGGAGGAAGCAGTCAATGACCTGCTATGCCACCTGGACACTCACAAGTCTATGGGGCCGGATGGGATCCACCCGAGAGTGCTGAGGGAGCTGGCGGAGGTGCTCGCCAAGCCGCTCTCCATCATTTATCAGCAGTCCTGGTTAACGGGGGAGGTTCCGGAAGACTGGAGGCTTGCCAATGTGATGCCCATCTACAAGAAGGGCCGGAAGGAGGATCTGGGGAACTACAGGCCTGTCAGCCTGACCTCGGTGCCGGGGAAGATTATGGAGCGGCTCATCTTGAGGGCGCTCACAAGGCATGAGCGGGACAACCAGGGGATCCGGCCTAGCCAGCACGGGTTCATGAGAGGCAGGTCCTGCTTGACCAACCTGATCTCCTTCTATGACCAGGTGACCCGCCTAGTGGATGAGGGAAAGGCTGTGGATGTGGTCTACCTGGACTTCAGCAAGGCCTTTGACACTGTCTCCCACAGCATTCTCCTCGAGAAGCTGGTGGCTCACGGCTTAGACAGGTGGACTCTGCGCTGGGTCAAAAACTGGCTGGACGGCCGGGCCCAGAGAGTTGTGGTGAATGGAGTTACATCCAGTTGGCGGCCGGTCACGAGCGGTGTTCCCCAGGGCTCAGTTTTGGGGCCGGTCTTGTTTAATATCTTTATTGATGATCTGGATGAGGGGATTGAGTGCACCCTCAGTAAGTTTGCAGACGACACCAAGTTGGGTGGGAGTGTTGATCTGCTCGAGGGTAGGAAGGCTCTGCAGAGGGACCTGGACAGGCTGGATGGATGGGCCCAGGCCAACTGTATGAGGTTCAACAAGGCCAAGTGCTGGGTCCTGCACTTCGGCCATAACAACCCCATGCAGCGCTACAGGCTTGGGGAAGAGTGGCTGGAAAGCTGCCTGGCGGAAAAGGACCTGGGGGTGTTGGTCGACAGCCGGCTGAACATGAGCCGGCAGTGTGCCCAGGCGGCCAAGAAGGCCAGTGGCATCCTGGCCTGTATCAGAAATAGTGTGGCCAGTAGGAGTAGGGAAGTGATCGTGCCCCTGTACTCGGCACTGGTGAGGCCGCACCTCGAATACTGTGTTCAGTTTTGGGCCCCTCACTACAAGAAGGACGTTGAGGTGCTGGAGCGTGTCCAGAGAAGGGCAACGAGGCTGGTGAGGGGTCTGGAGCACAAGTCTTATGAGGAGCGGCTGAGGGAACTGGGGTTGTTTAGCCTGGAGAAAAGGAGGCTGAGGGGAGACCTCATCGCTCTCTACAACTACCTGAAAGGAAGTTGTAGCGAGGTGGGTGTTGGTCTTTTCTCCGAAGTAACAAGCGATAGGACGAGAGGAAATGGCCTCAAGTTGCGGCAGGGGAGGTTTAGATTGGATGTAAGGAAAAATTTCTTTACTGAAAGAGTGGTGAAACATTGGAACAGGCTGCCCAGGGAAGTGGTGGAGTCCCCATCCCTGGAGGTATTTAAAAGACTTGTAGATGAGGCGCTTAGGGACATGGTTTAGTGGGCCTGGTGGTGTTGGGTTGACGGTTGGACTCGATGATCTTAGAGGTCTTTTCCAACCTCAATGATTCTATGATTCTATGATTTCTGTAACTTTCAGCTAGTATTTCTAACTAGAAACATAGAATAGTTTTACCAATGTTAGAATGTTTTTTTTTTTTCTTGAAATAGCTCTTCATGTGCATGTGACTGTGTATGGCTGCCGTGTTGCCCCCTGCCTCTCTATCTGGGTAGGGCTGCTGTTGTATTTCTTCAGATATGAATTCCTCCTAACTCTCACTTGTATTGCTTTTTTCCAAATTTCGGTCAAGTTCTAGTGTGGAATTTTGTGTACAGTTCAAGCCACTAATCCACATCTGAAATTAAAATAACCCTATCTTCACTCTATTGTAATCCCTAGTCAGTTGTCTTGGCTTGGATAAGTTGAATTTAGGATGCCCTTTTCTCACATAGTAGATACCCACTTGAAATTATATTGAAAATGAAGTGCAGATTTCTGAAGAGCAGTTTACATTAAATTTGAGTTTGTAGGTTCCTCACAGCCTGAGAAGGTTCTGCTGCTGTATGTATCTAAAAGTACTTCTGTCTTAGATCATCTCAGCTCTGGTCTTGTATGTGAAGAGCCCCTGTGCTTGCATCCCAGAGAGCCTGATCTGAAAGTGCTTTCAAAATATAGGCAACATGAAGTTCATAATGAAGTACAACAAAACATGACTAGGGTAGGTGTTTGAATATCTAGAAATTTTCTGTATCACTTCTTTGATTGTGGAGAAACAGAAGGCTCTCTTGCTTTCAGTATGCTTATAACAATTGTACCTGTAACTAAGTCTTTAGGCTTCATGGCTTCAAATGGTCTGCTGACAGCTCTGAAGAGGAATTCACTTGAGGACCCTATCCTCTCCAAAAAACAGATTTAAATTTTCTGGCAGAGATTGTGATGGATCTTTGCACACAAAGACACTTACTGGCTTGTAGGTTCAGTATCACAGGTCATCATAGAAGAACTACTGGCCCTTGTGTTAAACTCCATGGATTTGCAGATAGAAATTAGTTTCTCTAGCAGTTTCAGCTGCAAACATGGTAACCTCTAAGTTGGAAACTTGTACTGAATTATCTTCTAACAATTCCTTTTCGAGAAATTTGGAGCTTTGTGCTAATTCCACCCCCTACCCCTCCCACACCCCCAATTGTCTCAACTTCTGTAACTTTTCATAGATATTGAAATCTTGCATGCTTAGTGAGTATCTATTTTGAAAACTTTCAACAAGGCAGCTTCAGCAACAGATATTTAGAAAGATGAAAGATTTTGTCTTTTAACTTATAACAGGAAAATATAAATTGTCCTGTTAAATTCTTTCTTGGTGCTTATGCCAATTTTATGAACTTAAGTCAAACATCTGCTTTCAAATTCCAAGAACCCCTTATAACTTCTCCTCTGTGGTCCTATGGTACCATGCTGTGTTTACTTTCACTGTTCTACAGTTGTTGCTCTTCATTGGATGGTACAACAGGATATGTGGGAGAACTACTAACAAATTTGTTTTTGTAGTCTGCAATAATCTTCTGCAGTTTCCCACCTTCCTTCAGAAATGTCTGATTTTTTTTTTCCTGATGTTGTAATTTTCCAATGGCTCTGAAGGAATGAACACTGGAACGGGAAGAAGTTGAAGTGGAAAATATGTAACAAATCATTCTGAATCCCCAACCTCCCGAGGCAAAGGAAATCCGAAATGTGCAGTATGAGGACAATGCTTTAAAAAACTGAACAGCATTCCCTATTACAAGCCTGTACACTGAATTTTATTACGTCCCCAAAGCAGTGCATTTGGCCTGTCAGACTGCTCTGCAAAAATGGGAGTGTATGGGTTTGGCATGCTTGGTCTGTCCTGCACAGGTATATGCTGTAGAAGTGTTCAGGTAAGGGGAAGGAGTCAATTGGACGAGTGAAGAACAGTGTTTCCTAGAAACTGTTTTTTTAAACACAGATTTCCATGCCAGCTACATGTGTAAACATACGTAAAATGCTGTGACTAGATCATTTTAGTTTTTTAAACTTGGAGTCAAGCTGAAGCAATGGATTTTGGTTTTGTATGTAAAATCAAACAACATTTGAGTATTTATTGGTTACTTAACTTACCAGTCATGGTTTTAGAGGGATTCTACTGTACTAGTGGTTATCATACATCTGTTTTTAACTAAACGGCCTTTCTAATTCTGGCCTTGACAAGAAAAGACTATTTTTTTACTGTTTCCTGATATTGGAAACTGAAATATTACATAATTACTGCAGTCTTTTATTAGTGTATGGCTGCCTCCAAAGAAAGTGGTTGTTTTAATTAAAGCAGCAATGCTGATCTCTGAGCTGGAGGCAGAAAGTTGGCACAGGCTATCTCACTTCAGACAACCACAAGAAAGCTTGTGGCAAGGTTAGTAAATGCTTTTGTACAACTTATACTTCAGTGTAGATAAATTTACTGTAGGGAGAGAGGGGAACCTTTAAAGACATCCTGTTCTATCCCTTATAGAAACATGCATGTTTGAAGGGACCTAGGGACATCACATCATCCAGCTTCATGCTCAGAACAGGATCAGCACTGAATTTGAAGCTGGTTGCTTAGAGTTTTGCCCAGTTGGGTCTTGCAAACCTCCAAGGATTGAGTTTTCACAGCCTCTCTAAACAGCCTGCCCAGTTTTAGTTCTTTCCAGTCATTTTTTTCCTTATGTCTGGTTGGAAATTGCCCACTTCAAGTTGACCACTGTCCCGTTTTTCTGCTGTGCACTGCAATAAAGAGCTTGGCTCCATTGTCTTAGTAAACTCTTTAAGTACTGGGAGGCTGCTATTAGATGTCCACTAAGGCCTTGTTGTCTTTCAGGTTCAACAAGCCTGGTTGACTATGCCAGTCCTGGTGTGCTCTGACCATCTTACTTGAGCTTATCAACATCTTTGAGTCCTAGGAGTGTCCAAAACTGGATGCAGTATTTCAGGTGTGGTCTAACAGGTGCTGAGTAAAGGGGAATAATTGCTGCTGTTGGTCTACTGGCTATGCTGCAGTTGATAACAACCCACTATTTAATTAGCCTTCATTACTGTCAGGGTGCACTGTTCACTTGCATCACAGCCTGTTATCCACCAGGACCTCCAAGTCATCTTAAGCAGCCAGTCAGTTCCACGGTCTGTACTGATACAGCACAGTTAGTCTGTGCTAGCTACAGGACTCTGCCTTTGTTCTTGTGGAAACTCAAGATGCTTGTGAGCCCATTCCTCCAGACTGTCTAGGTCTCTCTGAAATGCAGCCTTGCCCTTGAGTATATTGATGACCCTGTTTTAGCGTTGTCCACAGACTGGAGGTGGTGCATTCCAGGTCAGTGATAAAGAGGTTAAACTGGTTCCAGAATAATAGATTCCTGGGGAAATTCCCTTGTATTGGATTTCATGTGGAGGATGAGCTACTAACTTTGAGCCCAACGATCTAGCCAGTTTTTCACCCATCTAGCTGTGCACCTATGTAGCCTGTAATATTCTACCTTGGAAACAGTGATGCTGTGGGAGAGCATTAAGGTCTTGCTAAAGTTGAGGGAGATGATATCTACTGTTGTCCTGTAATTCATAGGTGTAGTAATAAAAGACAAACAGATTGGTCAAGCATGATACTCTTGGTAAATTCAGTTTGTTCTCAGTCACTTTCTCATGTGTCTAGAAATAGCTTTCAGGACATCTTGCTCTGTGACTCTTCCTAGAATTAAAGTTCTCCTGATTCTTTTATGCTCTTTTCAAAGATGGGTACAATGTTTGTCTTCCTCTAGTCATCAGGAATCTCTCCTGACCTCTGAAGCCTTTCAAAGATGACAGAGCGGTCTCACAGTGACATAAGCTACCTCTCTGAGCATCCCATCTGATCTTACTGACTTGTATGGGTTGATTTCTCAAGAGATCCTTGATTCCATCCTCTTCTGCTACTGGTAATTATTCTTCAGCCCATCTAATGTCTGTGTTGAGAGGTCCCCAGCATCCATCAGAAACTTGTGGTCTTCTGTGTTGCTTTTCCAACAGATGTCAGGGAGGTTAGTTTCCTGTTTAAAAACAAAACAACACCAAAAAACCAAAAACACAACAGCAGAATCCCCCACCCCATCCCCCCCCAACCCACAGCCCAAAAAACCCAAAACAAAACCACACAAACAATCAAGGTCTCAGACTTTGAGTTGCTTAAAGAAGAATTTGTCCACTTTGTCAGCTTGAGCCAGGTGAACTGTTAACAAATTTGCACTGCAGTATTGCCCTTACTGGCCTCTTCCTTGATCCAGACCTTCCAGCTCTCATTCTCTTGCCCTTTCCTGAGAAGAGATTCATATATTTGACCTGTCCTTTCGTAAAAAGGGCAAGCCTATCCTACTGCCTGCCTTAAAGAGTGGGTAGCCATTCATTGCAGCACTGCAGTTGTAAGACCTGTCCCACCATCTCAGCTGTTCTAAGGATGTTGCAGTTCTGTGTCTGCATGCAGGCTCCAGTTCCTGTTTGTTTCCTTGGCCATGCGTCTTTATGTACAGCTGCTTGAGGTGGATCTCTTTTCTTTTTTTTTTTCCTTCCCCTTGATGCCTCCAGGCTTTGACTAGTGTGCAGCTCCCACCAGCATGACCCACCCTGCCCCTGAGGAGGGGCAGTGGTGCTCCCTGCCTGCCTTAGGCATGGGCTGTGGTGGCCTTTCACCCCCCCATCCAGCTTGGGTGAAGGCATCTGATGTGTGATTGGTACTCCTGCAACTGGGGCTGTGGAGTCACTGTGTGTACTGCATGGCGCCATACTGTTAGCAGTGCTCCAGCTTATTGGCAGTGTGTGTCTCCAGGTGGCTGACCTGGGGTGTGAGTCATCCTTGCAGCAGGCAGCTGTGGGCCCCTTTTCATCATAAACCAGTCTACCAATTTATGAGTTGGGAAACAGCTAGCAGAAGCTAATGGAAGCACCTAAAAGCAGCAAATCTGCATATAGAGGGGGAAAAAAAACAAACCTGCCACTAAAAGTTACTAAGAACCTGAGAAAAACCTTAACTCAATAGAAAATCTTGCCTGAATAAATAACTAACTTGCAACCAAAATGCCATCCTCTCCCCCAAGCCCTGCTGTCAAAACTACCTCTACCACCAACTCATCCTTATGAGAAACTACCAAAAATATCTCCTGCCACAGCCCCTCTTAGCTGCTGCTGTTTGCTGTTCTCCTTGCATACTGGCTCAGCTGGTGTCCCTGTAGTGTGGGGTGCCCAATATTGCCTAATGGACAGTCTGTCCTCCCCCCTCCCTGCCCCTTGGTCTAGCGCAGGTGGCTGGAGGATGGCCGTGTTAGTAGGCAGTTAGTGATTGGAGTGTGGGTCTCTGCAGAGCCCCTCCTCAGGAATCCTCTGACCAGGGTGCCTCTTTACTTTGACTCGTAGCATAGAGGTATCAACGACGGTCTTCATATAAGTGAGGTACATCAGCCTGAATGATTGTGTCTTGTCAAACATCAGGGCTTGATTAGGCTGCAGACAGCATGTTGCTTGTATGGTAAACTGTACCTGGGCCCGGATAGGGGCAGTAAGCTCAGGTTTCCCTGTCCCAAGTCCCCCTGCACTTCCTTTCAGGGGTTGGCGTGGGCAGGAAAGTTTTGGACTTGGTTGCATGTATCAGTACAGTTGTGCTGCGTGGGTAGCGTCTTCCTTGCAGCGAGGCTCTGTAGGGCTGTTGCTTGGTGAAAGCATAATGCTTCAAATACAAATTCTCTTCTAGCCTAAACAGCTTCTTTTTTTTTTTTTTTTAATATTCATAAAGAGACTCAGACCCATCTCCATTGGTTAGTATGATCTCCTTAAGGAAGGTGAAGTGTGTTTATGGTAATTTTATCACTGAACAAATGCAACTGCACAGATTTGTAAGATACAAACAAGGTCAGAATACCTGACTGAGATAGTCATTCTGGTTATACATAATTTAAAGAGATTTACAGATGTATGGATTAGATAATTAGGCACCTGACTTTTTTTTAACAAGTATTGCAGTTTAGATTTCTAATTAGCACATACTTCAATGAAGGAAAAATAGTCAATTGTGCATAAAACTGTCTGATAGAATGTTTACAAAAGGAAACAAAGCCTTTGATATAGGAGTTAAAATAGCTCTAAATCTGTTTCAGTAAGCTCAAACATTGTGTACGGCTGTCTGTTACCTCACTTTGGTTTTTTGGACGGATCAGGTAGTGTACAGAGTCACAAATTCTGATGTCCCTTTTTCTCTTCATTAAGTAATACAATACATTGAAGTTAAATATGAATTTAGGAAAGATTGTACATTGAATATAATCTCTCAAAATTACAGCATATATTCTACAATCTTGAAAGAAGGTGAAGAAATACCTTTAAACATATGCATCTCTATATTGTAGGGAATTGAACTAGATTCAAGAGATGGAAGTGTGGAAACTTCAAATAAGTTGTGCCGTAGTTCTTACTCAGGGTACAAATATCAGGGTTGCTGTATGTCAGTACTCAATTTCACAGAAACTTACCCCAAACTTTCCATATCTATCAACATAAATGGGGCTAGTAAGTCTGTAGAAAACTTCTGTGGAGCCTTTGGGTCCCTGCATTATGGTACATTTCACCCTGAGAAGGCTGTACACAAAGTTGTTTGTCAGCAGTTATGCGCCATAGGAGTAATCTTTCTGCCATGAAAAATAAAGTCAATAAATATAGTATTTTACAATCTTTATTCGTTTGAGTAATTACACATGTGAAAGAGAAAACAGAAGGAAGTATACAGAATGCATGGTATAACACTTAATTATACTTTAATGCAGGGAAAAACTAGTAGTACAGCTGGTATGCTCTATAAAGTGAAGTATTGCATCTTCAGGTTGTGTGTTCAGCGATTGAATTTACAAGGTCTGCAATATTATATCTGCAGTTCTTTAATTAATGTGCAACTAACCTCTGCTATTCTTGAGTATTAAGAGGGCTGTGTACCTTAAATAATGGTGAGCTTCACCTTTACTTCTGTATAACAAGTACTTTGTAATTAATGGTTTTTAAAATTTGATTACTTTATTACTTTTGCAGAAGAAAATGCCAACAAAGAAAATTCGTACAAATAAATGTCGGAAATGCCCAGACTTTTTAAACACTCTGAAATTCTCTGTGCTTTGAAAATGTATTTTTTTGTCTTTGTAAGAAAAGAAAGAAAAAAAGGGATGCTCATTAAAGAATCAAATGCAAATGGTAACACTTGGTTTTTTGGATGTGTGTGTTAATTGATGAAAACTGCCAGATGACTGGAATGAATAAGCATTCCTTCTCCTTGTATACTTCAGAACTTGACTTAACTTTCTAAATATGGATTATTCTTTTTGTTTTCGTTATTTAAGGGAAGGTTTTAGGTTTTCATCTCAAGAAGCTGCTTCAAGTTTTGGTGATGATCGCTTACTGATAGAAAAGTTCATTGATAATCCTCGTCACATAGAAATCCAGGTTTGTAGTAGTATTATTATTATTTAGTTAATAAGATTTGAACTCTTAAACTAATCAAAGTTCAAAACGTTTCAAACACTCCGCTAAAAAAGGCCTAGAGTCTTGTGTTTTCCTGTGTCTTGGGCCGTTGCTCAAACTGCATGGCTATCATACGCAATACAGCCTTCCTGTTTTTATTCTCTAGCCTTTCTTTAACAGGAAGACAATGAACCGCGCACAGTGCGTTGAGAGAAAAAAAAAAAAAAAAAAAATGGTTGTAGGCATCTGTCCTGAGGGCTGGAGCTTGAACTCTGGGTCCTGATTGCAGTGCTTGAGTGCAGCAGAGGATGTAGGAGTTCAAGCCCTGCCATGCTTAACATTTTTCTTGCAAGCCTTAGGTGGTTTTGTCAGTATTTTGGATTCTGTTCTGAAGTATCTAATGCTCCCTGGGAACTCAGGAGGATTTGTGTTCCATTTTGGGCTGTTTGTGGTTCAAAATCAGGTGTATTCTCCTTAACTTCTGGGTTGTGACCATTTATATCGTTTATTGGGTCTAGCGTTAAGCCAGATGTGCTAATGCAAAACAAGACTTGTTTGGTTTGGACAGACTCTTTAACAAAATTATGATTTTAAAATTTGTCATGTATTTGATCTTATGTAGGCAACTAAATTGTGTTTGTCAATAGCCTTGAAATAATCTTTCCTGACAAGAAATCCATATGGAGTATGTCAGTTTTCTCAATACAAATTTCATTTATTTTTGTCCAAAATATAAACTCTTTCTAAGTTGTGGCATGTTTTCTTTTACAGTGAGAGCCTGAAGTATTTTGACAGTAGCTCAATAACTGAATGAGCCAACAACAATAAATTTGATGGTGTGGAATGATTTGTAAGAGAGAAATAATTAATGTGTTTTACTCCGCCAGATATGTGCCCATTCAAACCTGATACTTCCTATGTTTTTATTTATTTTAACTTTCTTTGTAAAACTTGTCTGTGCATGGGCTAACTTATTGCATATGTGAAATGAAGAAACAGTCTGTAAAAATGAAATTTAAGCCCCAACTTACTCTCTTTTGAAGGATCACGGGAAGGTATATAGCGAACACTTAGTTTCAGCATTAGTCTTAGGTTACAAAAGAGGTCAGATTGCTAGAGCTTCGTCCTATGTTCTCTTGCTATGGCTAATAATTTTTGACTACCTTTGCCTTTTTTTTTTTTGGTATGCAAATCAATACACCTTAAAGATCTATTCCTTTCAGTGTTTGCAGATTTGGGAGCTTCATTCTACTGACTCTTTGATAACTGAAGTTAGATGAGAATGATTCCTCCATACTTTCATGAGTTGGGGGCAAATTTTACATTGTTTTGATTCTTCTAGGCTGAAAAAAGGTTACCTCAAAAAAAGGAGGCAGTAATGTATTTAAGAGCAGTCAAATAATTTTGCCTAGATTAAACAAAATAGTCTTGCCATTAATAATTCATGATTTTACTTATAAGTGTACAATGAACGTTGTTTTCCTTACACAAACACTTTGATGGTACCTTTTAACAGTATCATAGCCTATCATTTTAAACTTCATGTTCTAATCAGCTTTAGGACGTTGACCTTGGTTCATTTTCAAACTGCTAAATATACAAACAATTTGAGAGCAGATGCCAAATATTTATTCATTTAGCAGTAACTTTTAAATAGAACTTTAACGGTCTCATATAGCTCCAAAGCATTGGTACTTAAAATTGTTAAATAAGGGGTTTCCTGTGTCTAGCTATAAAACAATCACTTTGTAAAACATGAGAAAAGACTAAAACAATTAACAGGAAAATAGAGTCCAAATAGACTTTATGCTTGAACTGATTTGAAGTCTTGTTCTCCTGAAATATCTGATATAAAGGACCTGAGTTTAAAGTAAGAGTACATGGAATGTCTAACTATTACTTGGCTAAATAGCAATCCTACAACTGGAAATAGAATTTAGCTGAATCATGTAGGAGAGGTTGTGATATGTTATATTTAATTATTTTGGCATATAGATGTACATAGCATATACCAATGTCATAATCATCTAATCCCACGAAACAGGACATTTTCTTTTAGGAATATTTAGATATTTAGAAAAAAAGCTGTAGCTGTGACATGCGTTTTTAGTGAGATGTGGGCTGGAATCTCACGTCATCTCAGAGATGATGATTTCAACATTCTGTAAATGTCTTCTGAAATTTAATTGTTTTATGAAGTAAGTATCTTCTTTAGTTTCTGATAATGAAAACAGTGGACCCAAAATGAAAATAAAAGCCTAACACTAGATGTTGTTTGGCTTATTCTGTTTATAATTACAGTTTCATAGTAAATGCTCATGTATGTCTTTTTGAGCCATATTAACTGATAATGGAAAAACATTTATTTTAAGATCTAGGTTGCAGAAATTAAGTAGGATACAAGAAATGTCCTGAAGTGAAAGAAAATATTTACTAGTTGGCCTGAAAAATATTTTATTATCCCCTCCAGGAAAATACAGAGAGAGAGAAGAGAAGCACAGGAACTCATTTTTATTGAAATATTCCAGGACTTTTGGGTTGGTTTGTTTTGATGAGGCTGAATTCTGTGGAAGGTTGTAGGCTTTCTAACAATGAAACAGAAGTGCTCACAAAGAATCATTCTACTTACAGGACAGCAATTTTCCATCTGAGTACCATGCTATGCCCTAGAGGTACTATTTTAATATTAAAAAAAGAACAAAAAAAATCAAAAAAGTCTTTTGTCTTTCCAAATGAGTTTCTGTAGAGCTCCGTGATGTTTAGTTCTGAATTGGATGAGTTAGGACTCGGGTAGGAAGTTGCTTTAGACTCTGCTGGTTTGTGGTTTGTTGGGTTTTTTTTGTGTGTGGTTTTTTTTTTGTTTTTCTTTGGCTTTGTACTGAGTCACCTGTTACAGAATCTGGCAGTCGGCTGGAGTACCCTCATGCTGCCGCTGCTAAACCTTCCCCTGGGCAGGGAAGAGGGTTCTGGGACAAGCTGTAGTTTAGGAACTCCCAAAGTCATCGATCGTGTAGAACTCTCTAGAGGGGATTTTTCCCCTAGAAAGCTCCATAAATTTATGGGAGTGCTACAGAATTTCTGAGGAAAAGATAAGTCTGATCCTACAGAGTGCGGAGCACTCTGGGTCCGATGGTGCACAGTGCACGCAAGTTGTCTTCATGAGATCAGTGCCTTGTTTTCAGTCACATCTACCCAGATTATTCACGCATCAGCAAACATTGGTGTCATAGATGCAGGAATTCATCTTGCTTACTGCCATACTCACTCTGTGGTGCTAAAAGGAATAATAAATAATACAGATTCGTTGTCACAAATGTGAGTAGATATGGTTGAGTTCACACAGTTTGAGGAAGATTGTCGTCTTTTTTTTATCTTGTCTGTTTTCAGTGTAGAACTGCACTATTAAAGAATGAAGCATGAATATTGGCACAGGTTCCCGCAGATCAGAGCAGGAAGATGGAAAAAAATGGATTAGAGGGAAAATTTTATAAGGAAGAAAGGGAGCAGGTGTGGTCTGCAGTGAAAGAAATTGTTCCAAGAATAGGTGTAGAATATAACTTCTTAAGATTGGAAGAAGTCTACTTGCATCCTTAAATCCAGTATCCTGCTATTGGAAATGGCTGCACTGTACAGTCGATTTCATAAAGGGATAGAGTTCCTTTTCTTACTTTTCCTTCCAGTGTGAAGTTGCAGAATCAATTGAGAGTTCTGTTACGCCAAACTTGTGTTTTTTTCTAATGTCTAATTTAGGTAGTTGAATCTAGATTGTATGTATCATAGACTGTATGTTTAACTCTTCCATGAACTGAAGCTGCAGCCAAGAACTGTAGTTGACACCTGATTTTTGAGAAATTCATTGAAACTGCTGCTTTAATTTCCATTGAAAATATTGAGGAAGTAGCAAATTTTATTCTTCGTAGTAAAAGATTGCAACGTTTCTGAAGACTTTTTCTTCTTCGTTAAAGATAGGGTGCTGTGGTTTGCTTACTGAGAAGGCTCTGTTAGGCATTGTTTCTGAAAACTTTTGTGTGTAATTCAGGACCAAAACTCAGCATCCTTTGAGATTTCTCTCTCCTTCGTTGACACAAGATATTGCTTAACAATATGATTCTGAGTAATTTCATTATGCAATACAGTTTTAAATGCTTGAAAATATAGTTTTAATCTTATTTCAGTCTTTTTATTTCTGATTTATGAACTTTTGGGAGCTTTTCACAAATTTTGGCATGTTTTTTTGCCATATATAAATTCTATATAGAGGCTTTAAAATAACCCTGTTCAGAATTTGAAGGAACATTAAATTAGTATTTCATATACAATTAATTTTCTACACTAGCATTTTTCCCAACCTTTATTTCTAGATTGGAAAAAAATTATTTTTAAATTAAACTGAATGCTACATAATAGTATAATGTCAAAAGGCCGTATGCATACATCTGTTTGTTAATAGCAGTGTGTAACTGTTTCAGGTTTTGGCAGATAAACATGGTAATGCCTTGTGGTTGAATGAAAGAGAGTGCTCCATTCAAAGGAGAAACCAAAAAGTTGTGGAGGAAGCACCGAGGTATGTATACTACACTCTTGATGCAGCTTCATAGTTATTGAAAGCACTTTTGGAAAGCTGCTGATTTTATTTCTTGTATAAATGCAAGCAAATTTTATTCTATTAAAAACCACAAAGAAAATAAATAAATGTTTAAGTTATAGTCATTTGACTGTAATGCGGTTTTGATGATGTACTTGAGGGTGTTTTGATCTTGCTTCATGATGACTTTCTGTAAGAAGAAAGGTGTTGTGGTGTTAATTTCTTTCATGATCTTATAAAATGGATATGGATCTTAACGGTCAAATATGTGGTATATGAGATGGCTTTCTTAATATATCTGAGACATTTTTCCTTTTCTTTGCCATTCAACTTTTGGATTTATGAGTAAGATAAAATATGGAAAAAGTATTCATTTTACCACAGATACAGATCTTTGACTATGTTATAGTAATTGTGAGAGGGCCAGATAGTACTGTTTATTTCTATTTGAAATGGAACATGAAGTACTAAATACTCTATGCCTCTTTTAGTACCATTCATGGTAGTGAACTATAGATGTAGGTGTCCAGTAACTCAAAAGTACTAAATGATCTTAATCCCACTGATTTCAAATGGAGCTGAAATACATTGCTGCTGTGCAAGGTATGGTCTTGCTGTGTTTTCTGTTGCATAGCGTTCATCAGAGAATACGTGTAGAAAAAAGGGCAGAAGGAAGTTCTGATTTCAGAAAACCAGACACAGGTATATCACTACCTGTGGGAATTCCCGGTGTAATGTGTTCACCAGCTGGGATGGGTTTGCCATTATTTTATAGCACAGAACTATGTGATGTAACAATTTAGGATGTGAGGAAAAGCACATCATTCAAATGATCTTTATTTAGAGGCATCATATAAGGATGGAAATAGTATATCATATAAACATCATATAAGGATATGATATTATATGATATAAGGATATTATATCAACATCATATAAGGATATTTTAGAGGAAAAGCGCATCATTCAAATGATGTTTATTTAGAGGCATCATATAAGTTAATGTTGGATCATAATTGTGGGACTGGCACTGTTTATGACCTAGATTTTAAATTAAAAAACAAGTTTAAATCTAAGGATACAAACCCACTAATAAATGCTTAAATAGCTGTTGTTGCTTCCTGGTAGTGCTTGTGGATTTCTCGTAAGCCTTATGCCTGAAGATCTTACTATGTTTGTGAAGCGTGAAGTCTTCAGGTCCTGATATAATGTGCGTGTGCATATATGTATACCTAAGCACTTAAGAGAGGAGAGTCTTTGGCTCAGGAGTACATGTAAGGTGCTGCCTGCCGCTACTGCCTGCTTATTCTCCATGCCTGTGGTCAATTAAAGGGAGTGATATCTTTTTCTCTCACCAGCCAACTGTGATCAGAGTGTTTTCTTTCATCAGAAATATCAGCCTTTTAACTATCTTGGGCTTCTCTTTTAGAGTTGCCAGTAAGTTTTCTTATCTCTTCCTATAACTGTACAAAAGAGTGTGGGCAAGTCAATAGCTTCCAAAATTTGGCGTGAAAACTCTTCTTCCTTCTCGTTGTTGAATGTTTTAGACTCTGCCAGACATTTACTGACAGCTTTGGAAGCCTTATCTGCCTTACAGCCACTTGCAGTTTGCTGCAGAATCCATTTATTTACAAAGGGTTACAAGACTGTTGCAGATAAGCAGGGTACTAACTTCGGTGAGACACCATAGAGACCCTAAAGCCTGAAGTTAGCCCTTCCTGTGAATGCTGTTTCAGTTAGTCTCATTGATTAATGACTCCTGGAAACACCTTTTCTTGTATGGCTGGGTGGAGGAAATATGAAGTCCTCAGCAGTCCTTTTTTTCTCCTATTTTAAATGGTAGCTGCCATTAAGAGCTCTGAGATAGGTTGAAGCTTTTTTTTTTCCTTTCATGAAGCTCAGGAGATAGGGATGCTGTGGGCTAAAATGTTTATTTGTCTTTTGTACAATTCAGGGCTTTTGATGGTGGCCTCTTCTCAAGCCTCTTTTGATTTACTTTTTTCCTATGATGATTTTTCCTAGTTTAAGAGACTGATTGTTGAGAGCCTTTTGGCTTTGAGAATAATCTCTATGATTTTCTTAAAGCTAAGTCTGCAGCTGTTGAACTTATCCTTATGGGGTCATGGTAAAAATGTCCAGTTTTCCTAGGGAAGTTCAGTCTCTTGTAAAAAACCAAACAAACCAACCCACAACAAAAACAAAACCACCAAACAACAACAAAAAAACCAAACAAAAAACTCACTTTTGAGGAGAGAAAGCTTTTTAGTTCACACCCTGATGAGGCTACAGTATTCAAGGGAGCCCTGGTGTTCACAGTGGTCAATCCCCCAGTTTCAAATAGGAGACTGACAAACTTTGCTTATACCCTTTTAACATAGTCAGTTGTCCTACTCTGTCTGTTCTGGGAAGCACAGACAATAAGACATATCGAATCATCTCCAGTTTTTTAGTTAGTGCTGGGCAAAGTTAGTGCTACACAAAACTTCCAGTGATTTACAGTAATTTTCTTTGCTTCTAGCTTCACACCTTTTTGGAAGATGCTGTTGGCTTCTCATTTCACCACAGAGGCTGAAATTTAAACAGATGAGTAACATTTTAATAGTCTGTTGTTGTTCCTTAGTTTAGTGTTTTTTCTTCCTCTGCCCAAACTCTTCTCTTTCATTTTCAGAGACAGTTGCTATGCGACAGTGTACTTTGGCAAGAAAAAATGCAAGGGTGTGGTTGTATTTTCCTGTCTGCTAGAGTGATTAATAAGGGATTCTTCCCTGTGTGGAGAAACAAGGCCCATAAGCTTATCAGAAAATCCATTGATCCTTTAGGATCAATCTAAAGTAAATGGATCGATAGAAAGGAAATATACAAGAGCCTTAGCTGACTTCCTATTCAATAACTGGAGCTCAAAGGAGTGCTCTTAAGCTTCACTTTGGTGAGAGCAGGTGTCCTACCTAACCATTTCAGAACCTGTTGGAAGCTTTTTAAAGTGCTTTAACTTTTGCCTCACCGCTTGGGTGAAGGAATGTCCAGCTGTTCGGAGGCACTTGGCTATCTGTACTATTTGATGCCCAAAGTTAAGATTTTGGAATGTTGTTATGGAGAAGTGCCATGCAAAGGCCCTTCCACTCACTGTGATCATCCAGCACTATCCTTTGCTGTAGCAGTCAAAGAGATTAAGGATTTGATCCTCCACTGAATACCATTTAGAATCGTAGAATCATTTAGGTTGGAAAAGACCTTTAAGATCATCGAGTCCAATTGTAAACCTAGCACTACCAAGTCCACCACCAAACCATGTCCCCAAGTGCCACATTTACACATCTTTTAAATACCTCCAGGGATGGTGACTCAACCACTTCCCTGGGCAGCCTGTTCCAATGCTTGACAACCCTTTTGGTGAAGAAATTTTTCCTAATATCCAATTTAAACCTACCCTGGTGCAACTTGAGGCAATTTTCTCTTGTCTTATCACTTGCTACTTGGGAGAAGAGACCAACACCCACCTCGCTACAACCTCCTTTCAGGTGGTTGTAGAGTGATAAGTTCTCTCCTGAGCCTCCTTTTCTCCAGGCTAAACAACCCCAGTTCCCTCAGCCGCTCCTCATAAGACTTGTTCTCCAGACCCCTCACCAGCCTCATTGCCCTTCTCTGGACACGCTCCAGCACCTCAACGTCCTTCTTGTAGTGAGGGGCCCAAAACTGAATACAGTATTTGAGGTGCGGTCTCTAACTGTCATATCTCAAAATACTAAGCTTCAGGACACTGGGTATTAAACCTTCTCTCTACATTTTCAGGCCTTTCCTGGACAAGTAATGATGGAACAGCGTCCTGCCATTGTACTCTGTACTAGCATGCAAGATCTGTATTAGCATCCACAGTGAGCAAGTCCTTAGAACTTGCTGCTTGCTTATTCTCCTTTGTTGTCTCTGCTTTTCTCCACTGATTCCATGTCCTTTGGGTTAAACCTTAGCATCCAAGACTTTCAGAATAAGGTGATTCTTAGGACAGTCTCTCAACAATTTCCCAAAATTTCCCTGAGTTTCATCTCGGGCAGGAAATCATTTGTTTATTATGTTTTTTTTTTCTTTCTGGCTGCATATATTCAGAGTTGAGATTGCCCTAACTATCCTAGATGTTGGTTTTGCAGTGTCTTTTTAAATTGAAAGATGTTCTTTCAGTTTCACTTCAAAGGACAAAAATGTTTCTTTCTATTTCTGCCTGTGACAGAAAGATCTAACGGGCAGAAGATTTAAAAGGGAGGTTAGTTTACCAGTAAGTGACTGCATTAGAATGCAAGTGAAACAGCTAAACTATTTTTGTGACCTTTTTTGCATGCTCCATTGTTAGCTTCTCTCAGGAATGTTTCTGTCCTTGGAAGGTGCACAGACAGCAACTTCTTTCACTTTCTCCAAGCACTAAGCTCTCTCTGAAAGATCTCAGTATGATGCCAAGTACTTCAGGATCATATTCCAGATTAACTGCCAAGGTGCTATTTGAAGCCACCGAAAATTTGAATGAATGTCTATAGGCAAGAACTTAGCAGAAAGGTATGTTATTGAACTAGACTCTACGTACAAGCTTTCCTTAGAGTTGTGCTGCATGTATGTATATCAGACTCTACATCTCCTATCACTCTGTCTAGAAATCCGTGAAGGATTTGGGGTTAAGAGAAACAGCGAGCCTGTTCTGTTTGTGACTGTGTACATGATTCACTGGTGGGCACAGTTTAGATGTGGGGGCAAAACTGTGTTCTCAAATACTTTAGCATATTTATACCCACAGTGTGGTAGTACGTAATAGATAATCTCAAAGGAGAATGATTTCTGTAGGTAAGTAATTTTTTTAAACAAACAGTATGGCTAACTATTTCTTAAGAGTAGGTAAGCTGACCTTGACATTTAGAAAATGAAGGTACTATTCTCTCCCAGTGTAGTGGTATCTTCAGAGGAAGGGTAAGTGTTATTGATGAAATTTTTTTTTTTTGTCTGAGCTGAGCAGTAAGTTTCCACTGACAGTGTAATGGTCTGTACTTTTCAAAATCTCAACCTTATCTGTGAGTGAAGATGATGGAGGTATTTTGGGAAACATTATCTGATGAACTAGAAGAGAGGTAACATCTTGCCCATGTGGTCATCTCTCTGGATGTAGAAACAATGGAACAAACCAATTGTATTGTCTTTGATCAACTTTACAATAGTTTGAATAAGGCCTTATGAGTGAAACGTCAGGTCTGATTTTTTCTTTTTGGTGCTCTTATCTTGCGAATCCTTTTTATTTTGCAGCCTTCATGCTGCCATAGGAGCTATTTGGTTGAAAGAATAACAGGTATATGTGTGAGAAAAAGGTTTGAAGTCAGGTTTAAAATGCTGTGTTTTCAAGTGATGCCTAATTAGATTGGAGAAGAGTTCTTTCAGTTGTAAAAGGTGCATTGTTAAAGAAGGGAGCAACAATGTATACGAAAGGTAAAGCAGCAGAGGGGAATAGGAAAACTTTGCTTAATTAACCTAGCTGATTGCAGGGATGATCGAGTCATTTTAGAGCATAAAGCTTAACCATGTGGCAGAGATCAATTTTTAGCAGTGTGACACCTCTGTTCCATTCTTTGGCTACAGCAGGAGGTGAACAGAGAGATCTCAGACCTACATTTAACAAACATAGGGAGGACACCACTGGAATAAAGGGGAGTAACTGTCTTTCATCCATATGAGAAGTAATAATGGTTATTCTAGAAATAGAGTATGAAGCCAATATTGAAAAGGTTCTGTTCTTCGTAAGCCACTCATTGAGCTTTCATGATCAAAACCCTGCAGAAACCCCAAATTGAATTATAGGTTGTTGATTTTTTGTTAACGTATTATCCTCTTATTGAATCAAAATAAGAAATATTATGAAACTTTTTTACATTACCAGTGCCTGTTTTTTGATAGGTAAGACACAGTTTTGCACATCTTCTGTTTTTTCCTTTGATCTGGTGTGGGATCTGACAGCTTTCTTGGGATCAGACTTGACTTCCTTTTCCTGTTGATCCCGTTGTTTGCCGTGAAAGAATTTTTTTCCTAAAGTCTGAAAATGCCTGCCCTACTGTCCTTCAGAATCTGCCCACGTGGGCACTGGAAGGACGGAGGTGCTAAGTAGCACTTTTCCTGTAATGACAAGTATTCCATTGCCTCCCAGTTTGCTTAGGTATATCCTCACTTTTTTGTGTCGTGTCAAATATGGCTTGTTGTGGCAGAAGTCTCTAGCTCTTCCGTGAGTTCAGGTCTCAGTGAAAAACCCCATACTAAGTACTGAAAGATAAGTCCTAACCCAACACTGGCTTCTGTCTGAGTGCAGTCCTGGGCCCCAGATGGAGCTTCACTGACTTTGATGGGGCCACTTCAGATATGTGGAGGCTCCTGATTGCTCCTTTGCAGAATTAGGACTCACTGTTGAGGACACCTCAAGAAACACATAACATTTGGTATTTTAATTTTAAACAGTAACTTAGAGGTAAGGTAGAAATGACTTCCTATTCCCTTAAAGTACTTTTAAAATGATAGCAGAGTTATGTGCCTAATCTAAGTCACCACAGAAATATAATAAGCATATTTATAAGCTCATATAAGATGAACAGCCACATGTTGTCTTTCATTGAAGGTCAGTGTATCAGGGTGAGGGGCAACCAGTTTCACAGCTTTGATGGAAAGCCACAGAAATTTCTCTAGCTCTAAATTAACAATTTGCATAGGTTAATCTAAATCTGAATTTGCAGTACAGAGGAGAGTAACAAGCAGAATACATACCTTCCCGAGTCTTTCAATTCACTGGACCAGTGGAAGTGGCATGTTGCTCTCTTAAAATGAGAAGGGTTGGTATTTGGGCAGTGTTCACAGTGGCTCCCAAGGTGGTAGCTGAGCTGCTCTTTGGGTGCCCTTGAGTGTGTCCAGGATTTGTGGAAACGAATGAATTGCAATTAACAAACACTGATAATTAGTCTTCAGCTTACAAGTAAAGCTGAGGGAGGAGATACAGGATATAAAGGTTTAAGTCATGATATTGTTGACGGTGTTTTAGTTAAATACTATGAATGCCCAACTCTTCTTCATTGCAATCTTACTCACATAAGAGGCCCAAATAAATACTTCATTAATTTCCAAAACTTCTTTATTGCATAGAGTATCAATGAAGTGGCCACGCTGTTTTAATTAAGAGTCAGAAAACAACTTCCCCTTAGACCTCCTGTCTTGTATTTTGGTATTAATATTTCCATTGGATGGATTTTTTTAGTTACGGGTTTTTTTGCAAATAGGTATGCTTTCTAAAATATAATGGATTTGTATGTATTTTCATTGAACTTACATTATTATAGATCTCAGTGTTCTAAAAAAGTTGTGTTCTGTTATTTTATATTTTAGAGAATACCGTTATTTATCCTGAATTTCCTGTACATTAGCAGTAATTGCAAAGCATGCAGTATATCTATTTAGGAGCAATATAGATGTAAAGGCATACATTTGACAGTCTTGACATGTTTTCATAACTTAAATAATGCTGTCCTCTTTTGGTGGTAATTTAAGCAGAAGATTAAATGATTTAATAATTATTTTTTTAACTAAAGAAAGGCATTGTTTCTGTATTGTAGCACTTTTCTAGACCCTGAAACTCGAAGAGCAATGGGAGAACAAGCAGTAGCTCTTGCCAAAGCAGTAAAATATTCCTCTGCTGGAACAGTAGAATTCCTTGTGGACTCCAGTAAGAATTTCTACTTCTTGGAAATGAATACTAGACTTCAGGTAAGAAAAACAGCTCTCCAGATTCAGAAAGGTGTTATTTAAAAAAACAGAACATAACCTCCTTCCATACTTAGGGGTCTGCTCCTGCAAAGACTTACACATAACTAACTTGACACGTGAGCACTTCCCACTGAACTTAAAAGATCTGCTCACTTAAATAAGCCTGCGTATACAAGACTTTGCAGCAGCGAGCCCTTGCACAGCACTCAAGTAAGCATTCAGAGCTTTTGCTCTTTGTTACACTTGACCTAAAGACCTTGCAAGGGGTCACTGTTAAGTGCCACTGTGAGTTCACAGTAAGTGGCTAGCCACTGTGCTCTGATGCTTTTCCCCACTGGTCCCTGAAGTTTCTTTTTTATTTTTTATACTTTGATGATCGCTTGCTGAATTTCTCTAGGAGGATGATTAAAACTGTATGTGTATATCAGCAATAAAAACACTAGCAATCTGCATATGATTGAAATTGTGACTGGAATGCAACTGTGTAAAAAGCATGCTGACATAGCGTAGGGTTTTTGTAACAACACGTAGTCAGTAGTAGATATTGTAATGTACGCTGCAAATGAATGGACAAACTGTTTTATGGAAAACCCGCTCTACCTCTTATTTGACTGTTATAATGCATCATCTAATAAAACAGGCACATAACTTAAAGTCTGGATACCATTCTCAAAGACGGGAAGAAAGTTCAACTTCTAAGCAAGTAAATTCCATCATCTTTATCCTCCTTTTCTCACTTTGTAAATAATGCCAGAAAGACTGAAATGTGGAATCAAGCAATAGAGTGATTAGTTTCTTATTCTGTTTTAGCCACATTTCGTAGGGCTGTGTCCTGCCTGCTGCTTGTACGTGTGGGCAGTGATAGAGCATAAAGAGATCCTTGTAATTCTGACATCTGTGCATGACTTTGTATAACGGCTGGGTAAATTTATGCTTTGGCTAAAGAAGTGAGAGGGGATTTGGGGTACGAAGGGGGAATGGGGGTGTTGCAGCCTTTCCCTGTACCAGGGGAAGACTGCTGGTAAAATTTGCCTTGCCTTGCAGGGCAGCAGTGCTTTTTGGAATTAGTTATGACAGTTATATTTCACATGTTTTTGCTAGGAGTTTGCTAGGTACAATCTGGTCTACCTTAGATTCAGTTAGATTGGTTAATGGCAATGTATAGTTCATCAAAATATCATGAAGAATTTCTCTCTTTGGTCATATTCTTTACACTTTTCCCAATCTTGTAGTTTTTGAGAGAACACTTTTTAGTGACTCTCCATGTTCTTGTTTACCTAGAAGAAAATTAGTTTATGGTTTTTAGCATAATCCACCAGAAGTTCAAAACCATTTCCTTGCTGTAGTATACTATTGTCCATCAATTCCTAAATGGAGCAAGCAATGGAACATCCTTGGAGTTGATTCTTTTTGCGATTTAAGATGTTATCTTTGCTGCGTTGTGGTGTCTTCCCCCTGCAATGCATAGTGGTAAGTGTTTGAAGTCCCAAATCTCAAACTTGCTTAATTGTAGAGGTCTCCTCATATGCAGTAAGAAAGCTTTCACAATTCCATCTTTAAGGACTTTAGACACTCCTTTTGAAATATAACCTAAGCAGTTTGACAATTCCCTATAATAGCAGACTTATTCTTTCCAACTCTTAAAGAAATTTACTAATCTTAAATTACAGTACTTGTGTAGATATTCTGTAATTCCTCTATCCTGACTGTATTGTCTCTAATTAGTGTTTCAGCTTGACGCTGGAGAGTAGTAATTTTCTCTGGTTCTTTCCCAGGCTTACCCGATTGATCTGTCACTTCTCCCAGATCTCAAGCTTTACTTTCTGTTCAGCTAACAGTTACGCAACTAACATCTCGTTCTTGCTCCCTTCTATGAAGAGCCAAACATAGAAACTCTAATGAAGCTTGTCCAGATTTAACTTCAGAACCAGGAGAATCTCTAGATGTCCCTGTATTGCTTCAGCCTTTTCCTTTTGCATCTCCTAACTGTGAACAGTGGCTAACAGGCTCACTTGCCCTGGTTTTGCTGAACACTCCACAGATGGAAGAACTGTCCTAAATGGTGGATATCTGATCCATAAATGATGCTCCTAAGGTCTTTGTTAGTGTGCATTACAGACACAGCTGCCTGTCAGGATCATCAGGACATATCTACTAAATTATGCAATTTCCTGTGTCTGTTTTAATGTTTCAGCCATCTCTAAAATCAGATCACTGTAGCCTTTTTACTTTAGATACAGACTTCAGAATATACTTGCGTAAAGCTAACTAAACCATCTCTGATACTTTGCACTGCCTGCTGATTTCTCCCCTCCCTCCCTTTGGTGTATCTGTCAGATATCTGCCAGTGTTTTTTGTAAATTATTTTGCAGTAATTGAGAGTTGTATTATTATTTGGCTGTCTTTTTGGGGAACTCTTTGGGAATATACCTTTTCTGCTATATAGTTCTGCCAAAAAGTATAAGTAGCACCTTACAGGAAGTTTATATTTTATTTAATTTTTGTTTTAAGTGTTGCTGCAATACAATATGAGGTTGGAAAGTGAAAAAAGTTGGTGAATCAGCTCCATTGTGTCTCTTGTATGCTACACAAATCTGTTACAGATGTTTCACTCCCTCCAAGTGATTCAGCTAGAATGATTTATTCTTTGCTGTTGGCAATGTACTTTTTGTTGTATCTGCTGCTCTGCCATCCTTCAGAGGCTAGCTGATAAGTATGAGACACGAGATTGGATAATTTGCATAGCAAAAAAAAAGCATATTCTTGCTTTTCACAAGAAAATATAGAAATGGTTGCCCTAGCAGCTACAAGAGAACTTCTGCATGTTGTCATTTGGGGCACTTTTGGATTGGTTTTCAGGCAGCTTACCACTGTTAGAATTGTTGAGGCAGACCAGATGTTGAATATCTGATTCTTTATAGCTGCTCACGCTGCGGTGTGCTTTGTGTTACCTAGTTGTCATCAGCCTAATCAAAGGCAGTCATAGTCCAAAATAGCCAAACAAGAGCTTTGAAATAAGTAGAAAGTTTCTGATCCCTTAGATTGATAGCCTTTGTAACTTCCAAATTGTGTCAAAATCTCCTTATCATGCTACCATCAGAAATGCTGGCTTTCACCAGAAAAGTCTCTTCTGCTTTTCACTGGAAGATTAGAAACGTTCCTCTTCAACTTTATAGGAAGAGAGTCTACAGTCTGTAAATAAAGAATATCTGTTAACATATGGGTGTGTGGTGTGACTAAGCTTCTTACATGTGAATCAATAGGTGACAGCAAAGGGAAAATATCACATATTCTAGAAGTTTGTAGTACCTTGAAATGAGAAGCATCTCTCGTTGGCTTGAGGAGAACTGAGAAAAATGCGATGAGCAGTGTGAAGAGAGCACTTACCCTGAATACAGCTTGTATGTCTATGTCTCAGGTCTGCTCCCAACCTTCTGCCTCCCCCACACATTGTGTGATTTGAATAACAAGTGAGCACTCCCTTCCTCCTCAAAACGTGACCAAGTTTGCTTAGAGTAATCTGATTGAAAAGATCGTTTGTATAGACTGTGGTCAGCACAGTGGAGTTGAGAAATATGGTAATTTGCATAGCAGTGTGTTTTCTCCTCATCTGACAGTTTGAATATTTTTGTCATAACTTTTTAGGGATTAAAAGTTAATTTCGACATGTTTGTAAGGGTTTATTGAAAGCAAACGGCATATCTGTATATTTTTATTTTACAGTTAATTGTAGAGAGAGTATTTATTTTATGTAAATGTTTTCAAGTTCTTTTAAAGTAACTTGATTCTAAGGCATAAGGCGAATGTAAATAAACTTCATACACCCATAAAACATTACCCGGCGTTAAGGTTTTTGTTCATCACTTTCAGTGTTTTCATCGGATTTTACTGACCTCTGGAAAATGTTATATTCCAGAGCTTTGTCTTTGTACAAAACTGGCCGTGCCTGGTGTAAAAGACAGAGGAAGAATTTTTACATGCAACACGTCTCTTTCTGCTTCCCTCTTCATCTGTTTGTCCACTCACGATAGTATAAAAAGCATGGCTGGGAAATGTCTAGAAGTATGTAGAAATCCTATTAGTGTGTTGTGGTTTAACTTCAGTCGGCAACTGAGTGATTGTCTGGAGCTCCACTGCTTATAAACTGCTGGTTCTAACAGTCTCTTAATGGTATCTGTATTCTGTTGCACATCATTAGGCAGCACCTGCTACACGTTTGCTCAGCGAAGGAGAGAGGTGCTGGAAAATACTGCAGCTGCATTATATAAACAGTAGCAGCAAAATATAAATAGCAAAGTGATGAGCTGAGTCTGGATTGCCAGCTAAAACCACAGAGAGGTGGTGACTTCGGTATCCATATCAGACCCATGGGACAGCAAGAAGTGGTTGTGTTGTCTTGGTGTGCGTAACTGCCTGGAGGGTGAATTGTGATAGGTGGGCAGGAGTATGGGAGCAGTGAAAGGGGCTGTCAGGAGTTAGAGGAGTAGATTTCTACGAAGTCTGGATCGCGGGGTTTCAAAGTAAAGTCTCAAGCGACTGTTTCTGCTGTTTGCTGAGACTCTTCATATTTCTTAATACTGGAATCTTGTTTTACTGTGACACTTTGCTTCAGTCATTTTAAATAGGCTAACGAACAGTGTCAGATGGTAAAGACTTTCAATTGCTGCTAACCTGGGCTGAATTTGAACTACTGACCTAAAGGTGAAAGGTCTCTTATCCCATTACCAATCCCCTAAGCCCACCAGAATCCATTCTGCACACAGTTTATACCAGCTGTTCATGGCCATTTTTAGAACCGAAGAAAAGGTGATTTTGCTGCCAAACAACACTTCTTCACACAAGAGGGTCAGCCGACAACAGTTAACCAGATTTTTGCCACATTCTTGCCTCCTAATGCAACTTCCATTATGTAGCTACTGGTTGTCTGCTTTTCAGGCTTCCCAAAAGAACTACAGAAAAGCATTGCTAATTGTTGTTGACAGAAGAGAATGACATTGTTTGTGTAAGTCATTGAATCTGAAAGATGCCATTAACAGTGCTGCCAGGGCATGGAGTGATATCTTGGAGACAACACTACCGCATAACTATCATAGAATGCTATTAAAAAAGTAGAGAAAAAGGAGGCTTCCCTCCATTTTTAATAAGTAGAGAAACAAAAGATCATCCTTCAAAGGGTACATTAGTTTCTTTCCTTTGGTGAATTTGATGTAAAGAAAACCCAAGAATGGCTGCAGTGTGACCAGAGCCACCTTGAACGACGTACTCTGAGGGGGCTTTAATATGTTGAAATTGTGAGCTAAATAAGTTGTTGATACACAGTGTGTGCTGTTTGTTTGAAATGCAGAAAAGACAGATTCAGTATTCATAAGCTATGTAAGTGGTTTCTTATCCATGTCTGTCCAGTACTATAAAGAAACAAATCCTTGCAAAGAAAAATTGACAAAACTGAATCGGTGATTGTTGGAAGATAACTTCCTATGAGGAAGTAGATTTAAATATTTTTCAAAGTTGTTATATGCTGTTACTCAAAAAATTAGTTGGTACCAAATGTCTGTGCATTAGTTTTTATTTCTGCAACATCTTACGTAGGAAACAATAAAAGAAGTCTACCTGAGCATCTTAGTTTATGGTAATTTTTGTAGTTCTGGTTGCACTCCGTTATTCGATCACGTACTAAAAAATCAGAAAATAAGCAGCAACTCATATTATGTACTATGTCTATGGAAAAGGACAACATAGGAGATTGTCTGTTATGTATTCCTGCGTGCTTTCCGTTCATTCTGTACGTTAATCCAAACATTGTCTGTTCTCCAGCAGCCTTTCAGAAATGCTGTTTTTTACTATGTGCCCCCAAACCCCATATACATGGCTGTTGTGAACTGTTTTTCGGAAAGAAGATGTGACCCCAGAGTGCTCCTGCTCATAGTAGTCGGGAAGCTGGCATGCCTGAAGAGCAGAACGTGTGCATCTCTGTTGCTGTTCAGTTCTTCGAAATAGAAACCAGGCTTACTGAAATAAAGGGGGCTGAGGAGCATCTGTAAGTTGATGGGTTTGGGTCAATTGATACTAGATTTGGCTGTCTCAGAAAAGCCCATGGGATTCCAGGTGAATCATGTTTCCTGGAAACTGAGGTGTATGTTGAAAGTTAGTTTTGAGATTATTTATCTGAATGTAAAGGAGTATATGACACCAACTAGGGACTTACAGTAGTAGGGGTGACATAGGCTGTAGTTTTAAGTTTACTGAAATTTAGATTTTCTTGGCCTCTGTGGTCTGCTTGAATGCTCCAGCTGGTGTGTGAATAATTTGATGCCTTATGTACACAGGGGCAAGAGAGCAATCTGTGGGAGTATCCAGAAGTGTTTGCTATTAGATCTGCGTACCTTGATGGTCTTGAGAAAAATGTGTCCTGAAATTATTCCCCTGAATGTAAGGGGAGCAGTCATCGCTAATTTAACTTTTAGCTCCAACTGTTCATAAAAATTGCATGACTGTTTTTGTAGCTGTGGATGAACCGTAGTATAGTAAAGCTTTAAGACCGTTGGCAGTCGCGGAACAGGACAAGAATTAGCAGCCTCTCCATACTGTTTTGGGATGGATGCTAACTGGACTGCGATGTTGGCAGGTTCCTCTAGCTCTTTTGTACCTGCTTCACCATCTATATACCGGGTCTTAGTTGTTATTTTCTTACAGGCTTTGCCACCAGTGTCACTTGTATAAATTGAAAGAGGTTAAGGAAGCAAAAACACTTGTAATGCTGACAGGGAAGCTGACTGCTGTGAGGTGTCTGAAGAGCAGATCAGTATGAAGGGGAAGCACTTTCCCTTTACCCTGCATGAATGTTGCTGGCCATAACAGCTGTGGCTTTGTGGACTTGAAAGCAGGAACATAAGTGGCATTTTTCAGAGAAAGAGGTGTGTGTGTATCACAGAAAGTGGGGAGTAAGACTTTTTAAAGGAGGTATGCATTGTATTTAAGTGCATTGAAATGGTGATTTGTTATAAATTGTTTATGACCAGACTTGGTGTAAGTAAAGGAACTGGTAGTAAAGGTGATACTTTCAGCAGCTAACTAATTGAGAGTTATCGCTGATCAATTTTTCTGCTTGTCCTGTTGTGAACAAGGTACAGCTGCCTTGATATAGTTATGATCTGTAGATTGTTTCCCGCAGACATGTCTGGTTTTGCCTTTTGTGTTAAGGACAGAGATAATGTGTGAATTTACCCACTATCGTATAACCATACCACCATTGGCTCTTACCTTATTGACTGGGGCTTCACTGGCAAGATCTTGGATCAGCTGACTACAAAATCTGAGTATGGCCCAAAGCTAGAAGAGTTGATCAATTGAGTGTGATTCAGCTCCGTTTGTGAGATACTTGCATTCATTTCTTAAAAAATTTAGACCTTGACTTTACTTGCCATTTTATGGATGCTAGGGCTGTTGATGGAGAAGAGGTATAGCATAAAATTAATAGAAGAAAATACAACAGGCAGGCAAAATAAGAGTGACACCTGAAGTAGAAGGCTGAAAAGTAAAAGAGGAAGACGTTTGAAGCCTAGCTTTTAATAGCGATTTAAAAATAGACACAACAGTTACCTTAGTCAAATAGCTGTGACAGTTATTCTAGAGCTTTCATAAGTAGGGAATGATGATGCCTGTGTCGTCTTTTTTTGGGAGCGAGGGACAAGAGGGGTCTAATTTCTTCACTTCTACCCCCATCCTTCCTTGCTTTGTAAAAGATTAGAGCTTTAATTTCAGATCCTGCATGTATCTCTCTGAGTGGATTCTTGCACCTCCAGAACCTCATTGCAGGGTGCTTGCTCAACCAGGATATGGCATTACTGCTTTGTTAATGTCCTTTTGTACTGTATGCTGAAGCATGTTCTGTATAATACTAAAAATACTGACCCCTTCCTGCACCTCCCCTTGCCGAAAGAAAACTGCAAATGCTAAAGCAAGTGCAGTTTGAGCTGTGCACCTCACTGAAAGGTTAAAGTTACAAATAAGTCAACTAGGATTTCAAGGTTAAAATTCTTTTCTACACCATTTTGGTGATCTGATGGTTTTAATGTATACTAAAATGCATTTAAAATACATTTGGCACCCCAAAATTAGTGATATGATTGGTACGGTCTACATCATGCCTAAACAGCACTAGTTGAAGCACAGTCCTAAAAGAAAGCAGAACAACTTCTCCCCATCCCCCCAAAAAACCTAAAAAAATTTTCCTTGTCGTGTTTTCTGAATGCTGTTTTGTGTGCAGACACAAAGGGAGTATTTTGAAGAAACAGAAGAAAATATTGACCAAGTCAAAGATCTGTATTGAAGAATGGATTAAATAAATGTTTGTGAGTTGTAAGAACCAAACAACAAAAATATTTTTCTTTCCAGAAACATTCCATCCTGTTTTGATCATCAACAATAAAGCAGAAAACAACAATGAAGCTATTGAATCTGGAATGCCAATTGCAATCCAAGAAAAATTACAGTATAACTAAATAATGCAAATGTCTTTGGGAACAAAAAAAAAGAAATATTGTATTTTAATTATCTGGAACTTTAGAATTCCAAATGTGTTCTAAACTCAAAGGTAATTTTTAAAACTTAAATTCCAAAATAAGAGAATAAGTTCTGTTGTCCAAATATGAATGTGTGATAAGTAACTTTCTATTAAAACTTAGGGAGTTTTAATAGAAACTTCAAGTCTTAATAGAAATTGAATTGTTTCAATTTAGCACTGCAGGATAGACACTGAGATGTTTCAAAGATTCTCCAAATACTGTTATTAAGCTTGACATGCTGGAGAATATCATGTGTTAGGTAGAATCAAAATTGAATCCCAAGGGTACATCCTTAAACTGTATAATCGGATTCCCATTTCAATGTCACTTTTATCCTTCAAAGAATAGGTGCTTGTTTCAGTGATGATTTGTCATTAAAATTATGTCAAAACGTCTTAAAATGTTGTTGAAACTCTAAACAAACTCACAGCACACACAGGGCTAATTATGGATGCCATCTGTTTATTTTTACAAAGCTTTTTTCTTAAAGACCAAAGCATCTTCTTGTTCTGATAAGCCACAAGATTATTATAATGACTAAATGTTTTCCTTAATACTAGTGTAGTTGAAGGAAGAAAGACAAGTGGTTTGGTTGCTGACCTTTTCCTGTGTCACAAAATGTATGTAGTATGACAACTCATGGTAGAGAAACCATTGTGAAGTGCATTTTCTTAAGGTATTTTGGCCCTTGGAACACAAACATTTTATAATAAAAATGGCAGTTCTGTCATAATTTCTATATGGAAAGTCTTAACAGCTCTCTCTGTGAAGAACATGCTTTTAGCGTGCCTATCTTTTACTTCATCTATATGGTGCGCCCTCCTGTCTTTGGGTGCTTTTTTTACTGTACTATGTCTAGTTAAAGGTTTTTCAAAGTTAATAAATATGTCCATTTATATTCCCATTTCAAGGAAAGAAGTGTGTATGTGCATATGCGCGCACATGTGTGCATGCTTGTACGCACATGCCGGGGTTAGTGTGAACGACGGGTATTCCCATGGCAGCATCATCCAAAGCCGTTAGCAGCAATTTGCTGAGAGCGCAGAGTGACTCTGCTGGTCCAGCCCAGCTATTGTGCATGCTAAGCACTAAACAGATAAGTCTGGAGGGGGGGAAAAAAATTGAAGGATCCATCTGCTCATTTCTGCTACACTGCGCTGATGCAAGATTACGCTAATCTGGTTGCTTGTCAGGACAGGTTAGTGAAAGCAGGCGAATGGGTGAGATTTAGGGTAGGCTAGTTCTATGGAAAATTGTAAGCGGCTCCCTTATGTGCCATGTTAAGTGTAGCAGAACGGGTTGATTATCAGCTACTTTGAGATTTTCAGTTAAAATATATTTATGGCTACAGTGCGAGTCTTTTCAAAACAAAATCGAATGGGAAAAGCTTCTGAACAAAGAAAAATTAACTCATCATCACTAGGTGCATTTGAATTTGTAAAATACATGGGGGGGGGGGGAACCAAACCCTGCAAAACCCCAAACCCTCCTAGGTGTTCTGTGTAGTTTTCCTTTTATATGCTGCTCCTAGTTATTGTAATCTGCTAATTATTCTATTTTGGGGGTTTCCCTGCAAAGAAGGTGGTTGCTGGAGTTTGTCAAGTAGAAATGTTTTTGGGAAAAAGACAAAGATGGGAACATATTCTTTGTCTGTTCTTTGGCTGGTCTAATTTCTTGTTTATCTGTGTTTGCTTACAGAGAGTGGTGGGTTTTGGTTTTTTTTTTTGGTTGGTTGTTTTTGTTGCCTACTGACTGACAGTTCTTGACCTTGCAGGTTGAACATCCCGTCACAGAATGCATTACCGGCCTGGACTTAGTCCAAGAAATGATCCGTGTTGCTAAGGGTTACCCTCTCAGGCACAAACAGGCTGATATTCCCATCAACGGCTGGGCAGTTGAATGTCGAGTTTATGCTGAGGTAAATGAGTGGTAATGGGGAGGAGGGTAGGTGGTTGAATTCTGGGGTAATAATACCCAGGTGTGGATAGATGCCAAGGTGAAGTCAAGGAATATCATATGAAAGTCACGATTTAGAGTATGTAACACAAATGGTGAATGAGCTTTTGTAGAATTGTAGAATTTTTATTTTTTAATTCAAAATACAGTATGTATTTCAACCTACCTTTTTTCTGCAAATCAAAATTGGAAGTGGTAAAAGAGATAACTAAGGCTTATTTCTAAGGACATTTGCTATACGTTCTGTTCACATTTAATGATGCGGTGCTGGAGTTACTTGCTACAGTTAACTAGTGTTTCCAGGTTTCTTAACTTGTGTACTTGAAACTTGTTGTCTTAAAAAGACAGCTGAAATTCAATGGCTTACAGAATTTTTGTTGTTGTACTAAAATACTTTAATAGGTTGCTGAAAAAGCAAGTTATATATTTTCTGAAACTACAGTTTCTAGGACAAACTTTCAAAGTATGCTCCAAGACAATAACTTTATAATTACGGTAGGACTCTCTATCTCATCTTAAAAAAGTTTACTAAAATATAAAACCCATTTTCAAGCATGTTTAGGACATTTCAAGGTAATGTCTTTTTGTTGTAATTTTTGATACATGAAAATCAAGATTTGTTAGTTAAAAAAAGATGCTTAGCTTCCTTCACTTTGAGGAACATTTTAGGTAACTGTGCTTTTCAAAAATAGTTCAGCACCTTGAGATGTTTCTTTCCCTCGCTTAACTATTGTGGCTTTTGTGACTCAGGGCGTCTTCCTTTGTTGTTTTTTTCTTTCTCTTCGTGACATGCACATAATCTTCTACGTGCTCTACTGATTACAAGTTATATGAACTATTTTGAAAAAGAATAAATATTTGCCCTGTGATTGGCATGGAAGCTATTCTGAGTATGAGTAGGCTTCACCCTGGAGTAACTGATGCTTGGGCGCTTTTTTTTTTTGTTCAGCTTAGATTCCCTCACATTTATAAGTAAGTAATGGATCCAACTACTTTGCCATGAGTTTGGTTATTCTGTAGGCCATATATTTATTTGCTGTCCTATTAAGTTTATATTGGTATTGCATTATGTAGGAGATTTCCAAAAGAATAAAGGTCAGATTGATTTCTTAAGATAACTAAATTTCTAACCGCCCTTTTTATCTCTGATATTTTTTTCCTTATGCTTTCTTCTCAACTCCACCCTTCTGAATACTTTCCCATCCTTCTTCCAAAACACAATGTAGCAAATGAAAATGTCATCTTTGTATGTTTTGGTGGTGTACTGTAGCTATGTGCAGAGCACTTCTTTCCTGCTTTTTGACTGCGATGCAAGAGAATTTATATGCTTCCCGTATTTTATTTGGAGTCACAGGGGTAGGTGGATGAAGAAATGTATGTACTTCAACACAAGTAATTCTGGGGAAGAAAACGAAGTTATTCCAGCAGAGTGGTTTCTGTTAGACTTCAAGCTTTTTAATGTTACCTTCTCCGCATCTGGAAAAGCTTAATGCTTTCTCTTGTTGAATTTTATTTCAGGACCCCTACAAATCTTTTGGCCTGCCATCCATTGGTAAACTGTCTCAGTATCAGGAACCATTGCACGTGCCAAGTGTAAGTAACTTGGTTCTGGTTTTCATAGGTGCTGAGTGTTTCTTTTATAGGCAGAGACTATAAGTACTCAGCAGCTTTGTAAATCGGGCCTTTTTCCCAGCTTTTTGCCGGGGGAGGGGGGGGGATGACGACGGACAGACAGGACATGGCAATACTTATTTGTGCAACCTGAAAAACTGCTTAAAAATGTACAGTTCCAAACTGGGTTTAAAATGTTCAAATTGGGTATAGCAGGAAACCATTATATGCTGAAATATTTTGTTACGGTCTATAACTTCCAGTTTAAGTTTTTCAAACACAGCTTTAGTAAAAATACCGTGGTGATTAGAAAGGACAGTGAAACGTTGAGTCAGCTTTTTAAGCACAGAGAACTGGGGACACTGGTGAGAAACTGCCAGTGCTTTCTGTTTAGCTTTGTAGACTTTAAAGAGGAAATTTGTTACAGCAATTATTACACATTTCAGGATACAGTCTAACTACATGGAACGGCTGTTTAACAGTGTTTTCTGCTACATGTAAAGAACAAGGACACTGCCTTTCTGTAAAATCAAGGTAGTCTAAGTCATAAGTGCACATATACATGACGCTATGTCAGTTAGTGGAATGCAAGGCTGTACCATCTGTGAATACAATTATTCAGTCTGATTGCTTGCATGGAAAATAGTGAAAGATTACAGGAGGAATCTTAAACGTGGAGACGTTATTGGATATATGATTTATTTCGCTTCTTAAATTGTTTTTGCCCATGTACTTTCTGAAGGGACCTGACCCTTTCTGGTCTTTAAGGCTTCATGCTGTGTTCAAAGCCTGAAAGCGGAAAAAAATTGTGAAGATCTAAAAGGCATTATGTGATCTTAAAGAGGAGATGAGGGAAAAAGGTATCATTGGATGTATCTAAACTTTTTTTTTAATGAAACAAAGAGTGTATTTAATAAGAATTTATAATGAATACTCCAGTGGTTGTTAGAAGTTTTCACCATGTTGTAATAGCTAACAGGATGTCAAACATTTTGCCCTTGCAAGTTTTTGCAATTTGCAATTTTCCAAACGTGAGACCTGTTGAAAGTACAAGTGATAATGGACAAACTATACCCCCTACAGTCTTTGTCCCACCAAATCTTTCTTCAATTAATGCTGCAGCAGGAGTTTTATGTAATAACATTTGCGCTTGTGAGCCATCCATACAAAGAAAAAACAATTAAAATGCCTTAAATGTTCTGCTTACTGCTGTTACTTGCTTGTGTGAATGTTGCATGTCAGCTAAATGGACCACGGAATAGATAAAGTGATTGGGTGCAGGAGAGTGCACACTAAGCTTTGTCTATCATTATTGCTGGGAGCAATCAAATTCATGCCAGCAGGACAGTAGATGCGTTGACAGCTGTAATTATGTATCTCCATGGTGATCACTTTTGGCCTGTCATGGAGGCCCATGAGTCCCCTCCCTTGCAAGCATTTAATCAGATTGGGCTGTCACTTGTCAGGTAGACGGGGTGGGCTGGGAGTTGTGCTTAGGCGGAGAGGTGAATTGAAAATGAAGGGTGGGAGATGCCTGATCGCTTCACGTGGTCCATCGTGGTACTGAAGAAAGAAATTTTAATTACGCTGGAGGCTTCGGAGCAATGGTTTGAGGAGCTCATACGGAGTGTCTAGGCTGTTCTCTTTCTGTTTACTTCTATTGTCATATTAAAAATAGAACAGCTATTTTTATGTAGGCACTCATGGTTTGATGTCTTAATACATATTTTCTGCCACTGTGAAACTAATTTCTCTCCTGAGAATGTCATGCCACTAAAAACAAAATTAATATGACTAAAAAAGTTCAGCGTTACAGGCCCATTGTGCCGCAGTGTTTGTTTTCTGCATTTTAGATTTTAGAATTGTCAACAAGTTGGCTTAAAAAAAAAAATTAGCGGAGACTTGTAGTGTGTCACAGTGAGGTCGGCTTCTGAGTAGTGTGTTGCCAAATGCATTTTCAATTCACTTCTTCTGTGTCTCAAGTTAGCTCTGATTGTCTGCCTGTGCGTCAGCTGCTCAAGCTGGTGGAACTGGTGCTCGTGGCTGTGTGAGGGTTTTTTCTTAGCCATAGATAGGACTATAATGGCTATTTTTGTCATGTAGTCCGTAACTTTCTTAGAACATGGTACTCGTAAATACCAAATATTTTTCATCTTTTATAATGAAGCTTAAGATAGGTAACCACAAAAGCCCGTGTTATGATAGTGAGCATTCATGTTCAGTGCTCTTGCACAACATAGCAAACGTACTGCCATACCTGAAGAGCTCCAGCATTGCTCTTTGCCAGTATGATGGGCAGTCTGGTCTTTTTAGTGACTCTTATCAGAAAGAGAAAACTCAGACTCCGATATGGCAAAGAATTGAGAAATACTAGAACCTGTATGTGTTGGTAAGTGGAATTTGATGCACCAATAGTTCATTGCAGGACTGGGACATAGATTGTGGCTCTTTTTTCCCCTCTTAAGCTTTTTTTTAATCTTTCAGCTTACTGTTGTCCTAGTGTAATAACACATAATGGTAGTACAACAGCAATAAAAGTGTTGGGGGCTGTAATACCAACGAGCTGTAGGGTACAGTAGAATCTTGAACCATAGCCTTTGGTATTTTAAATACTGAGTAAAAGAAAGGAAATATGTTAAGCAGAAGTAAATGCTGGAGGTCTAATAAGTATTGCTATTATTTATCAAGTTAAGCACATTATAGCTTGTATCTGTTGAATTAGGGTTTCTTTTTCATCCAATATTCATTAAGTTCTGTCACACCATATAGTTTATAAAATCACCTACTGTTACCAGGCTCTGAAAATGTAAGCACCACAGAGTGACTTGAAGATGGTAAATGTATTTCTTTTCTGCTGTAATTTTTTTTAGTCATCTTGAGTGTATTTTACGAAAATTAAACTTCTACAGAAGACTCTGTGTGTGTTTTTTTTTTTTTAAAGAAATTATGCTGTAGTTTTAAAAGAATTTTCAATTCTCACGGTAATTCTTTGTTTTTCAGGATATTGTACTTAGGAAAAAGTGTAAATTGTGTAGTGGTATGTATGTACGTTGTGTATCAACAGAAACACAGAGCAGGCGGAGCATGTGGTCAGTAGCCTCAGAAGCCTTACATTAACTTCAAGGTCTGAGTAACCTGCTTACTCTGGGTCCAAATTATGCACCTTTCATATTTTTTTTTCTTTGTCAAAATATAAAATACATGTATAAATGCTTACATGCACATGTATGCATATGTAAATCACCCTGAACACTTGTATGTAATCACTTTATAGGTACTACTTTGGAGACAAAAGTCACAGTATAATTCAAGTATGTGTGGATTATGTATGTCATACCTTCATGTCTTATATATGTATTTATTGTATGCTACAAAATATATGGGCAAGGGATTTATCTTGAACTGAGTAGGTAAATTAATTTTTTCTGATTTGAATGTGAGAATGTATGCATTGACTATATATAGGCAGACATCCTGGAGGGAAGGATGGTTTAGCAGTTACAAGAAGGGGAGCTGGGAAATACGCTGCATGTTTCTTCTGTAATCATGACATGTCTGAAGTACCTTCTCATCAGTAGCTAATGTTAAACATATCCTGATATGGGTAGTGGGGGGCCTAGTTAAGCATAGATAAAGCACATTCAGTAAGATGTGATAAAAATGCTACAGAAATGCTACTGCCTTTACATATGAATAAATATGCTATACACATAAACATAATGTATAAAAGACCCTATATAAATATATAAGTATAAATATATAAATACAAATATATGAATAAGTATATGCTTTTTTTTAAATAAAAAGAACATAATGTCATAAAAACTGGTCAGACAGTGTTTCTTACTGAAGAAAGTCAGTACACCTGCTAGGGTATCTTTTTATGTCATTTAGATAATAAAGTCATCATCATGCCCTCATGTGGATTCTGTAGACAAGAGGTTCTACATGTGGTCCCTTGATAATTGCCTAAATTAAAATATTAAAGGCCTAACAGCCGTTGTGTTGACCTTTTTCTGCCTTGCTGCAGACAGATGAGCTGCTGTTTATTACAAAGGTTCCTTCCCACAGGTGAAGATTTAAGTGAGATTCCAGGACCCTCTTTCCCACCCCCTTTACAATGCCATATATCGGAGCCCTGCTGCTTCAACAGCTTTGATTAGAGCCCTCCATCCTTATGATCCCCAGAATGCATTTATCACTCTCGAGTTATTTTGATTAGTTTTTAAAAAATATTTCAGATTCCAACACTCAAAAGCAGCAATTTTAATAAATATTTATTCCCCAGAAATTGCTCATTTGAAAAGTTTTATATGGCTAACCCCATTGCTACAGTGATGAAATCAAACTGAGAGATGAAAACAAGAATCAGCAATATACTAACTAACTTGTTGGCTGGTTAACAGCAATCAGCCTCTTCAAAAGAAATTTTTGAACTTGTGTTATTTTTTTCCGTGAATATTGCAGAATCAGAGCTTTAATTGGGGCTGTGTCCTTACAAAGCAAAGCCATGGAAAAAGCTGTGTAAACATTAAAGCCTCAGGGGAACAGCAGCAACAGAAAAAAAATGTTTTACAGTTGAGAGGGTGAGGCAAAGAAGGAAAGTGTTACAGACATGAAAACCACAGGATCAGTATTCCTATGGAGCTGATAAGCAGAGCTCCAAAGTTTCTGCTGAACGCTCCCTACTTGTATGCCTACTGGAGCCCTCGGAAGGGCTGTAGCGGAACATGGGGGACGTGATTACATATAGATGCAGAAAGGATGTGATTGTAAGGGGCATCCTTCGTGCCAGGTGTCAGTCAGAAGAATAATTACAACTGTATTTTATTACAGGGATTAAATTGGAATTAGATACGTTCAGAGTTGAAATTTAGAGTGTGTAACGCAACCAAAGTTGTTAGATCAAATTTAATGCACTTACTGTGCATTCTAGGAGAACAAAAGAGAATTTTGACTATCAACTGAAGATTGCAGTCACGTTTTCTTTTAAAAGAGAGAATAACTTGCAAGTATTTTTCCTGGTGGAGGACAAAGCTCCCGTTTCCCCCTTCCAGCTTCTCTGAAAACAAATAATTATTCTAGTTCTTCAAGGGGAAAAAAATGTATGTGATAAGCTTCATGGGTGTTGTGTTTTAAGCCTGCCAGGTAGATTTGATCTCATGTTGAAATATTTTTTTTTCCAATATATAATTATTTTTGCTTCTTATTTTTTGAAGGTACGTGTTGACAGTGGCATACAACAAGGAAGCGATATTAGCATTTATTATGATCCTATGATCTCAAAAGTGAGTTGATTATTTTTCAATATTCTAAAGGTATGAAACACTCATTTTATACACAGATCTTTTAAAGGAGAGAGAGTATATTAAAGAATTGGTAAATCAGTATTTTAAAGGTGCTAGGCATGACATGCCTCAAGGGAATATGAAAGAGGTGAAGGAAGATGTGGAGTAGAAGAAATTTAGTGTCATTTCTGAACAAAATTTTTTAATCTTTTGACACCGTAATTATTTGTCTTGCAGTTTCTGATTATTAAAAGAATTCAGATTTAAACAGAAGCCATTACTTTCAAACTTAGGCGTTGCCAATCTACCTTTTTTAATGTAACCTAGCCAGAAGGAAAATGTCAATAAGGCTGGCTTCCAAAAAGAAGCAGTGAAAGAAATGGTTGATAATATTAGTTCTTATTCATCAGGAACATATTGGTAAAAATGAAAATACGACATTATAGTCAGAGTTCAGTTGTCAAAAAAATTCACACTTTAATCTTAGGAGTTGGTTGGGCATTAGAAGTCAGAAGAGTCAGCTAGATATTGAACCTCTGCTCTAATTTTCTGTGCACCTAAAGAAGAAGAGCGAGCTTGTTTAGATGTTTTAAGTTTTATGAAGGAAAAGTGATTGGCCACCTTTCATTGAATGGCTTAAGAGATCTTAGTTTTCTCTTGATGTTTTAGAGAGTCTCTGAAACACAGATATAGTAACGTGTGAGAAAAGTTTTTGTGACTGCAGAAGTTCTACAAACCATTTTCATTTTAAATGCTATTCAGAATCTAGAGACAAACATGATCTTATTTCTAGGTAACTTAAATACTTTTTTTTTTTAGCTGATTACCTATGGCTCTAATAGAGTTGAAGCACTGAAAAGAATGGAAGAGGCTTTGGACAATTACGTAATTCGAGGTAACTACAGAAATTTGGGTTCCTAGTGTGATAGGCTGCCATCTATTTCAAGAAAACAGCTTGAAAATGTAGTAATTAGCAAATTGAGTAAAGTTCCTGCTTCTTAAGTGCAAATTAAACCAGGAAAAGCTTGTGTTAATTAAGCTGAGAAGATACATCAAATCTAAAGAGACTTCATTTTTTTTCTCCATGGTTTTTGCTTGAATATTATGAGATATTTAAATCATTTCCTTAAACTTGTAAGAGTTTTCACAAAATGGTAACATATAATTCATTTATTATGTTGTGGGGGAAGAAAAAGGCCACTACACTGTAAGAAATCTAAAGTAGTTGCTATTTTATAGCAGTTTAATACATTGATTATGGTCAAGTAATATCACAATGCAGTATTTGATTGTGGGTGTATATATATTTCTTATTTTCAAGGTAATTGTTTAAGTTTGGGCAAATACAGATGTAGGCTGATGATCAGAATGTGTTTCAGCTCTTGCTGACTGACTGCCTAGGAGAAGTAGCTGTTCTTCTAGCCTTTCCAAGCAGCAGGGGTGAATCAACCATGACCACTTTAACTCCTTTTAAGTTTTAGAGAGGGAAGTCATGGTTTGTGTAGGAGAAATCTTCAGATCTTCCTCTGTGTCTTATGGAAAATAGAAAGGAAAAGTCATAGTAGAGGGAAAAAAAAATGGATTTCTTGTCCTTTCTTTTCCTGGGGATGATTAGAGAAAGGAACTGTAATGTGGCAAAAATCTTCATTTTACTCCTTAACTGTGTGGGTGTTTGGGGGAGTTGTTTTTTTCATTATTAGTCAGTATACGTGAAGAACCGGGGTAGGTGGGAAGGAAACTGTTGGAGGATTTGCCGCCTTTGTTCCTTGTTTTGGTTGTTGGGCAGGTTGTTCCATGGTTTGAGATGGGAGAAAGACTTGGAACGCTTACTTAAGTCCTCCTCTGAATGACTGGGAGGAAGAGCAGGAGAGACCTCATACAGCAGACAATCATATGAGTGTTTCTGTAAAACTTGGTTTGGCTTTAATGCTGTCTGCTAAATACTACAGATGCCATGTCAGACTAGAAAGATTTATCTATCTAGGGGAAAATGAGCATCTCTCTACCACAGTGTAGCTAGATAGGTGGTAGGATTAGCCATTGTAAATGAACTGCATAACTCTAAAGTGGATTTATACTGGTGCAACTTGAGCCATTAGATTATTGCAGTACAATGTGCTGATGTAAACCCATGCTGAGTAAATTTATACGAGAGAGAAATTTATACCACTATAGCTAGACTGATGTGAGGTGTGGGGTTTTTTTTGTTTTTGTTTTTGTTTTTAATGCAGAAAGGCTCTGGATTCAAACTGGATTCAAAAAGTTTGAACCAATAGAAAATTAGGCTGGAAGGATTATAGTTAATGAGAATATTGGAATTGTGTGTGGAGCATGGTCTTTTATTGTGTGCTGTAATATGGGATGGAACCACATTGTTTGTTCTTAGGTGTTTTACACAGGTGTGTATGTACCTAATAGCAGTTCCACAGATATATAAATACCTACAAAGGATATGATGTCTTACGTATGAAAATTACTAACTTGCATTCTTGATTTTTTTACAGTCTTTTATTAGTATGCATGTATGCATTTAAGTGTTCATACCTGATACCTCTCTAGTATTTCTACCTGTGAAAAAGCTCTTCATCTATTAAAAACATTGAAAGAGGTAATAAATGAACTATGGGGGGGAATGCATTTTTTTTTAAAGTATTACAAAGGACAAATTTTATTTTACCACAGGTTTCAAAAGTAGATGAATTTCCAGAACTCTTTTTTTAGTTGTGGTGAGCAGTGGTTTCCATTTGAAAACCCACAGGACTTTTGTGTAGTTTTACACAGCTGGTAGTTTCTTCTGAGGGTTTATTTAAAATGTAACATTCATGGATTTTAAAGTATTTCTTCTCTTGCCTAGTGTGAATGATACTTGATAGGGCAGTTTGTAGAAACTGTCCTATCTGTAATGTTCTGAACTGCATTGACATGTACAGAACTCCTCCTTGTTCAGAGGAGTTGTCTCTAATAAGTTCAAGTAAGCCTAACAGGTGATGCAGAAGTAGTAATATTTTGGTATTTAAATGGACAAAAATAATTAAACATCAGAAAAGTAAAAGCAATTTCATGCATTTTTTTTCTAAAATGACTGTGTATATTTTTGCTTTAAAATGTTAGGTGCTATGTAAAACAATATTAAACTACCTTGATCTTATGTGAAAGTGCCTCACATGAAGTCTTCTCCACAACTGAGTTGTTACTAGTAGTAAAAGATACAGCATAGTTTTTTACCTAGCTTTGAAGTTACTTGGTTTTATATTTGAATAGTGAGCCTGTACATAACTATTTAGAGATCGCCATAGTCTTCCTGAATAGTGTGCTCCATATTCCTATTTCTGAAACACTCCCCCCTCAGTTTCCTTGGAAGCAGCTTTTATGTTTGCTTTGTGTTTAGAGACGGTGTATTTTTCCCTGTAAGTAACAAGTCTCTTCTGAGTTACAAAGCATTTTAGCTAAGCATTACCAGCAGAAGTCAGTGTGAATTGTACTGATAATATATACTGTGAGAATTTAGATTCTCAAGAGTTGCAACATTTCTGTAAGCAAAAACGCTCGTTTACTCACATAGGGTGGGAATGGGATGGGGTGACTGGGTAACAGGTCAAGGACCATCTAATGGGTAGCTTAGGGACTGCTAATGGAAGATGGAGTCTTTCCCATCACTTCTGTGTCACCAGTTCAAAGCAGGCAAAAGTTGGTAAGGACTTTTAGTCACTAATATTTTGATGGTTGCTTGCTGACCTGCATGAAATCAGTGGTCTTTATCCAGCTCCTAGAAGACAAATGTCCTCTTGGAACAAATGTCATTCATGGCAGTCCCAGCAGAGAACCCAGAGACTGAAGCAGCACAGTGACCCTCCAGGAGGTGACTCATCCAGGCTGGGTTGAGGCATGCTGACAGGGTGAAGTGCAAGGACTTACTCTGCTGTTCCTTGTCTACTGGCTGTATGAGCAGACATTCAATTTCTACTGCTGTGGCTTTAGGATATCCAAGAGTTACCCATTCCCTTTTAGCTCCGTTCCACTTACAGAGAGCAAGACTGCGGTCTTTATTGACTTGTTTTCTAGGACCGGATAGTACCTGACCTCGAATCCATGGTTCAGCAGTCCCTCCCAGTTAAATCTGCCTGACAACATCACGAAGGAAACAAAATTAACTAAATTTTCTAAAAATGTCATCTAATACTTGCAAAGAAAGCAGACTTACGCAAAATTTGAGTAAATAATACTTTAAGCAACCAAGACTGCATCATATAGTGCTTGTAATAGCAGTGTCTTGATTATAAATGCTGCATAACTCAAATTGTGATGTTTGCACAATGCTATGCTCTGAAAATGCTTATTGCCTTAACATTTTATTACAGGTTGGGCTGGTGACAACTTGCACACATTGAAATAAGAAATTCTACAGTCTGTTCATTGGTACATGCTAACAATGTGACTAACTCAAGATACATTCAATGTGGTCATGAGAATGTAATCTGCATCTTATTTCCTGTGTAATATCTACAGCATTATTAGTGGGAGCAGGTAAAAGTCTAGGATAGCACTTCTTTGAGTGGATTGGATTAAATGATCTCCTAAGGTCCTTTACAGTCTAAATTATTCTGATAGGAACCGAGTCCTCCATTGAGAACTGATCTGAATTCAAGATCTCAGTTGAGACTTCTGAATGAGGAAGGGTCTAATTAGGTAACATTTTTATCTGTGGGTCTTCCAGTATAGTTCAGGGATGATTAATGTTCAACATCTAACCGAGATTTGTCTCAAGCAGATACACTTTTCGTTTTATCCAGTGGTTACTGGAGAATTTGTGAATACTGAAAAGTTCAAAGCATCGGTCAAACATAGAGGCACTGTTGCTCATCGGGATGAGGCATGAGTTGTTTCCTGTGAGCTTGCACTGTTTTGTTAGTAGTTCATCTTTCTCTTGTTTTATGCCACTTTTCTTCAGAAACTTAAGGTTTTGTTTCTTCTTTCTAATTTGAACAACAGAAATATGGTATTGGGAGAATGCCTTTCAGTGTGTCTACTGTATGTGTAAACATGATGTGTGATTTCCCTCTTCTCAGTTTCTCTAAGATTTTAGCATGTTTGTCATGTAACTTATGATGCTGAATAATCTGTTCATTTAAAGGCATATATAAAACCCAGTATGAAGTTCTGGAAAGTTTATGTATGAAAATTGTTTTTATCTGTTTAAATAAAAGAAATGGACATATTTATGCAGCAAGTAGAACTGATTATCAGTTCACCAAAGGTCTCATTGGGCAGATAGCTCATATCCGTGAGTGCAGAGATTCCTGTAATCTTTCCTTTGACCTCTGTTTGCTTTTTATCTTCCCTGCTGATTCAGATAGAAAGCAGTAACATGAAATTAACAGTCTTTATGTAAAGTCAGCCGTTACCTGTTGGGTTCCTGCTTGCGGTGGGGAGAGAGGAATGTAGTAGACCATTTGGGAGAAAGAAGAGTGGAAAAAGGAGCATCTGAGGAAAGAGTAAGCAGCAGATAAAGCAAGGAGGAGTAGAAATGAGGGGGAAATAAGGGAGCCACCAACCAGGGGGGGATCTTCCAGCATGGGGTACAAGAGCAATCATAGAAAAGAGGTAAGTAAGCGTGGTGAATGTTTGAGAGGAATAGGAATATAGGTGTTAACTCTCTGATATGAATGGAGACCTGCCAGAACAGTGACAGCAGAAACTTGTCTTGAGTTTTTGCAGCTGTAAACACACTAATTGGGAGGAAGAAGAGTAGTGTGCTTAGTATTGTGGAGAAGGCCTTGGCTTTCCAAGAAAAAAGCAAAAAACAAAAAAAACCCCCACTTTAATTTTAGTATTTTATCATATATTTCAAAGAAATTAATTTTCAGGTACAAAGGGTTTCACAATAAACTTTCATTAAATCCAAACGTCATCAATTACTGAATGATTTTGTCTTTTATATATTAACTTAAAAGATACTTCTCGATGGCAGTGACACTTGTAAGTTTTATACTCTCCTGTATTCTGATCCCATGCAGGTATGCAAGTGTGCTCATTGGTATTGTGAACAAAACAATCTTTGTTGTATAAGCCAGTTTTCCATCAAAAGGCATATAGTGTCCGTTTTTAAAAAAAGAATGGAACAGGCCTCGTTTTCCTGGTTGTGCTTTAAAAAAGTGCTGCAACAGGTCGTACAACTGTGAACTGTGGGTTCTCCTCTTTGCGTAGCAGAGGGAAGAGGGGCTGGGAGGTCTGCAAGAGTCTCTGTGTTCTCTGACCCTTTGCAACAGGGACCAGCGGGTCCCCAAGTGTGTCAGTGTCGAAACCAAAATTGGAGAAGGGAAAGCAACAAACTTAGTTCAAAACCACTAGAAGGGACCGTTGCAGAATGCTCGGTAACATCAGCTTGGAGCACAGATGCTGGCATGAGGGAAGATTCTCCTCCTGTTTCTCCTCATTTTTTCCTTAAGCCAGTTGCAGGGGAGGGAGTGGGAGTGGCAGCTTGTCAGTAGAACGTTATGGTGTGTAGTTTAGGAAGGGTTATAGGCTACTGCACTATGGAGGAGAAAGAGGGAAGGGCAACTGAAGTACAGGCTGATCAGGTAAAAGAGGAAGGCAAGGTTATTGGTGCAGGAGAAGGGAAATAAAGTAAGGTACTTTTTTTTTTTTTTTTGTCAGAGGAGTTCTGGGTTTTTTAATTAAGAAAAAAAGAATTGTGGCAGTGAAAAACTACACAAAATGCAGTGTGCCAGGTTGAGGAGGCATTGAAAGACAAGTGCTGTTATTTCTAGTTATACCCCTTAGATATAATGTTGTCCTGGTGTTCTATTCCCCTTCTTTAGAGTAAAGGGGTGGCTGAGGAGAGGGTGATGGCAGGATGGCCATCCATTTTCTTTCACTTGTTCTTGAAAAAGCCTGCTTAACTTCTGCTTCCAATTATTCTACTGATTCAAACATTCATATGTGTTTGCTAGCACTATAAATAATGGACTGCTTAATCTTATTAAGAGGTTCAGAAGTGCATGCAGTACAAAATTTAGTTTCAGTTTGAACTAATGATTTTTATAGTAGGATATTACCATATATTATCTGCTTTTCCCCCCCTTTCTTTTCCCCCTTTATTCTGGTCTATGAGTTCTGTGAGCTTCAGACTTTAATATCTAAAAGAATTAATGTTTTAATTGAAATACATATTCAGCTCTGAGGGTCAGTGGTGTACTGATCCTATGTGAGAACTTTATGTGGATGTTTGTGTATTAAAATTACAAAGCTAAAAAAGCCTTTCTTCTCGCTTTTGGGATGGGACTTTTTATGCAGATAGCCTGCTCTGAAGTGAATTGAAGCAAAACACAAGCTTTGAAAGACAATTAAACAGTTGAATGTTGAGGGTTTTAGGGAATATTATGACAACTTTTGGAATTGCAAACGTGGAGGCTAGCTGGGTAGTAATCATGGGCTTTGAAAAGTTCATGTGTTGAAAGTGGTGTTTTCATAGTCTGTGCAAATCTATGATAATTTTCTTGTTTTAAGTGGAGAGTAACGTAATCAGTGTTTCATAATGCTCAGCACAGAGCTTGGTTAATATTTTCTTTATTTTTTGGTTAGAGAAATCAACTCGGCTGCCTCCTAAACTTCATAGCATTTATTCTTATTTAGCATTTAAATTGATTGGTGATAATTTAGCTTTGCTATTTTTTTAAAAAGAGAAACCTCTAGTACTGTACTCCACACGTTGTTTTTGCAATCAGTAAGTATGCAGATAAAGTTCTTTCTATTCCACTTAGCACAATTTGAAATATCAGCAAGTTAAGTATATTCAACTGCTTATCTACAGAGAGGCATGTAGGACTCCAATTAAGTTTACATGGATAAGCGCAGATTTGTGTTTGCAGACGTCAAGATGACAGAAGCTTAATACTGTAAAAAGGCTAATCAACACTGAATATGTTTAGTGTCAGTAAATATTTATAGTGAAAACATTGCCTATGGTTTTGTGCCTTGGCATTCCAAGTTCTGATTTTTAGTGAGTAAAAATGTGGTGTGATATCCTGTTCATAAACCTGCTATAAAATTTTTGTTTTCTATAAAATCAATTTTATTGTGTTTTTCTTCTTTGTGTTTTCTTGGGAAGGCAAGTTAGGAATTAGGCTACAGTTTGTAAGTAAATGAAAAATCTGGTATATTTAGCAAGGTTTTAAGGCAGAGGTAATCCAGAGAATGAAGAAGGGAAGGAGGCAAGATAAAAAGACAGGCAGTATGGGGAGTAATTTCTTCTGATTATAATTTTATTTTATTTTTAATGAGGGCTTCTTCAAATAGTGGTTACTAATCAGCTCTGGTGAACAATGTGATTATTTAGTCTGCTCATGTATTCATTAGGCAATAACTACAATTTAACTGGAAAATTAATTGATCCTCAGGAATAGATGTTTGTTATACATAAAACATACAAATATATGTGTGTGTATATATATATTTTATTTCATTAGATCTCCAGAAGTTAAATGCTAGTCCACTCTCTTTTACGAATGTATTCTGGAAAATAGTGTGTCAAAATTGAAACCCAAGAAGTACATCTTAAACTGAGTTTCTACTGATGTAATATTGTGTGAAGAATACAGCCAAGTGAAATAAAAAAAGAGGTACAAGGAACGTTGATTATTATTTTTTATTATATTTTGACTTAGAGAAAAGAAGAATATAACTGTAACTGCAGTTCTGCATCAGTCTTAACAGTGTAAAAAAAATGATGCTGAAGTGAAATTTTGTTTTCTGGAGGGGAAATAAATTGATACGGTTTAGGATTTTGTTTGTTTGTTGGAAATGTCATGGCTTGTCAGGTTAACAAATGTGATTTTGTTCCTGGCAGACTGCAGACCTGGTCAAGAAAAAGAAAAATTCCCTGAAAACCACTGCAACATAAATACAATATACTTCAGTTTAGTGTCTAACTTTGCATGAAATAAGCACTGCCTGTTAGCCTCTGTTTGATCCTGTGAGAGTGTGGGGCTAATGTCTGGCTGGTGTTTTGGAAGCAGCAGGTAGTCAGGAGCAAGCTGCTCTAGGGGTCCATATTTCTGTAGCCTAGCAGTTACTCACACACAGATGGAGACCTTATGAACTTTGACAGAGGTCATGCTAAATTGCAAATCTAAAACTTCTAGACTTCTGAAGGATTGCATTGGTGCTTTTTTTTTTTAAAGCCATATGATTGGGAACATCACTAAAGGTATCAACTCAGTTTTGAGAAGTAGATCAACCACGCAGTCATTGCTCATATAATGATCATGGGGACTGAAAAAGATAGACTTTCACGGTACTTTAAGGGAAACTATTGCTTATTAAATTTTAATTTCCACATGTAAAATACATATGTTGCTTCCCAAACACCTAGGCTTGTCTGCTCTATTGAACTTGTTAAAGGAATTTTGGGGCCTAAAACGTTGCAGAAGCCTCTGATTTTTCTGACGGACATGAGTTGGAAATAATTAAGATACTCATAGTATTTTTTTTATTTCAGGTCTTTTGGGGCAGTCAGTTGAGACACCAAGCTCTGTCATCTGTCATCAGCCATCATCTCACCAGGGATCTTATAGCAGTTTAGGAAAGAAAAACATGAGATGATCTGGTTACACATTGTAGCATGTTTAAATCCTGGATTCAGAGTTGGGGAGCATTGAAGAGCTCCTCTTTGACTTCTAATTACAGTCCTGAAGTTGTACTTAATAGATGAAAATCTCTGTGATATTTCAACTTACTATTCAAATGGGAAATTTTTGGAGGATTTTGTAGCAGCCAAAGAAAGACTTTGTTTCCAAGTTGTAGCCATTTAGCATAAGATTTTTTTTAAATTTTTTTTGTTTAGTGGAGATGCAATGTGAGTTTCATTCAGTGTTTATGAAATCAGGGTCCATGAATGACTATCTAGGTCACAGGCAGCAAGGAGGCTGATCCTCTTTTAATCAAATGGTCAAATTTTTATCTTGTCATCATTGAACTGGTTGTGTAATGTGCTACTTAATGGCTCGTGAACTAGTCTTTACAGCTATGACTTCATGATTCAATGAGGCTGAGTCTGACTCCGTGTGTTGAAAGTGGTTTCAGTGACGGCCACACAGAGAGCTTGAAAATTCACACCAGCAGCAGACTGTAGGGGAAAAAAGCTTTGAAACTGTTTGAACTGGTCTGTATATAAAACAACAAGAATGTTATTCATGCTTCTAAACTGGAAAAACACAAAGGGAAAAGAAGTAGGACTGCAAAAGAATCTCCTTCTGTAGCTACAGCAATTCACGGTCGCTGTACTGCTAGTGTGTTTGGTTTTCTGAGATCTCGATAGGGGAAGAAATCCAAATAGTTTAATTTACAGTTGAGAGACCTGAGTTTACAATGAATTCTCATTCATGTTATTTTAAACTAGAGCTATTAGAAAAAGTGTGCAAATAACTTTCAGAGTCATGTCATCGCTGTATTAATCATTAATAATTTGTAAGTAAACACATCTAAAGTTGAAGTTCAGAATCTTGTGCTTTACAAGAGATAGATGCACAGACAAATTTTTACAAGATAAACTAGTTTGTGATGTGCTCTGCATTTTATACTTCATGGTGTGCACCTAACACCAAAGTTCATGTGACCTGGAAAATGCAATGTGATTTGGAGTTGCCTGTCCCTCTGACCCTGAGAGGAAAGAATTTGAATTACTTTGTATTTCCTGAAGGGTGAGAAAGTGCACACCACACAGCTGTGGTTGGATAACCTCTTTCCTATAGCAGCTTCCTCATTTATCCATACCTGGAATGGATGCAACAGCTGCAGCCAACACTTACAGCTTATGCTTCTGAATTGCATGTCTATTTCAGCTCTCTTAAGAAACATTAATTTTTATGAGGCAGTGTTGTTCTGTGTAGTCATATTTGGATTGAACTGAGGTGACTTCTCAAATTTTCTGTTACAGTCTCTTTCCAAAATTGAGAGTTGAGATAAATATGGTGTTTTTCTCTTACCTGCCTAATCTTAAACTTTCCTTTCCAGAGGTGACCTGTGTGCTACTCTCAAAAGAGAAAGTATCTTCTCTTTGAAAATTGTTTGGAGTGCAGTAAGCAGAAGATAATTTAAATTATCTGGGGATTTTTTTCTCTGGGATTTTTTTTTTGCACCTCCTTTCCTCTCCCACCTCCTATAAAGACTTCTTTGTATTTAATATTTCAGTGAAATGACTTTTAATGACCATCATATTCGGTGCTAAACTGCAAGTACTTCTGGCAAAGTGCAGTTTAGCATTAAGTTACTTAGTTACACAGCCATGTTAAATTCAAAGAAAAATAAAGCTTGAAGGATTTCAGAAAGTCATCTAATCCCACTGCCTGAACTAAGGTATACCCACTATGTCTGCATCCTGACAGGTGTTTCTTTAACCTGTTTTTAAACACTTTTACTGACTCCAGAATCTCTCTAGGCAATCTTTTTCCAGTGTCAACTAGTCCTGAGTACATATCATGTGCTGACATCTACTCCTGATTATGTTTTTTTCCAGCCTATGCTGGAAATGGGATATGGTTTATTCCTTTCCTCTCAGGGAAAACAAGTTAATCTTTTACTCTTCTGTGAGGAAGGGGCAGAGGACTTACTGTTTTGTGTGCAAGTACCGGACTGACACTGGCAGCATCCTTTGAGCTGTGTAGCTTTAGATTGCATTTCTTAGAAGTTGTCTTTCTTTGTTGGCACAAAAAGTGGGGAAAAGAAGGGAAAGAAAAATATGAAAAAAGAGATGAGACAGGCTGAGAAGTGGAATGAAAGGAGATGAAGAAATTCAGAAAAAAGAAAAAAAAGTATAATCGAAGAAATTAAAGGACAAAGTGGCTATAAGGGCTTTATGATAAGTAATTTTTTAATTAAAGAAATTTTTTTGGGGGGGAGTGGTATATGACTAGCAGGGTCATGGAATGGTGCTAAAGAGGGAATGGGGCATTCAATAAAAGAATTGGCCAGGCAAGGTTGGATTAAGGTATATATGGAGCAAGCAATAGATTTCTTTGTTCTGTAAGTTCCACAGGAGTCTCTTGTGACTTACAAATGATAAAAATGTTATAAAATTATATGTAAGTGATAAAACTTTTTACTATCTTTCATTACTGTGATTGGAGTGCAATATAGCACATATCTTCCACAGGAGTGTGCGTGTATAAGGTGGCAGGATGACAAGGTGGACCAGGGTTCACTGGAACTGGGCTGATACGGTCACGACTAATCTGTCATTTCAAGGAGATGGCTCTGGTCTTGCCTACATCTGCTAGGACTGAACCAAAAGTCTCTTGGTTGTGCTCGCTGTCATTGACTTAACTAGGTGTTTGAATTAGGCTTGGTGAGGAGAAAATTTGGAAGGTTTACTTCTTGATTAAACTGAGTGCTTAAGGAGGGTATCTTGAGGCAGGAGCGGAACAAAACTGGTATATCTGCATTGGTTACATCAGTTCTGTGGTCTCCAAGTTGTGAACAAATATTTATTCTACAAAGATAAGAGCTCATATTTTTACAAGTTGTTTCCTACTGTAATTTGTGATTAATATTTTTACCTGATTTTGTATTGATTTTTTTTGTTTTCAGGTGTGTCTCACAATATTTCTTTACTACGAGAAGTGATCATCCATCCACGCTTTGTTCAAGGAGACATCAGCACTAAATTCCTTCCTGAAGTCTATCCTGATGGTTTTAAAGGTTTGTTCCATTTGGGAATGTTTCTTTATTTCTTGAGAGGTGGTGTTTCTGATTATTATTCCTTTATATTTATAGACTGACACATTCCCCAATCAGTCTTTACTTTTTTTCCCTCAAGTGTATCTGTGCATACACGCAATTAGAGTTTTTAAATAATGCATAATATAATTGAAACAGTTACTTTCTTTACTTTTTAGGAAGGCAAAATACATACTTGTAGTGACAAAATAGTAAATGAAGGACCTCCAAAGTAAAGAAAAACAATTTGTAGGTGATATGGAATATGTACAATAAACATCAATTCAACTCTACCATGCTATTGTGCTTCGTCACAGACAGTGCTCCTACTGTTAACTGAAGATAAGATTTCTCTTTACTCAACACTGTTGCTTCTCCAGTGAGTTTGTGCAGCATCTTTAGAATTGCCTTTTGGCACCCTTTGTTCACTGTAGCATTGTCTGGAGGTTCTGGCATTTTATCGGAGTATTTCAGTAACCTGGTCTTAATATTCGTTACACATAGTAATGGGCATCACATTGACATTATTAACTCATACCCTAGGTTAATATAAACAAAAATGCAAATGTTTCTTTACAACATCCCAAACAACTCAGTTGCAAAAATGTATAACAACAGTCGGTAGAGAAATGTAAGTAAACAAATAGATGGGTTTCCTTTCACAAGGATCAAATTTTAAAAGGTTGTCTTGTCTCTCAGCCGATGTGCTGTAGATGGTTTCTTGACCTGTGTGGTCAGAGACTCAGTCCTTCTATACAGGCCTCACATCTCAGCTGGCATTCATCAGGCAGAACCTCTTCCTTATTTTAAAAAAAAAAAAAAGACAATGTTTATAGCTCATCATTCATGGGTCCTTTATGAATCCCATGGAGATTCCTTTCTCCCACATTCATCATTAATCCACTGTGGCAGAATCCTTATCCCACTTTGGAGATGACACTGCCAGATTGGCAGTCACCAGACATGACTGGCACCTTGCCAAATTCTAGTCTCATTAAGGAGCAGAACAGATTTTTCTTACCTCAGGACTTTGTGTTTGGTGCAAAGAATATTAATCCACCGAACTACCTTAGATCATGGTGTAATTGGCAACTCTATGTAATATAGTCCTACAAGTGGGATTAATGCATCCAGCTTGTTACTGGCTCCTGACTGCGACCGAAGCAATAGGAGATGGTCACCTTGGGTGGCAGTAAGCTTGTGATGGTTGAAACTCAAATGTTCCTTTGTCTTCTTTGGTAAGGTGTACTTAACTAATCTTCAGGTAACTCGGCTGGCTTTCATCCAGCATAGACTTGAGGGTACTCTCATCTGCTCTGAAGGCTCGGTGCTGTTGATTAGCTGGTCTGTCTCCCTTCCCTTCCCTGACACTTTAATACAGAATCCCATGTCCTGTCTCTCTGATGATTCTGGGACTTTTCAGTCCTTTTCCTCAGTGGATTCAGTTCCCTAAACCACCATAAAACTGCATTTTTTTATTGTTGCTGCTTTTGTTGGGGTAGTTTTTTGAGAGTTCTTGGGTTAGCTCATGAAGGAACCTGGTGAACTTCAGCAGATGTGCTAAGTGAGTGGCAGGCTAGGAATGGGGAGAAGGGAATGGAGGAGAAAGGCGATGACACAAGATCTTAGATAGGTTTACACCATGTTGTGAAAAGGCAGCCTCACCTCACACACAATTGGGAACAATAAAAACATAAACCATTCTACCCTTATTTGTGATAATGTGACTGTTGGGGCCTTTGGTCACTTGTAAGAGGCTGCTGGGATGGGTTTTGCTGATCCAGGAGACCCCTTGCTCTGTATTTTTGACTATGGAAAGGTACTCTTGTTCTTTTATTCCTGTTTTAATATTTTATATTGTAATGTTAACCTGTATATAATCAGTTAATTACTTGTTGATCCACAAATTGCAGGATGATAAGAAATTTGTTTTGGGATCATCTGACTTTAACTGTATATGCATGTATTTGTGTGCACATACACACTGATGCAAATGGCTGATTAGTGTTGCAGTCTGAGGTAAACAGTAATATTGTATTAACAGATTCTTAAAGATAAGCTTTTGCTCTAGACACCAGAAGGCACAAGAAGAGATATTGTGACAGTTCATAATAAAACTAATGAATGGCAGACGTTAAATGACTAGACTTTGTTCCTGCTGTATGAAAAGTCTCGCTCTTCTCCTTCCATGTATCAAATACAAGCATACATTAGCCTTCTTAATGATCAAAAATGCAGATATCATTACTACACAGCATTTGTATTTCAAGGCAAGAGTACTGATTCAAAGCTCACTGAAGTAATTGAGAGCCCTTTTAATGATTATAGTTTGCTCTGGATCAGACCCTTCTGGCTTAAAAAAAAAAAAAAATCAGTGAGTTGAATTAGAGGATAGTTTTTTAGGTACCTATTGAAAAATATTTCTGCACATGCAAAGACTCTAATGGGAACTGTTGAAGGCGAGCAAGGGTGGCGGGCAGATGACGGGTAGAAGCTCAGCAAGAGAAACAAAGGCAAATTAACTTACGCAATGTAAGTTCTCTACTCACTTCAACTAACTTTTTTATATAAATACCCAGGGTAAACTTTGTTAGGAGGATTTGAAAATTAAGTAGCTTCATATATCTTAATGCTGTTTATAAAAGACACGTAGCTGTAAAAAAAGATCTGGGATAATCTGAAAAATTAGAGCAATGTGTAGCTAAAGTGGATTTGGAAATACCTAGAAATATGTGCTGTTGTTAACAGTAGGAATCCATACCAGAAGAGTTTTAAATTTGGAAAACTTAAGAAATAAAAAAATTTCAGTGAAGATGCATACTATATTTATGCTTGAGCACAATCCAGTGTGTTTCTTTTGTAAACTACACAATTGCCGCTGTTGGTCTACATTGATGGTAAGTAATGAATGTTAGCTGTGTTCTTTCTGGTGACTGCATGAAGTACTGCCCCATTTCTTATGTGCATTTTTCTTCAAATATAAACATTAACTGTAGTCTTACTTAAGAGTAAAATAAGAGATGCTTTGTTTTCCAGTCTCATTTTTCAAGGGTTTCATTATAAGTCCTTTATTAGAAGGCTTTTACTGTAAGTTAGGAAAAAATTAATTATTAGAAATATCTTGGCAGCTTTTCCATTAACCTGTGATGCCCACTTCAAATTACATCTAGAACGGGAATGTTTAGTAATTTTCATGATTAGGGTTTAACTCTTTTTCTTCCCTTCTTTAAATAAGCATTCATGAACAAAACCAGTTTGTTTATTGCAAGTTATTTTAAAATATTACAGTGCTGAAACTAACCTTGCTCAGGGTATGATTAGTGTGGGAAAACAGCTGCTGTCATACCCTTTTGTTGTCTATACGAGGGATGGACGGCTAGAATACCGGCTGGCAGTGGGTCAGCTGGAGTCGGTTATTGCTCTTGAGCACACATGCGTGTTTTGGGGGGAGTGCAGATCTGAGGGTGGGTGAGGCAACACCGATTAGGTCAGATGACACAAATACATCTGTTTTAGAGTGGCCTTCAAGCACTTTGCTCACAGGATAAAAACATTTGCCAAGCATGCAGGAGTAGCCCGTACTATTAGATAGAGTATTGTCAGACGAGCTGTTCTACAGCTTCCAAGCAGCCTGGGATGCCTCTGTAATTCCTAACCTGCCTGGCGAGAAAGGAATATGCTATCATTATCCCTGTTTTATAGGCACAGAAAATATCTCTATTTTCACAAAGATCTAAGAGGAGTCCTTGACAAAGCACAAATTAAACTCAAGGATCCTTAGGTTAGTACCCTATCCATTGGATCATTCTTTGTGGTTCAGTCTGTTTCACAGCTAATCCATCTTTTCCTGGATATCTGTTTGAATACTGAGGGTTTTTTTTTTTAATGGTCTACTCTTCCTGGTTATTAAATGACATCTCAAATGCTTGGTCAGTCTCTTTGGGAGAGACATCCTGTGCAAATGAAAAATGAGGCATTTTCCAAGAGATTATCACAAAAGCCATACCAAAACACAGCGAAAAAGGAAAAAGAATCCTTTACTTGCCCCTCTTCTAGCATGTTTACCTCATTTGGGTAGAGAGGAAGAGCAGAAGTTCTGATGGACAATCCTTTGTTAACTGATTTCTAATACAGATGGGAAGAAAGAGGAAGCACCTCTCTCCTGCAATTGTGTATTGGCTCCAGAGAGTGTGTATGAGGTGAAGGCTTTTAGCTACATTGTGTTTGTTATAATTGTATGGGTTGAAGGGATTGATTACTCCACTTTACTGGACACTTATTAAACCACCTCTGGAATACTGTGTCCAGTTTTAACCCCCTCACGCATATAAGAAAGATGTCAATAAACTTCTGTAAGTCTAGCAAAGAGCCACCAGGGTTGTGGTTGAGTTGGAACAGAGGACCTGTGAGGAGAGGCTGGGAAAACCAGGCTTGTTTAGCCTGGAAACAAGAAAGCTTAGGGTAGACCTAATGGCAGCCTTCTCATACCTCTGAGGGGGTTCCCAAGAAGAAAGAGCCAAGCTCTTCAGTGAGGTACACATAAATTGGAGATTTTCAAGACCTGACTGCGCAAACCTCTGAGCAGCCTGGTCTGAATTTGTTGTTGAGATTGCTCAGTGGGGATGGGGGGGACACACTGAATAAACTAAAGACCTCCCAAGGTCCCTTCAACCTCAGTCATTCCATGATTCTGTTATGAACAGAAGTGCTTTTTAGGTGAATTGGGACTGTAGATATGACTTTTAAATTTAAGTCTGGAGACTTGTTATTAGTTGAAGGGGGGAATGCAGCTTCTCCTGGCTGTGTTACTGTTAGAAGGGAGAGGATGATTGCTGTTAATTCCATTCATCGTCTCCACACTGGAATCTAATCTTTGTCTTTATTTTATGAAGCTACTGGATTATAAAAATTGACTTTAACAGCTTACTGGACTTTCTTCTTTCTGACAGGTGAAGCCAAGAAATGTTTCTTGGTCTGTTACTAATCTCTTTAGAATTCAAAATAGTAGAGGCTTCCTTTCTGTATGCTACAGCATCCATCTTATAAGTGATCACAAGCTCTCTGAGAGACATCTTCACTATTCTGAACGGTTTGAGCTTGCATACGCAGACAATATTGTCTGTCTTTTCCCATGACCATCTGGGTGGAGCAAAGCTCTGCTGGACTTCAGAAGAAATTAAAACCTCTAAGAACATGCAACTTTGTTTTCTGCCTCAGCCTACTTGGTATACGTGCCACCTGTAATGGTCAACTTCAGAATCCATTGGGAAAAACTCAAGCTGAAACAGAACGTAGGAATGATATAAACATTGCCTGCATTGGTATGGATCTGAATTATGCATTGTACTTTCTATCTTACCCATTTTGCTTTTAATTTTTATTCTTCCCAATCAGAAAACAGTCACTTTTCAAGTATTAAGTAACAGACCCAGGCACATAACCAGGGCTTGTTTGTTTGGTTTTTTTTTTTCCTGTAATTGATAGTAGGAAACACATTTCTAGGAGAAAATGCAAATAAGACTCTTATGGGAAAAATGACCTTTTATGTAATTTAATTTGAAGTTCGTTATGTAAAGTAATTGCATGAACCTTTTTGACTCAGCTTGGGGCATACTGGGATAATATTGATTTAAGCAATCATAACATCAGGGAAATGAGAGAGAAATACTTTTTTCTTGTCTTCCTTCTGACCAGGGATCTGTCATTTAGTAGTAATAGATGCGTGCGATCTAGTTTTAAATAATAGGAACAACCGTGCTTCCACTCCTTCAGTTGTGACTTAATTTTATAGCCATTAATCCTGTTTTATGTTCACCTTATATAGTTCAGTTCAGTGATGATAGTGAGAATGCAGAAGTATATCCCAGGTTAAGCAGAGAGATTTGGGAGCTGATTTACATTTTATGGCGGAGGTGAAATCTCTGTATAGCCCAGGAGTCTGCAGTGAAGAGGGTAGGGAAGAGCAATGACAGAACTTCCGATGTTGGAAGCTGGGCAACCTTTGCTCCTTGTTCGTTTCACTCTCTATCAAGGCAGTGCCTGGACAAATGCCCCAGAGGTAGCTTTGTTACTTTTCAGATCGATCTTCTGCATGGTGAACATGAAAGGCTGTGGTGTTATATCTTTATTGATGGTGAATATTAACTTATACCTCAAGACATCCAGTTGAAATCCTGAGGGGTAGCTTGTAAGGTAAAATAAGACTGGAAATGAAACAAAGGTATTGCTATCTGGTGCATTCATATATTTCCAAATACAGTAACGTAATTGAAAGTTTAACTTTAAAACTGCTTAAAATTCTGCTGAGCGTAGCAGCAGAGCAAGAGCAGAAGGCAAGGGAAATGGGGCTGGAGTTCAGAGAACTAAGGCAGTCTGTCTTGTATAATAAAGGTAAATTGCCATCCTTAGGAAGCAGCCTTTAATCAAGCTTCTGAGGTATGCCTCCAAAGTTATGCTAAGGATATTCTGTGGTAGGATTGTATCTTTATTGCCAAAGACCAAAACCTAATTTTGGTATGTTCTTGTTAACGGTTTATATTATCTCCGAGACTTAGGAAAATAAATGCAAATTGCCCACGTTGGTTACTACAGTCATGAGTGGTTTTCTGCTTGCCACGTCTGTGCTACAACTGATGCAAATAGTGACAAACAGAGAAAGTGGATAAACAGTTTTTTCATGTTTGTGATGATGAAGAGGTGAATGTAACTCTTGATCAGTTGTTAACCTGTTTCAAATTATTGACCTTTGTTCACTGTTTGGAGTTTGATTTTTATTGAAGATACAGGGAGAAAATAGTTTTTGCAGCACAGCAAGTGCAAAAGCAGTTATTGATTTCTTCCAAGATGAAGGTCATGCAATAAAACCTTCAAATTGGGATCTTTCTAGTTTTACCTTGTTCCTTTATATGCGTTGATAGTACCAGTGTGTGTTGGAGCAGGTGGGAACATGCAGTTTTGGTCACATGGACTTGTCATGGGTGTTAGGCAGGGTGACTGTCAAGCGAAGGTTTTAGGATGGATTTTCTGATGTATCTTTAGCTGAGACATGTAAACAAATTACCGATTTTAAATACAGCGTTTTGGAAAAATAATCTCAAGAGCTTCTTCACTGTGTGTAAACAGCTGGAAAATTGGCACATTTCAGAGCCGGATAGTTGATGTTATTGCATTGTATAATTATATAAGGCTTATATATACCTGTATATGTGTTTGTATATATACACAAATAGTAGAAAAGTTCAGCATTTTTTGGCTTTCACTTTGCAATCAGTTTTTCTAGTAACTGGCAGAGGAAAGATCAAGTTTGTTTCTCAAGCCAGTTCCTCAACCTTTCAACATTTGTATTTCTGCATACATTTGTTAAAGTAAAGACAGTTTCCATTTCAAGGCAGATAAAAAATAATAAACACCGAGTGAAGGAAGTTGCAGTAATCTTTAGCCAGAATATGTTAATATGGACTAAATTAAAAATAAATTGATGCAGATTTGCTGGCTTTTGTTATTTTTAAATTTACATTTTTTTGGCCTGTGACAGCTGCTTTGTACTGTTAGCTGGAACTGTAATGTGTGTTTCCATCACCGTGGCATGAATTGCATTGCTGAGGTGGACTCTAAGCAGCCTCTTTACCTATCCATAATTAATGTGCCCAGTGGAAGGATGGGTCCTGTGCAGAAGACATCCTGTTTTGAAACTGTGCACTTGTTACTGTAAAGTCTGCTCCAGACCTTTTCAGAGGTCTCCATTCTGGGTTTTCCTGAGGATTGTGTTAGTCTTGTCTTATACTACTGACAGAAATTCTCACTCGCTAGTGACTGGTACCAGTGAATGTGAGTTAACATTACATGCAGTAGTGCTGAGGCGATGGGAAAGTGGAGGTGTAGAAGGGAACTGTGTAACTGTTTCTCTGCTGCAGGACTGGAAGCAAATGTGCCCCACTGGGCAGAGTTGCTCAGGGAGATACAGCCTTCTGAACCCCTTCCCCACCTCTTCTCCTATCCCTTCTTGTGAATCTGTACTACTTGCTGTGGATGATGGCACTTGCTGCAATACGTACGCATGAAGGTCTGCTGAGGCAGACAGCAGCTGCATAAAGCACTTTTTGAGAGCTCTGTTGTAACTGCATTCGGCTAAATCTTTCAGTCTTACCTTTGTCTTTCTTTTTAACGTTATTTATTGCCTTTTCCTCTCCTCTGGCTTTTGAAACACCCTTGCTTTCATCTGTGCAAAATCTCTCTCCTGAGGATAAAGTTTGCCTCTTTTTCTCCATGACAATTCATCTTTGCACTTCTTGTCCTCTTCTGCGTCAACTTTAACTTCCTGCCACTGCCTTATGGACCGACTGCTTTACTTGTCCTTTTGCTCCCTCTCACATCAGTTTTGACTGTTCTGCTTCTCTGGTGACACCAGTCTTGGCCACCTCTTTTGCCCAGCTTCTCACACCAAATCTGTGTTGTTACGTTTCTGACCTAAAGGTTCTGACAGGCAAAGTTCTGTCACTGTGCTCTGTCTTTTAGGCTGCTGAATGGACAATTGAATTTCTAATTAACTTCACTTTCTGGAACAAGACCAGGTTGGGAGAAAACCTGCTTCCAATCACCCTGGTTTCCACCTTTTTGTCCAAACCTTTATTAGCTTGCCTGCCTTCAGACTGTAGGCTACTTCGAGCCATTTTCTGCTTATGAAGTGCCGAACATGACTTTGACTCCATTATCACAAACAAACGATTACACAAATGGCACTAAATGACCCAGGGCTGACAAGTAGTTTTATCCATGTTTATTTCTGGGGTTTATATTGTTTTGCCTGAAAGATCTGTAGCCTTTGCAAGGTAAAGTACTGAGAAAGAATGCTGTATATTTTGAGTAAGTTCTAATGTACAGATGGATTCCTTACCAGCATGAGGCACAATATGTCAACCAGTGACATTTCAGTAACGAAAACAAGATGCTGCAGCATCATTCAGTTTTTTTTCTTTCAGTTGTCAAATTGTTTTTAACAGAGATACCAGTGTTAGCAGTAGGGCTGATCTGTATGAAAACATGCAATTTAAACTCTCAAACTCAGAGCGTCTGCTATGCTGAGCCTCATCTTAATTTAGGGGAAAAAAAATGTAGGTTTCATGTGTAAGGACTGAACAGTGTCTTCGCTGGTAGTTGTTACTTTTTGTGTCTGTGTTGGTCTCTGGTATCTGATTTTTTTTTTAACTGCTTTTTGAAAACTAGGACACAAGTTGACAGATCTTGAAAGAAGAGAACTACTGGCAACAGCAGCGTCTTTGTATGTGGCTGAACAACTGAGATCACAGCGATTTCTAGGGACTCCAAGGTAAGTTCATTTCCAGGAACTCAGATGTGCTGATGCGTTTTGTTAATGGCATCTTCTCATGCACGAGAGACACTGGTGAGAAACTGCATGGTTTCTTAATATAGTCTGTTTTTTCTAAATTCAAATGAGCTGCGGCTTACACTTCCTTACTCACACAAGTCATACATGATTATTTTTATTCTACATATTAGCAAACTAATAGGCACAAAAATGTGTTACAAGCCAGTACAGTAATTAATGCACATCAGGAGTTTCATTAATGCAAAATGTTGCCGCATTAGTAACTAACCACAAATTGAGCATCACAAATTTCCCATGTGCCCATTTGAAGCGATCTAAGCACTTTGGGATAATATGAATATTCAGCTACAAAGCTTTAAAATATTGTGGATTCATGAGTAATTTGCTACCTTGATGAAGAACCTTAATAGTTCAGGGTCTAATTCTGAAAACACTTTCTGACTGGTAAACGCTGGAAGAGTCAGCACCTTGCTTTAAGTACATTTTTTGGTGCTTTTGTTCCCCCACTCCCTCATTCTTTTGGATAGTAGCTGCTAGTAACCTCAGTAGTACTGTCAATTGGCCAGCCATTGCAGTACCTTGTGTCAAAATACTAATTCACTTCTTTGGCTTTTTGGAACAGTATGTTTTTTGTCCTCTAAGATGTTTCTAGCTTTCGTTGTCCTCTGGCCCATCATTGTCAATGCCTTGAGACCTTCTATTAGAACAACTGAATTTGTGAACCTTGCTTGGGTAGTTGGTGTTTGCAATGGCTGCGTACAGTGAATCCTAACTTCAGCATGACTCTTTCGTCTTGCCTCACATTCTTTAATGTAGTTGCGTGTGTGTGTTTGTGTGAGAGAGAGGGAAGTCAGAATGCAGGATAGACATTATTCACATTCCATGCCAGTGGTTTGACAGTGTATTCTATTACTGATTTTACAGTGGTCAGGAATAAATCAAATGTGGTTTCAAGAAGTCTTTATTTTTATTTGTACCCACAAAGATAAATAGTACCATATGGTGTTAAAAAAAACAGAAAAAAAAGAAAAAAAAAAAAGAGAGACACTTAGAGCAAGCATAACGGCTTTGTAATATATAGCATATGTAGGGCTAGGTCATTGCTTGCCTTATGCACCTATAGGGGAAAGTAAAGCACCTTTTTATTTCCTTCCACAAGTTATATCCTCCATAGCAAATGGCATAAGGAGAAGAACAGACACTCTAAGGCCACCGTTCCCTAAATAAAAGATGAATGAGGGAAAATGAGGAGGAGCCTTGACTGTAGTTTTTATTGGCCAGCATAGGAAGTTAAGTAGTCTGGTAATGCTATAGAGAAGTAATGGATTACTTTGTACATAGAGTAAGGATAGGAACTGTTGATTTAAGTAGTGATTCTCAAACTGCTGTTGCACTCCCTGCGCTGATTTGAGATTTTTTTTTTTCCGCTGGCTTGTAAAATGTTCTTACTTGCTAACAAGAAAAGAAAAGGAGTCCAATTCTTGAAGAATCTTTTAATGTCTTCTTTCTACTGCAAGTATTTTCTTTCAGTACTAGGTATCTGTGTATCTTAATAAAAAAAGACATATACAACTATTTTAACTGAGATGTCAAATATGTAAACAAAGTATTGCATTGAGCAGTCAGGCGTGGTCATTCATCTCTTTTTGTGCTGCATCAGGGAAACACACGCACTTCTGCTTTGAAAAAAAAAAAGCTTATTTTTGAGTCCTTCTAACCTAACTCCCTCCATTCCAGCATGAGCAGAGAAGGCAGCAGAGTCTGACCGCATGAAGTTTGTGCTTAGATTAAGGTCTGATTTTTCAGATTTTAAATGGCGGCGCTAACAAATATTTTCAGTACAGGGAAGATCACTTTCTCTTGCCATGATGGGGTGTACTTATGTTCAGCTCAGCTTTCAAAGGATGACCTTTTCTGACTATTGTGACACATGCAGCTCTGGAATGAATCCTTCAGAAGTTGAGCCTTAAAATTTTCTCAAAGTGGCGTCTGAGTGTGGTTCTTAGTGAACAGGTCATTGTTTCAATCCACATATTGTTAGATCTACTTGTCTTAGTGATAGTAAAGCTGCCTGTTTGAGGCCAAATAAGGACGAGGTTGATGCAAAAGGCTTACTGGTATGTAACTTCTGAAGAAATCCAAACGTGATAATGATACCCCTTCCCCAAAATCATGCAGCTCCTTCAGAGGAGAAGTCAAAGAAACAAAGGCAGAAACAAAGGCAGAATGAGGTCAAAGGATTGTGCAGTGTCCTGGACAGTGTTCTCCACTCCTTAGAGCAGCTAGTGGACTCCCTCTAGAGGGGACTGAGGACTGTGGAGCATACAAGTTACTGCAGTCCCATCAAGGATCCCTCACAGCATCTCCTTAACTTACCCAAACTGCGTCTGACTTGTTTTTGAAGGTGTTCCATGTCATGGGTACTTTTTAGGGAGCAGGATTGTGGCCATAGAAAGCACATCTTTATTGGTATGACTGCAATCTGTTTGAAAAATATTAGTAAATAAAAAGTGCAGAGTAACCTGTGCTACTGGCAACAGATCAAAAAGGCCAGTTGTAATCTTGGATGCAGTTCACTGTAGCAGAATTTGGCGTTTGGAGTCTGTGAATTTTAAATCCATGTTGGAGGATGTAAGCGGATTAGACAGACTGCACGTTCCAGAGTTGATCCATAACATTCTCCTAATGGTTTGGAAAACTGCATTGCCATGTTGATGATCATCTTCAAAATTTCAGCTCTCTGGCACTATTTGTGTTGACAGCATTTTTTTCTTTCGCATGCACTGAAAGCAACTGAGGAATTTTTGTGTGAGGAATTGCACTGAAAAGTAGTATTTTGAAATCGTGCATTATTTCTTCTAAACTTGTCACAGCTGCCAAATATACAATTTTTTTTTTGCTGAACTTGAGTTATATGCTGATCTTTTGGTTTTGGTTTGTTTTCTTTTCCCTTTTGGGAGCCATATGTATAATATGCATTCTTTTCACAACTGCAGGGGTATTTTGAGTTCCCTTTTCCCCCCATGATTTATTCAGCCCAAGCCCAGGATTGTTATTCTAGCCAGATAGATAGAAAGAACCATGCTTGGAAGTCTTCACAGAAGCTCCACCTTTCACTAGCAATGCTACTGAGACTGTGATCAGATGAAATAGAGCTGAGCCAGATGAAGGAATTGTTGTGCCAGCCTGCTCCTCCCTTGGTCTCTGCCTTTTCCCTCCTCCTCCTCCAGATATGCAGGCGTGATTTTGTGTGTAGTTGCATTCTACTCTGGTTCTGCTACAATGACCCATATTAGCCTAGAAACATTTAGTAATACAATACTTTAGATCATTCTGACAGAACCAGGTTAAGTACTCATGGCGTGTGAAATTATTCTGCAAGAGCTAGAAGGGTGGGAATGTGTAGCAAGGCAGAAGAGATGAGCAGAGAACGGTTCGTAAAAGGGATGCAGAGGTGGGCCTTAGCTCTGTGCCACAGATCAGACTAGTAGCAGCCTCATGAGGGGGGTTCTCCTCTACAGTCGATGATATTTGAAGGGATGTGGCTGGAAAATAGGTATTTTACAATCCCCTGGGTGACTGAATCATCAACTGTAAGGTTCTTGCTGGAACATGCTCTGATGATCAGCAAGCTATTGCCTCATTAGGATCAAACACTCAACTTCTTCAGCTAGTTTCAATTAGACGTGACCCCTGTAGTGGGATTCTTTGTTGCAGTAGTTTGTGTGGTGTTGAGGTTAATACAGGCCACAAGCTGAAGGCCGGGTTGCCTTTTCTGTGTTGAATAAACTGTATTATGATTTGGGTGGAGCACCCACAGGTGAGTTTCCACTATCTGCATTGCTATGTGCCCCGGCCTCACCAACAGTCTCCTAGGATTAATTTGCCAACCTTCAGCTAGAACAGCTGCTGGAGACCTGTGCGTGCTCAGAGTTACAGGAATATAGACATTTACTTTTGTTATACAATCTAATATTTAGAGCATTTTCTGTTCGGCTTTTTTTTTTAATTTAACTGGTTGTTATTTAACCCGTTTTCTTGGGGAAAGGTGGTTGTGGGGTGTGGTGGCATGGGGTTTTTTGTTTGGGTTTTTTTTTTTTTTTTAAAGATAATTAGCTAATGAAAATGCTTGGTATTTTGTGAGCCAGATACTAATGTGAATATTTCACCATGATATCCAGATAATAGGGGCACATGTTTCCTACAGGAAAGAGCCATGAATGATTGATGATTGTTTCATTGTTCAGCTTTCAGTTATTTTACCTAGGACTTTTCCTACTTATTCCATAGTCTAGTTTATTGTGAAACTGGTGCCACCCACAGCTGCTGAACAGATTTACAGCATCTAGTAAAATCCCAAGGTCTTCTAGACAGACCTCGATCTTGTTTCAAGTGGAAACATATTTTGGCTGAAGTCAATCCAGCTTATTTTACGTCTGTTTGATGTAGTTAGCCTTTGAGACCAAAAATGATGATGTACAGTTGAATCTTCACATTTTGGCTACAGACTTGTTTTCATTAGTGGGTTGGGAGGGGAATAGGAGAGTGACTCTCCAGGTGTGGCTACATCATGCTATCTCATGGGTCTACTAATGTGATGTTTACACTTCTAAACCCAATTGCCTACAGCACTTCCTATGTGTTGCTTCTGTTGGCTGCTAAGTGTATTTTCCTAATTTTTGTATGGGTTTTACCCTTTCATCATTTATGACTTGGAAAAAAACAGTGAGGCTGCATGCCCATATTAGCTGATACTACATGCAAAAAGATGGTAACACACTGGAAAATGTTTTATATTGCTAGCAAAAAACCTAAAGGTTTTTCTTGCTTATGTGTTTTTAATATAGAAGACTGGGATTAGGAAGTCTTGAGTTAAACTCCTGACTGTTCTTATGGGACCTTAGAGAAGTCAGTTGGATTAGGCCTCAGTTTACAAAAAGATAAAATGGCCTTAATACTTTACTACATTATTGAGGTTTTGTAAATGTTTATTTATCAACATGTAGAAGGTATTTTGAGACGTAAAATGGATGATGCTTTCTAAGCATAAAATAATGCTTTCATGCAAATGGTAAGTGTATAGTGAGAAATTACAGATAAAATACCAGCAAGGTTTTGTCAAGTTCTGAAATAGCTGGGCTGAATTTTTATGTTTTAAAATTCTGAAAATCCAGGGGTCCAGTGCAGTGAGCATAACATGACTGGTGCACTGCAAGAACGGAAATGGATATATTTAGCTTTTTATTTAATGAGTTACTGTAGGTTTGTGTCTAGGTTGATTTGGTACAGATATATTGACGTAAGTCCTCAGGTACACTTAGTAATGGTGGTTTGGATGCCTGCTTTGCCTTGCTGTTGCATGATTAGGACAGCGAGGGAACTGCTCAGAGAGCAGTGGAGCCCTGCACCTCTCAGGCATGCTTGCTTTCACATAGACTACACCTATTGCCCTGCTGGAGTCTGGGATGGAGCCAGCTCTTTGCCAGCCTAGGGCTTCCCCATATGGAAGGATGGTCAGCTGCCCAATAGGAGAGCTTTCTGGCGCTCCTGCACTGCTGGAGCAGCACAAAATAAGGTTATGTTACATTAATTTTAAGAAGAAGGAAGATGATGTCAGGAAAATTCACTGGAGTCATCTGAACTTACTTGCAGCACAATCACAGGCACCGCTGAATTGTATCAATTGCATTACATGATTTTTATTCCACTCCTCCCCACCTCCCCCCATAATAACATGAACAGTTATTGCAAGTGCAGCTAAATATTTATACTTTGCATTACCCTACAAATACCCTCTAGTGTAATATAAAGATAAAATACTTTGTTTTCATTTGGTAAGGATGACTAAGTCCAGCCCACTTGTGGCTTTTTTCATTCCCCTGCTTTGGAGTTATGCAGTCATCCTTAGCTCATAAAAATAACACTGTCTTATCCTTACTGTTCTGGTCCCCTGGTCAACAAGTCAAGCATTCTTTTCATGATTTACTGTTACGCCTTTGAAAGTCCTCGATATGTTTATGTAACTACTGCAGCTTCAGACCATTATTCCACTGTGTGGTTTTTTCTTTCCCTGTAGACTAGCAAGGTACTAAGACTCTGTTATCCCTTTTTTTGTGTGATATTCTTGTTTATAATAGGCTCTTCTGATTGTGACAAACCCTCTCTTGCCTCTTCAGATGTTACTTAATGTTGTTCTTTTGACCTCTCGTAAATAAATTACTTAATTTTTTTTTTTGTAATCTTGCTTAATCAGTGCTAAACCAGCTGCCCTATATAATATTCTAGCTGTCTTTAAAATCTGGTATTATTTATCCTACATTGTTCAGTTGCTTATTACAGAAAGAGGATTCTTGTGCTAGAGACAAACAAGTAGATGCACATATATGAAACAGGTATTTTTGGCCAGTGGAAATGAACTTTTATATGTAAAATATGAAAGTTGAAATGGGGTGTTTCAAGGTAGCATTTATGACTGTTTCTACAGAATGTATGTTTCATTTTTTCTTTGATTGGATTAAATTAATGGAATCAGAATTGATAACGTAAGTAATATAAGGTATTTATATGTTTGACAGCGGAGACATCGTTTGGTATGATTCATGAACATATATTCCAGAAAGAGAATGATCTGTTATGGGAAATTTTCATAGCCTGTCGTCCCTATGTCATTTGTAGGGAAAAAGGTGTCCCGGGCACTCAGGAATCCATGCTTGCTCAATCTTTAGAGTTGATAACCATTATGAAATCATTACAAAGGTAATCATTATGAAAAGTTTGAACCTCACTGAGCATCTCTTAGGAAGATCCCCAGAGCAGTGGCATGCATCTTGCTGAGGTGATTGCTGGTGGTAAAGTTGTTTGCTAAAGTAAATGGACCCGGCTAAGTCCCTATGTTTGTTTTTTTATTTTTACCATGTTTGCTGGGAAAACAGCAGCTGCTGTAGGAGCTTTATAGCTTCTGTGGCTACTGTTCACTTTAATGTTGAAACTTGAATTTACATAGTATACACATGTGAATGTTTTCTGTTGTGCTGCCATATTCCTGGCCCTTTTTTAGTTGTGAATCTGGCCCTTTTCTCATCCATGCTTTGCTTATGACCTCTTCTTCTGCAAGAGCCTCTCTCTACCACAAGGCCTCTCTCTCTTTCCTTTACTTTGATCCCTTTTACAAACCCAACAAGTCTTTCCTCTCATGCAGGTTTACACCTCCTAAACATGTTCTTTAATATTTGTCTGTGTGTAAAAAGCGTCTGCATGAAACCGTAGAACAAGGTGCGTGCTAATCTCCACGTGCTCCCTGGTCATTTTACAGCTATTTTTAGCACAGTTTTTCCTCTCCATCTGTATATTTTATTTGGAGTTTTGAAGGGCAGAAATGAAGTTGTGTCGGAGGTTTTTATGGAAGGGCAAAGTTTTTCTTGACTTCGGGGGACTCTAAGCTCAGTAAATGCATGTGTAACTGCATTCACGTGAGACGTTTTATGGATGTTTCTTTCCTAGGATTATTAACATAAACATTATTTAACATTAGAAAAGCATGAACATCAGGACCTTACCTTGTGAAGTTCCCTGAGGCACTGGTTATGTCCTGCTGTTTGTTTGTGTAGTGTATAGCTTATTCTGGATGCTGTTGCTGTAGAAATGTTGTCAACAAAATATATGGGAAGAAAAAGTCATTCAATATTGTCTGCATACTTTTACATGTATGTGTCTTGATTTGTCCATTCTTTAGCATTCTTGCCTCATTCACGGTTCACACAGGCTGTAGTTAAATGTAAGATATTGAGTGAAGGGATAGATAATTAATTTATACCTTTGTTATTGAGTATTACAATTTTCAACTGTTTCTTTTTCCTTTGATTCAACTGCAAAAGTGGGATGGGACACAGAATGGCCTCGTTATTGTAGGAGTATTTCTCTGTTCCCTGCAATGATTCCAAAAGCTCTTGCACACTTCATCAGTATTATTGTAATTCTTTGGCTGCAGGATATTTGGCAGCTGTTGCACCCCACTGGCAAATCCTATTCAGACTTCACTTCCATTCACCATTGCCATTGGAGAATTGATTTCTCTCTCCTCTGCTCTAACCTTTCCCAATTCATTTTGGATTGTTCAATGTGAAACATTTTAATTTCATATCATACAGCCATTCAGCTCACAATCCTTTTTTAACCTGTCACCAGGGTAACAGCATAGCATGCTTTCTTTAGGCAATCAAGTTTTTATTTCACATGCTTAATGTTGCATTAAATGTTTGCATTTTGTTTAACCCTCTTAAATACTTTGAACTGGGGATATATTTTGCAGGGTAATGAAGTCTCTGATATCAGTGTCGAGTCTTCACAGAAATTGCCTTATTTAAAATAAAAATAAGAAATCAGAGGATGAATACAGTAATGAGAAGATTATTAATAAAATCCCAAATGGCTGAATGAGGCAAGCATCCATAGAATAGCAAAAATATTTTTCTTCTGGAAAAACCTTCTGGAAGCTTATATTATAATCTTTAGACCTACACTTTAGGATTACTTTTACCTGTAAGTGCTTGTAATCAAATTAATGCAAATATAGGATTAACCATGCAATGACATGACTTTAAGAAGTGAAATGTCTGGCCTATACCTGTCAGCCTGCTTCAAACTGCTTGCCAGATGTGTGTGTGGAACTGTAAGCTGAATAGCAAGTGATTTATATACATAAAAATTAGAATTTAATGGGATGATGCAATTGATTAAAGAAATGTGGAATTTTTAAGTGTCTGTTTTTCCTGTATGTGCAAACCATCATGGCATGAACAACAGGCTATATTCATTTTATTGCAAATGAGAATAATAATGAATTTAGAGTACATTATCATAGATGATTACAAAAATAAAATGAAATGGACATTTTCATATCTGAAAAAGCATTGATTTCATATAACTGACCTTACGGAGCAAGTCCTGCTTGTCTTGGTAAAGGAGTAGGACCAGCTAGGTTCACCCTGACCTGTTTAGCTGGAATTTAAAAAAAGTCTGTAACAGATGTCCTTAAAATACCCAGAATTTAATATCCTTTGTCTATAATTATTATTAGAGGTATAGTTTTAAAGGCTTTTTATCTGTCACGTTCTATTCTCAATTATGTAGGTATAAAAGGTGTGTGTGTGTGTGTGAAGCATTTAATTTTAACGTAAGTGAAACTTAAGACCATGGCATTGCAAATAAGCCCAGACTTTGCTCATTTATAATGAAATAAACCCACTATAATTGGGTACTAATAATATGCATTTTAACACTTTGGAATACTAATTTTACAAAGCTTCTCATTTGCAAAATAGATCATACATATCTAGCATTGTTTAAAAAAAACAGATGCAGAATATTTGCATTACTGTACTAGCTGGAGTGTTTGTGTTTGCATTTGATACAGCTCTTTTTGAGGAGACAGCTGCTTCTTATAGATCAGACCCATAGAGTTGACTTTGTTAGAATTTTTCTTTCAACGGCATATAGCTAACTATACAAGGATAGAAATGCAGTTTCTTCTGTTAATTTCCAAGCTTTCTGTCCAGTTTCTTTTTTCCCAAGTTGTACTATAAGCTACCAAATATTATTACCTGCCAAAAGAGGTTTGGCACTGTTTTGTTACTGAATTTTGCCAAAAGGAGCCTAACATATGGTAACAGTTAATTTATTGGTTCTTCTAACCTCGAGGGAACTCTTACAGAGAGCATATTACCTTTTTATCTAACATTTTAAATAAAAGAGCTGTTGGCTTGAAATTTGATATGCCAGTATAGAAGCTGACCTTCAGTGCGGTTATGCTCAATTCAGTCTTGTTTAAGGGTAAGATTAAAAGTGTAAACATATAAGATTGAGCTAAGCCTTCTTTCTTTTCAACTTTTAGAGAGGCAGGTCACTTCTGCACAGTTTTAGAGTGTGTGTGTGTATGTGTTTAAGTGAAAATACTGAAGAAACATTTTCACAAGAAAAATGAGTCCTGCCTTTCTCTCACAAGTCTTGGAGAGCTCTTTCTTCGCTTTCTTGATAAGACATTTCCTGGTATGTGCATTACCAAGTGATAATAAAGAAAAGGAACATTTTTCATTTCTTTATATGTAAGACCACAGGTCCATTTGTTGCATGGTGACAATGTAGATTTGTCTAATTCTAATGGGAGAAGTATTTGAGAGATAACATTGCTAATTGTGCCGCTATTCACTATCTTGGAGTTGAATCTCATGCCTGAGACTTGCACAACTCAAAATCAGTGATCTGCTACCTGCATTTGAGGTGTAACCCTCTTTGTTCCACCTTAGATGCTTTATTTGTCTTTTGTCTTCGTAATTGGTGGTAGTGTGAATCTTAAAAACTACATGGATCCCATATTTCAGATATGGGATACTTGAGATAGATGGTGCCTTAAATAAAAAATATCCTGATTTTTGTTGGCTCGTATTAAGTATTCAAAGGCCTGGATATTTTTCCCTGGATCTGTGTTGAGACTGCTCAGATGACTTTTCCATTTGTGATTATGGATGATTCTTTAATATTTTTCACAGACCATTCTTTAGTGGTTTACTTCTCCGTGTAATTAGATGTGGTGCTTGGAGTTTGTTTTGGCTGTGGCTTCCCTTTAACATGTATCTTCAAAGCCTATAGTGTGAGAAAGACTGGGCAGGAAAGAACGGTGCAGGACCTGGTTCTTTTGAAACCAGGGATGTTTACCCATTGACTTAGAAAGGAGATGATGACAGGTCTTTATCCTGTCTCTCTGTGATGCTTAGTAAAATTAGTCTTGCTGCAGTTAGTAGTGTGACAATACAAATAATTTATTTGCCTATTGAATTACAGATTTAAAAAGCACCTCAAAAAATCGGAGGTATTTGTTAAATTTTGTCCTTCCTAGGCTTTAAGCTTCTGTCTTTACCCCAGTGTTGTGGTATGTGTTTCTGAGGCTCCTCTCTCTGCCATGGTGGTGATCTGATACACCTTTGTGACACAGTAATGATTTTCTCCAGGCCCTGCTGCTCATTTTTCTACCAGACACTGAAATTTAAAGCAGGTCCTCATCTGGCTGCACCCAGCCCTTAATGTCCTTAAACAAGGGAGACACCATAAAGCAACAGCTTTTCTCTGTTCATTTCCTTGAACTAGTGAGAGCACTTATCTTCTAAATCCTACATTTTTCCCACACCCCCTTGCAGCAAATCCTTTTTTCTTGTTACTTATATCCTCAGGCAAATCAGAATCATTTTAAGATGTTTACTAACATTAAGTCCACCTTATTCCTCTATTAGCTGTAATTTTTCCACTCTTTGATCTTGGACATTGCATGTCTGCCTCTAATACAGGCTTCCTTTTCCCAAGTCTTAACACCTATTTTAAGTGAACGCTTCTGAGTGAATAGAGTGAATCTCTGTTCTAGTGATTACCAAAATCCTGGTAGTCTTACGGCCATTTAAGCTTCAGTCTCCTTACATTGGGCGTTGCAACACCATTCCATAACTCTCTTCACCTTCCTCAGCTTTATTCATTCCTATGTGTCTTCCCAGAAGCAAGGGGTGGTGAGAGCTGATAGCATTTTGCTGTTTCACAGTTTAAAAAAGTTGGATTGCTGTGAGAAATCGTTGCGTTCACAGCCCTTAAAGGGTGGGACACAATCCTTCAGAGACGGGGCCAGCTCATCTCACACAGGAAGGCCCAGGAGGGGCTGCAGTCATTTGCATTTTAGAGAAATTATGTTGGATATGGTTGAGGAGACATGGCTTAGAGGGAACATGGCTGTCATCATGTACGGGTTCCCTCAGCAGGAGAGCACAAAGGGGTTGAAGGCAAAGTTGTGAGAACTGTTTCTGAACATCTTCCTAAGGTATCGTCTCTCAGCTGCCATACACTACTTCTAAAGGTGTATTTTGAAAATACTTTGTCTTTTCCCTTGCTATTTGTTTGGTTTTTTTACTGATTATTGGTAGTTTTCCATCTAAATTTTCAGGAGATACCAGTGGGCATAGTTGCAGACGCTGGATCAAAACCAGTTAGGTAATGTATGTCATGTCATGTTTGTGCAACAGTTTTACTTTACGTTTTCTGTTCAAAATGTGTTTGTTTTTCCTGTGTCAGAAAAAATAGTCGTGATGTTCTTTTTGAACATCCTCTTGGCCACAGAGAAGTTGTTTGCTCATGGTTGTTTATAGAATAGGAACATTCACAGAAAAATAGTTTTACGTACTAGCTTACTAAGAAAGAGGAACGGAACCATCTTTTTAAACAATATGTGTAATCATACTCATTAAATAATAATTGGATGTGTAAGAAATCATGTTTAAAGAAAAATGTGTTTTCTATAGCATATAAAAATATACCTATATGGCACATGTTATATATGGGTCGTGTTATTTGTATATATTGTGTGTGTGTGTGAAAAATGTTTTATATTTAGGAAATTTATTTTTTTGCTTTGTGAATTACTGAAGTACTTTGGTTAGTGCTAATTGTCTTGGCGAAAGGCAAGGAAGGAGAAGGAACTTCTAGTTAAGTACACTGTAGAAGCACGACTACGTTCTTGTACTGTTCTTACACTTTATTTAACTATCTGCTGTTGATCATTGAATATTGGACTAGATGGATATTTGGGCCACCCAGTATGGCCATTTTTATGTTCCCATGCTATATTGATCATGATTCTCCCAAAATAAGCAGAAGGAAATCTAAGAAGACGACCCACTTCATGTTAAACTTTATGTGCAGTTGTGTTACTGCCACTCCTTGGGTCCATCCCACCTACACAGCCTGGCTTCTCTGCTTCGACTTTAGTCAGCAGAAAGCTTAGTGGGCAAAAGTCTCTTTTATTAATACTGAGCATGAGGCACTAGCTGTTACAAATTTTTTGTCCTTCACAGTCGACCCTAGTTTAACTAATAATTTCTTCTGAAATTCTTTCATTCGTATCTGATGCGTATAACTTCAGCTAAGTAGGAAACCTACGCACAATTTTTGTCTTGCTGGCTTTCTTCTCTTTACGTGTGAGACCATAATATGAACAATGGCAGGTGACCTATGAAAAGGATGAAAATATATGGAAGGCAATAGAGATTTATCTTCTTTTGAATACATGTGACTTTGTTAAATAACAATTTGAGCCTGGGTTTGTGTGGCCCAGATTCATACTGCCTAAGTAATGTAATAAATACAGGTAAGCGTCACCTAAAGGTAGTTCAGCCTATCTAAGGTCTAACTCATTGTGGAGAGGTACCTTTCTCTTTCCATTAGTTATAAAGGGAAAAGGTGGTTAATATCAGGTGGTGAAAGCACAGTGGTGTGAACTCTGGATGTAAGCTAAAGTGCAGTAGAAGATGTATTGAAGGTAATGTGAGTCACTGGAGCTCTGCTATGTGCTATAATTGTCTAGACATGAAGAATTAGTACTTATTGAAGATATGCATGTTTTATGTTATCTAATATAAATTTTAATGAACTCTTGGGGTTTTCTCACCTGCTATTTTTTTCTCTTTAACTTAACAGAATTAGTGGCATTAATTTGTTCCATAGGAATCCAGTGCAGAAGAAATAGAGAACAAAGCTTTAGAATCCATGAAAGATGCCACATTTTTTATATGTTAGGGAGAGGAAGTAGCTGTCACATTGCCTGTTGGAAACTGGCTTGGGTACCTCTAGCCAAATGCTCTAATCACATTTGTCTGTGGTTTGGTAGATACATCATTGATATTTGTGCTGTCACCCGGCACTAGATCCTGTGTATGCAGTAAGGAAGCATCTTTTTGAAAAGCTAACCACTGTCTAGAAAAATACATTGTTGCAAATTAATCACTGTTCTTGGCCAGCTTCTGTTTCTTACACTATGGCACATAGGATGGCTAGTAAGGGAAAATCTGACCATTCTTTTCTGGGACTGTGCGCCATCCTGAATGTGCATTCTATGTATTTCCTGAATTAAGTCTCATATAGAGGAGAAATCACAACAGAACAAATATGATCAGTACAGCTGTATTACAAAACTGATCTCATTGGCATGAGATGGTTAAGCTCTTGGATGTACTCTTTTTGGTTCTGCTGCAACCAAGTTTGCAGGAGATGGTAAGCTCTGTGTGATGGGTGAGCTCTTACAATACTCTGGAACCACGCTGAAGTCTGGTGCAAGCATTGTGTTTTCCAAGATGTACAAAAAATGAGTAGAATTCTGTTTTAAATAATGACCTTTGGCATATTGTGTATGTGACAGGCTTCAGAGAGACCAAGTCAAATCATTGGTACTACAAAGTGTGGCAGAAAGAAAATCATTCCATACTTCTAGCAATATAATCTGGTCAGTTCTGAGGGGACTGACACATCAAAAGGGGACTGTAGTAAGTCTTAGGTGAGAGACCTAAATGAAAGTATTAAACACAGGAAAGAAAGGTAGCATTCAATACATGGTTCTTAATAATAACCTCAAAGATATTTGGAGGTGATGCTCTATAAGAAGGTATTTTCAGTTTGGCTTTAAGACAGTCTGAGGTTTTTTTTGCTAGCTTAATATAATTTATAATTCTTCATTAGTTTGCACAGTGTGTTCTCTGTAGGCCTCAAAGAAGGCCAATGTTCTTACTCGCAGTGCTGTGGCCAAATTTGCTCAGAGGTGGCCTTATTCTGATGTCTTTCCTTTTCCCTTGACTGTAGTAGTTGTGTCTCACTCCTGATCTGGTTCTCGATTTAGTAAGTTGAGCAGGTGCTGACAGGTTTCACTGTATTGGGTGTTATAAACTTTATTCTTTAAAGAAATGCTGCATTTCAGTCAGATATTACTGCCTTTAATGGTGAATATGACAGTCTATGGGTGCAGGTGTATATCTCTGAATACAAAAGAGATGTTTTTTGTGGATTAACCTTGTAAATTACTGATAGTTGGAGAAACGGTGATGTGTTCAAGAAGATATTATATAACAGACTAGGGACAGCACTGGAATGTGAGGCCAAGATTTCTTCAAAATGGATGTTTTAAATTTGGTACTAATATATGTATGTATTTTGTCCTCCAAATTGGCAGAATGATTTTTCAAATATGCTGCACTGTGCCATATTCTCATTGCTTTCAACTGAGAGGAGCTGGCAGATGCTAAGCACTTCTTAACACAACTCTTCTTTACGGGGGCAACTAAATAAGGGGTTTTGAGCCTGAATTTAAGTATCAGTTTCTTGTTTACCTTTTAAACTATGGCCCAATATCTAAACTAAATACTGAGCTTATGGTTTTGAGGGAGTGTAATTGCAGAAATTGTCATTGAGATAATTCTTCAATATTTAATCTAGCTATCCTTAGTGTGTACCAGTACAAGTGGATTTCTGGTTTGTGATGAGGAGCTGATACTCTCACTGTACATATTTGACTTTTGATTAGTTCTAGGCCAGTCCTGTGCCCTGAATGCCCATTTGTGGCTGGAGTGAGCTGGGTGCAGTTCTGGAGCCCGGCTTCTGTCTTACTTGCATCAAACAGGAACCTGGTTCCTGTGTCCTCAGACTGTTCTGCAATGTGATCCAAAGCAGGGTGAGTGCAGATGATTGGGATAATTTGCTTTGAGAACTACTCCCGATCTGAACTAGAAGACCGATGTTCTCACACCCACTGTATGTTGTCTGGATTACTTCTGAGTTGTCATACTCTTCATAACTTCTACTGAAAAAGTGGGTGAATAACTGAAATTCTAAATTCTGACAAAAGGGAAAACGGATTAAAGCAGCAAATGTGTTTTGAATTCAGGTTTACAGTGGCTAGTGGCAATTTAGTTTGAGATTAGTAGGCTACAAGTCAGGCAGATTTCACTACTGGGATGAGTAGAGCAAGCTTAACATGGAGTTTGCCTGGATGTTTGAAAAAATAATTGAGTATGGGAAGTTGTCTTATGTGTAGATGCCAAGCTGAATGACTATAACCTTATCAAACTTATCAGTAGGTAATCTTTTAATCATTTCGCCTCCATTTTCATATTAGTAGTTTAGAGATTGCTTGCTGCCTATTTTAACATGCACAGGAAACCTGTAATATTCTAAACTTAATGCAAAGTGAAAAATATAACACATTATTACTGGGCACAGCCATTGTTTGAATGGAGGTGCAGGAAGCAGGCTGCTCAACAAACAACTACATCCCAATACTATCATGTTGGATGGTATTACATATGGAAGGATATAACTGCTACTGGATAATGCTAACAGAAGTCCTCCCTACTGCATCACAGTGATTTGTTCTGAAGGTCTTTGAGCATTAAAAGAAAGTGAGATAATTATTGTAAGACTATTCCTAAATATCTGCACAATAAGAGAATTAATAAGTTTCCTTGTTCAAGGAAATACTGGAGAATTTGTACAGGAAAAGGAGTTTGTCATTTTCCTTTTGTGGAGTCTATTATTATTATTAGTTTTTCCAACTGCCCAAAGTAAACCCCTATTAAAATAAGGGGTGTTAGAGAGAAACACAGTTGTGAAATTGAATACTTTAATGGAGGAGAAATAGCCCAAAATTTTTTTTGATGACAAACAGATTTTCAGATTTTTCTCTCTATAACAACTGTCAGTACACACAAGTCAGTATTGTTGACTGATCTGATTAAAAACACCTGCTTGCAAGTAGTTCTTTTGTAAATAGTTTTGCTGATTTAGGAAGGATGGTTTGAAGGAACAGATCAGAAGTACAGACTTGTAAATTATATGGAAAATAAATGTCTTTTCTCTGTACTTGTGATCATGTGATTCGAAGCTTCCTTGCTTCTCATCTCATAAATGCTTGCAATGAGACGAGGAGCAACATCTCTTATCCAGCATTAATAGTTGTGATGTTTCCTTTTTCCAAGAGAAACCAAATGCTAAAGTAGGCCCTGACGTGCCATAGGAGAGGAAATGAGTTTCAGATATCATGTTTTACATTTATTTATTTGTAATTTTCAAGGTATGCAGGCATCTGCTGAAGGACTGGGCAGTCTGACCCTCCCCTGAAATTGAGAGTTCTTGGGCTGTACTTGCAGCTCCCAGGATTGCTTTGTGTTTCATCCAGTTTGTTAAATGAAAAGTGCATAGAAATTTCCTGGAGTAGGCCCAAATGCCAAAACTGTTTGTCCCAGAGGATGCACCATCAGGCTGCAAAGCTGTATTCTCTGAGTCTCCATGAATCTCTCATTCCTTCCTACCACCAGCAGGGTAGGATGGTGAGTCCCCTAATGCCTACCTGGGCCCTGGCTCTTTCTCTTGAGAGATGGGAGGTAGATTTGAACCCTCACAGGCTGAGGGAGACTGATAACCCAGATCTCTTATTCTCTGGATGTACATGCTGCAAGCATGAATTTGTTATACCAAGATGGGCAATAGCAGCAATCCGATGTCCTTTGCCTGATGGATTTAAAGCTAAAAGAGCCATAAAAGATTTTTCAAGAGGCTTAGAATTGTTGATGTTTGCCTGCGTGCTTGGAGCACACCTTCTCCTTAAGGCTATGGAGACAACTTTGGCGGAGGAGCCCCTAGTTCCTGCCCCCCTGCCAGGCTGATGGGGAAGCTAGCTGCAAAGCAGTTGGGTTAGGGTGGCTCTGTTTGCAGGACCCAACCCCTGCACGCTTAGAGACCTTCAGAGTGGAAGAGGGTGAGCCAGGGTGAGCTAAGGTTGTCTGCAGGGTTACTTGCCAGTTAAACAAAGATGAAAGGGGTTGAGCCCACGCACTTAGATCTGGGCAGCTAAATTCAGCCTGGATTTATAAGATCTAGCTTTAACTGTTTCTTTATTTAGCCTTGATCTGGGGTTCACTGATGAAGGCACTGGAGGTTTTCATTGGGTACTGGATTGCAGGCCCTTATGTCAATGCAAATCCCCCAAAAGGCTTCTGTTAAAGGAAAAGGAAGCATCCAGATGTACGCTGTTTTGAATCAAAGCACAGTGCACTCCATAGCATCCTTTTAAAGCAATGCTATTTATTTTATAGTTTCCCTTCCATGTAATTTAATTTTTTCCTGTGGTCACTATTCAGACAGAATACATGGCTATAAATTTGCATATTTGTTACTGATCTAAATGTAATGTGTAAGAAAATGTAATGTAAAACCATTTTGACATAACCATTGAGTAATTCTTTCAGCCTTTGTCTGATCAGCTGGCACACAGGCTAGTAGAGGTTATTATTTTGTATGATATATGCAGAACTGTAATTTACTCTAATGACGGTATATTTTCATACTGTTGGTGAAAGGGGTATATGTATACATATGCACGCAGAAAGAAGGAAAACCCATTTTTATGTAAAAGTGCACGTGATATGTACAGATGGATTAATCTGAATATATGTAGAAAATGTGTGTGAATAGATGTAGAAAATACTTCAAATTGCTGAATAAAATATTCCCAGATTCTTAGGTTCCTTTCACATAATTTTTAGTTCTTAAAATAATCCTGTGAAAGTGCTGCTTTTATCTTTTCTGTGCAACGATGAACTTTTATGTTGGAAAGTGTTGAAAGTACTCAGATAGTAAAGCTTAGATTTTTGTTTTGTTTGGCAGTACACTTCTGTTTAGAATTCTTTTAATCTATCCATTCCCTGCTTTTATATTCATCTGATAGTTGAAGGTTCTGTGAAGGATATTTCTTTGTATGTGAACTTATTAAACCAATAATGCTCAGAAGTGAGAGATTTACTCCCCTTTTTCCTTTTTTTTTTTTTTTAACATCGTAAGATGGGCTCTTATTTGAGTTGTTAAATTTCTATTTGCCTTTCTTGAGTTTTTTTTGGGGGAGGGCGGAGAAAATAAGAAACAATTTATATGGTAGATCTAAAGTTTCATTAAAATTGCTTATGCCCTGTCCCAGGCATTTTAAGTGGGCCATCTGTCTAAACATCTCTCCATTTTTTTCTGATCATTTCCTCGACTTATTCATGAGCCATGGGAGGGCTCCTTTGTAGTCTCCATGTAGCTGGTTCAGTCTACCCCCACTGAATACATCTATGTGCTTGCATAACATATCTTTTCACAGTGCTGGAAATTCTCTGAACTTGGTTCAGATGAATGGCCCACTTTCTGAAGGGCTTTTTTTCTCCCCCTGCAAAGATTTGTATGCAGAAACTGACCTTGGTGGCTACAGAATCCAGCACATTATTCTTGATCATTTTACAGGCCACCTGCTGTGAAAGTTATGATGAAGGATTTCTTAATGATTCTTAGACCATTAACATTGTTTTAAGTCAATATTTCACTTTTATTTAACTGCTGAATAGGTAATTGCACAGTTGAAAAACAGCTTTACGGAGTGTCATATAATGTGGTTTTCAAACACTTACCATCTTTCATAACGGGAGAATTTGTTATGATAGTTTGGGATTTCTCTGTGTTTACGTAAAGTATTATGCAGCAAAAATATCAGAAGTAAAGAGAATTTGTAAGTTTTTTTCCTCCAGCGTTAGAACTCGCGTTTTGAATTGGAAGTAAAAAAAGCTATACTCAATTTCCTGACCCTTTAGGAGCTGGTGACATTTATCATAGCTCATTACATCATCAACAGTAATTGGGAGAGGAGAGTTTATTTGCCACAAACTGCAGAAAATTGTAGTTTTATTGAGTTCCTTCTGTCTGATTCGTTGATGACAATCAAAATGGACGGTCCAGGGCAGAGTTATTACTTGACTTGCTTTTGTGAATGTCTGTTTTCTTTCGTTACTTGTTTTTGACTAGAATAGATAATGGTTTAACCAGTGTCTGTTTTCCATGAGCACAGTGTGTGTGTGTTTGATCTGAAATTTTTAGCAGTTGTCTGCTGTCCTCACTGTAAACTTGCAAAGAAAGCAGGAGCTAGAATTGCTGCATTATTATAAAGTATCTCCCTCTCTCTCTCTCGTGGCGGTTGGGGGTAAAAGGGACGTAATACACTGTGCAACGTATGAAATAAATTATGGGACCATGAGATCATCTGTAGTTGAAGAAACAGCAACAGAGGTTGAAAGTAAATAAATAACTAAGCAGGCAAACACTGCTGTCTTTCTTCTCGCACCGTTGACAGGTTTTTATAACTTCAGTGCTTTATAGAGTAATGCCTTTATGACTTAGAGCCAGGCCATCACCATACTCTTCACCTGTGCCCCTATTGCTCGTGATACTTCCCTTTAGAAGGCAACATAGAGTAGAGGGGTTCAGAACTGCCCATTTCTGTACGGAGGGAGTTCATAACACCCTTCTCCACCCGCCTCCTGTCCTTGTGGCCGTGGTGCTGCCTTTGCTCTCTCCTTCTCTGTGTGTAATACTCCTGGCAAGGGACAACAGTGCACAGCTCTCTGTGGCCCTGCTTCCCATTCATCTGGCACTCATCTTGCTGCCAAACTTGCGTTTCTTCCTGCAGCCGGTGATCTTTGTATGTAAAGAAAGTAATTTTTTTGATGATACATCATTTACCAAAAGTGGGAGAAGGAAGGGAGGGTGTGTTGAATCCTATGAAAGATATATCGTGTGGATTCTGAATCTAGGGTTGGAGGGGAGGCATCTTAAGTTTTTTGTGTCTTTTATGATGCTAAAAATGGCATTATTTTTTCTTTCAGTATTTTTTCAGTAAATAACATATGTCTGGTTTCAGCCCAGTATGTAGAATTTTAAAAGTTATAAATTTTTGAAAATAGCCAGAAGTTTGGGGAGTTTTCTATGAACTAGTGGAAAATATATTCAGAAGTCCAGATGTTTTCTCTTTGGAGGACTTCAGAGAGTTTTCAACTAAGGAAGCAACCTTGCCCAAGAACAAAGATATTATTTCCCGTGCACTGGGACTTCTCAGACATTTAAAAAACCAACCAACCAAACAAAACAACAAAATAACAACAAAACAAACCCACCAAAAAGCCCCTTTCTTAGCCTGATAGAAACTTCTGCATTTCTAAAGTAGTTCACAGACTTAAGCAACTTCCTCTCCATATCCAAGAAACTTGGGCTTTGATCCTTACTTTTGGACTTTGTGATCCTTATTAATACTAAAAAAAAAACCCCCTCTGAATCCATCAAAATGGATTTTTTTTTTTTTACAATTCTAGTACTGCAAGATAATTTATTTGAAAGGAATTTGATTTAATGAAGAAAAAGTAGGGTTCTCATGAGCTAATGTATCTGTCTTAGCCAGTGTAACTGTAGGTTACAGTTACAAAGCCACAGGTGTTAGATTAGCAAAGCTGAAAAATGTCCCTGTGCAAATGGATCTAGCAATTCCAGGAGGGAAGTACAACTTGTTGCATACTTGGTATTAGATGCAGCTCTGGACCTTGCCCTCCTGACCACCAGTGTTGCGGAGAGAGGAATTATATGCCTGTGTGGCTGTTTGAAACCCAGGCAAAGCAGTGATCATAGTCATGCCTTTCAAGAGGCATGCATCCTGTTTGGAGACACACTTGACAAAGCTCAGCAAGACGGGACCGAACAAAAATAATCCCTGCTGGAGAACAAGACTGTCTTTCCTTTGATGGCCAGCAGCCAGATTCATGAGGTCACTTCCAGTCAAATGCAATATGAAGCAGGGCCGTGCCAGCAAGGTTATAAGGAATCTCATGCCACCAGTGGAGCGGATCTACTAAGCTGTGTTTGAGATGAGGTGTTACCTCTTACAGAAGAAATATGAAGTTGCTATAAACCACTAAATCCTGTTGGTTATGGCAGTGGAGTACCATGGAGAATTTAGCCAGGCTCTGCCAAAACCCCACTACGTTCCTCCTTACTGGTGCTCTGGTACCAGGAAGTGCAATGAAAACATCTCTCGGCTTGCTGCCTGCTACCTGTGCAGGAAATTCCTGTTCCTCTTCTTCAGGAACTCCCGTGTCTGTCGCGTTTCCTATCAGCCAGTCTAAATGTTTTGCTGACATACAGGAATTTCAAGCAAGGTACTGAGAAATGTAATTGCACCCAATGAACCATAGATATTTCTTCAGATTTATTGTTTTGACAAAAAGGTGACACTTGGCATCATTAGTATGGGAACAGGTTATTTTCAATATCTGTTTTCATGAACTTTGTGGACAGTGATAGTTAGAGATGAGCTAAGATGTTAGGCAAAATCTGGTGTAGGCCTTACTTGGCTTGGATCCAGAAGTAACTAATGATAAGTATGCATCTATTTGTCTAGCTAATATATTTAGTGTTTCCATTTCCCCTTTTCAGGCACATTGCAAGGCACAGGTTTTGGAAACTCCTTGTCTGATTAGCTACCTGAGCTTGTACTTGCTTGGATTTTAGGTGTCTGAAAACCCAACCTTCTTAAAATAATTGCCAAAATCCTTAGCAAGGCAGTGTGTTATCCTTGGCTTAGGCAGACCCTTTCTCCGCCTCTGGAGGCCTCACAGGTGCTTCTCCCTGTTGATTCCACAGGGAACCTGAGCCCTCCCTTTGGAGGAGATGTGGTTCATTGGGCACCCAAATCCTCAGGAGGATGCATGTGGCACAACACAGAAAGAAGTGTTGTCCAAGTTTTAAGACTGAAGGTTGCAGTAAAATGGTGTAGTAAGCTCTGTAATGTACAATAGATGAACTTTATAGCAGAAATTATCCTTAAGGAGACCTAAAGGTGATGAACTTATCTCTATAGATTTCTAACAGAGAATCTAAACATGTGGAAGAGTCAGTGTGGAAGAAAAGCTATACCAAAATAATGCGTCTTTGTTTTAATGGAGTTTAAACTCCACCTTCGTACTTTCTCTTTAGGCTACGTGGTGCTTGCCGATGCTAATATCATAGAATCACAGAATCCTTTAGGTTGGAAAAGACCTTTAAAATCATCAAGTCCAACCGTTAACCTAGCACTGCCAAGTCCACCACTAAACCATGTCCTTATATGGCAACCACTCATCAGAAAAGTTGTAGCATACCTTTGGACACCAGTTGTTAAAACAAAGTCGAAGAAACTTGAGAAGTTAGGATGTGGAAACTGAAATCAAATATACATTTAAATAAAATAGCTGAAAATTACTTGTTTCACTCTGAACTTCCAAGAATGGAGTCTCAGGTCTCATTCTTTTGCTGTCAGGTGTGCTTCTTTAAGCTAAAGTTGAAAAGATTCAGGTTTCTTGTATTACCTGGTAACTGGTGCAGCCACAGAATGCTGCAGGAATAGGTATAATCCTGTATGTGGGCTGTGATGATATATCATTATTTTTTCCGTTTACTTGAAGGGCTCTGTGGATGAGATACTCTAAAATGTGTATTAATTATAAAACTACTTGTATTACTTGTTTGGCTGAATCTTTTGTCTGTAATTGGCCTTTAATTAAGATTTACTGAGAATGAGATGAAAGAAATAGTGATTTTATTTTGCCCTTAAAAAGAATGCTCCAGCTATCACTGTTGCTATTCTCCTGCCAACCCACTTTCTCATCTGCTTTTCATCCTGTTTGAGCTAATTCTGCAGCAAGCGCTGGCTGTATTCAAGAGCCTCCCCTAACTTTATCAGCGTACCCAGTGTGTCAAGGCAAATCTAGAAAGAAAGTAGAGTATATTTTCTCCTTATATGCCAGTTGACAGAAAAATGTATTTAGTTTTTTTTTTTTTTCAAGTATGCTCTCCAACTGTGTCTATAGATTAATGATATTTTATATCCTTCGTGACCATCCTATGAGGCAAGCGCTTCTGGTTAAAATGGGAGAAGCATGAAATCTCTGTTAAAAATTCCTCTTCTGTCTGTTTCTTTTTTAGAATTCCGATTGCTAAATCAAAGAGAAGTAGCTGGGAGCTCTCTGTGCATCTAGGAGATGGAATTTACCCAGTTGCAGTTTCAAAGGATGGCTCATCATTTTCTGTAAGTTCTGCTCATTTTCTAAGAAATTTGATATATTGAGTCAATGTATATTATGCTTGACACCTACTAAAATTCTCTATCTGTTCAGTGACCACACATAGATAGATGTTTGTTTTGTCTTTAGTAGGCATTGCTATGAATTACAAAACAGAACTTTCTGTTAATTAGATAGTGCTAGTGTACAAAGATTTTTCTCTGCTCATGCCCGTGGAACATTTTTGTATCTACTTTAAACGTTTAGTTTTCTAATTAATGACCCTGTTTAGTGTCTTGTTTAGAAGTAAGGTCTTACGCTCCATTGTAGATATACGAGAGCAAGAAAATAAGCGCAATGTCGACAAAAATTACATTAGCTTAAGTTAGTGATTAAAAAAACAAGTCAAAGAACCAAGCGGGTTGAATGCGTAATCGTACTGGAATGGAATTATTCAGCACCTCAGTGGTAGAACTGTATGTGGTAAAATGCCAGTGTTTCAAATGTGCCTAGGTCACTTCAGACGAATGTGTGTAAACTATTGTTTTTACAAATATTCTAAGATAATTACTTAAGCACTTAATGTTGTCATCATGAAAGGCAGAAAGACTGACCATGACAGTAGAAGAACGGTAATGCTGTGTTCAGTAGTCCAGCTGTTCAGCAGAATAAAGCCAAGATGCAATCTGATTGAATTTGAGTATTGAGATGGTAGATTTATAAACTAATTTTTAAGTCTGTTAATGGTAATTTCATAACCAAACTGAGTTGTGTTTTTTTTTTTTAAATAGACAGTTGACTTGCATAGTATCTGTTGACTCTTAGGCAAAAGTTTTCAAAAGGGTCTGAAGAAGTCAGTTTTTCTTAGAATCATTGAAAAGCAGGACTATGAGGAATCCCAGAAGTCCTCTAGTTTACCTCTGACAGCTGTTTACTCTTCTTTCATGTCTTCATTGAAGAAACTTCTGCAACATCTGCTTCATGACATTTTTTATAGTCATGTTCACACCTATGTGGCATTCCGAATCATGATTCCTTTGAAAAAGGACATTTACATTAATATTTCATATAAAGAAGACAGTATTGTTTCAGTGATTCGTTTTTGCTTTGCTCTACTGAAATTTCATTTTAAAAGACATGATTTTCGGTTGAAACTGGTCATCTTTTTTAGGTAGTTATTTTCACTTATGTGAATTGAGGTAATGAAAACCTAGGGTTTTTTTTTAAAAAATGTTTTTGTATCCTTTTTAATACTACCTTTACCTCTGTCACACTGTATTTTACATATACTTATGATGAATGTAAGAGTATGAATAGAGAGCAGGGATACTTTCCATGTGGATCATAGGTACACTGTAAAAAGGATACGGAGAAGATCAGTCATTGTGGTCAGCACCTTTAAAAATTTTCTCTTGCAAGTGTACTACTTTTAAGTGTGAAAGAAGGTGGTCATTTTAGTTGTAGTCTTTCTTTTAGAAAGAATTCCAGGAGGTCTTGAACAACTGTTTACTCAGTACCTAATATATAACGTTGCTCCATGGCTGGGACACTCACCCCACACGTGGAATGGTGCTTCAGGAGTGAAGGCCATATCTGCATACAGCTTTTTACTGAATTAAATTTATATAATGGCCCTAACAGGCATCCTGTGAACTTGGATACAACCCGTTGCTCAAACAACAAAATATCTCTGCTAGATTTCAGCCCAATTTAGAGCTGGACTGGCACTGGTTTGTGTGACAGAGATAGCCCTTCCCTGGAGTAGTCACTGCCCACAGCCTTTCCACCTTCTTGTTGCAACACTGCTACCTAACAGCGGTCAGCCTGGAGCTGCCTGCTGCTGTGAGGAAGACACAGGGTGGCTGCTGGTTGCTGTGGGTGTTGCATAGGCCCTTTCTGCTGTGAGCTCAGAAATATAATTCCCATAGCTGGACCTCTCCGAACTAGGAGTTTTGTTTAGCAGAACTAATTACACAGGCATGCATCTGTGTGCATATGCGCACATGTATTTTTTGAGTGATTTACTTCAGTTTCATTTAGTTATCTAGGCTCTTGCTTATACTTGCTTAGTTAAATTCAATAAAGATACATCTTTAAATCAGACTGAGGAAAGTTTACAGACAGAGGAGGCTTTAACATCCTTTTGTGCTTTTGTCTCTATCAATTGTGAAGGTAACTGAACATACAAGCTCGTATATGGGTCAGTCCTAGATTCCACTTGCAGCTGAGCAGCTGAGTTGTAAACTACACTGTGTTTCTCCAGGAGGTACAAACACTGAGAAAGGATGCTGAACATGTAATGCTATTGCTGCTAATTTATCATTTTAACATACAGAAAATCATTCTGACCAATACCACAGTCCAAACCTATCAGTTTAAATGGGACTGCTAAACAGTTCTGATGTCTTGCAGCAGTATGAGTATTACAGCTAGTACAAGCCCAGTTTAACAAGGCATATACGGAGTCTGATTTCTAGTCCTTCGGTTTGTTATTCAAACACTAACACCTTCAATGTAATCAAGTAGTCGGTCTGGCATTACTGGACTAGGCAAGAATGAGTAGTTAAGCATGACCTTACTTTTCTTGTTTATTTTCATAAAATCCTTTATCTTTCAAAAAGTCACTTGGGCCCCCTTTGCTTCTTTTCCTTAGCAAGGAAAGCGCTGCGGGCTAACAGCAAGAATCTTGTTGGGGTGGGGAGGGGAGCAATAGGCCTGTGGAGGTTCCTGCTCGTATCCTTGTGTCCCTGCGGTATGCTACTGCTGTTACCTCTCACTGCTAGGTAAGGAGGCAGGAGCACCCCTGGGGAGCTGAGCACCCCCCAGCATCACGGGTGAAGGGATGCATAAGCAATGGGGAGGAAGTAGGGGTGCCAGGTAGGACAGGTTGCATGCCCTAAAGTTTGGGCCGGAGGCATTGACGACAGAAGCTTTTGCATTCTGATTCTACCCTAACCAAGCCAGTATATTTGGGGAGAGATAATTCCTCATTTATTTGTAACTGGAAAATTCCTTAGCTGGTGAAATAAATCACGTGGGTGGATTTCACTGTGACCAGAGGGGGGTCTCATTTAAATTTTAAGGTATAGTGTATTAAAATTAACTCCTGAGCTTGGGTTTGTAAAAAGCAGGTAACTGTTTTTGAATACTAGGGTTGTTTAGTTGCACTTATTTTTCATTGTTACTGGATAAATAGCAGAGGGCATGTTATTCTTTTCTTTTTGCTGGGGTTCTCCTGTGATTGTGCAGCAGACAAGAGAATATAGTAAATACAGCACAATCTAAAATCTTCTGAATTATTATTCAAAGCTTTACAATGGAAAAACAATTGCCTTAAAACTTCAAAGAAGAAAAGCCAAAGACTAGGAACGAGAAATCTTGTTTTCTGATCGGGAGGTATAACATACCATCAGAAAAAATGGGGAAATTCAGAGCCTTCTTTATTGAAACTTTGCTGTCAGAAACGCAAGCCTCACTTTTTGAACTTCTGCATTTACTTTTTGCTATTAAGTTGGCGTGACACGGGCTCCTGACTTTGTGGGTTGTGTCCCCTTGTGGCTTGTGACAAAGATAGCTGAATCTGTGGTGCAGTTAGATAGCCCAGTGGGAGGGCCACCTTCACATTCCCCTTCAGAAGTTTGCTCCCGCTGCAAACTGTGCATTGCAGCAGCAGTGTTCACATCCTGATTTACTTTGTTTACCACTGGGACTCTTCCAACAGTGACTCCTTTCTTTTTTCCTTAACTCTTCTACTCTCGCCAGCCGAAACCTCACCACCTCACAGTGTGCGGTGCTTTGCTCTCTGTGCAGGGAGTGTGAGCAGCAGGCTTCTCCATGGTTCCCGCTGTTAGCAAGCAGATCATTCGTCAGCATCTCGGTCTATGGGTCATCTGTGGTTTTCTTCCTTTATCGTGAGAATCTTAATGAATTGTGCAGTGTTAACGGCTCTTTGCTGCTCTTTATTTTTCAGGATTTTGAGTTTTGTAACCATCTGTTTTTAACCACTACGTTTGTAACAGAGGTCCTTGATGCAAGCTGGCTTTAGGCCTCTTCAGAGGCCTTGCTTTCCCAAACTGAAGGATTTAGAAGAGAAGTGGTCATGTGTGAGCAATACTGTTTGCCTGAAGCAGTGCAAACAAAAATATTAGTCAGTGCAAACAAAAATATTAGTTTTCTTGTTTCCAGTAGAGGTTAAAAACTTCTGTGAATCCTAACCTGGTATTTTTTCTTTTAAAACAGAAGTAGCTCTGTTGTTATTCTGAAGCCAGCAACTAATCATGCTAATACTGAAGTTTGTATAAAGTTAGTGTACTAGAATTTTCAGTATCAGACAGTTGTTTCTGGTGATACCCTATCAACATAACAACAAACACTTCCACAATTAAAAGATTCTAATGACCTGACTGGAGAATTAAAATTTAGCAACTCTGGTGAGGTCTGCTTGCTTGTATACCAAGAACTCGCCAACTAAAATCATGTAAATGTCATTTATTCTTTTTTCTTTGTTCTTTGTCCTGTGTATTAATTGCTATAAGAATCTTGAAGCTAACTGCTTGTCGTATGTATCCATTTAGTTCTTTGGAGGACAGATGGTCAGATTCTGGGCTTTGATTAGTATTCTTCTTATGCTTAAAATTTTTCCTGTTATCAGTGGAGTTAGAGATCTTACAATCAAGATTACTGCTAAAATAGAGTTTGAAGGAAGAATACCCTCCTTTTACATAAGACTAATATAAAACAGCAACAAACAGCCCAGAAGCATCCCGCCACCAAACTCTGGAATCTTTTGTTTAGTTCAATTTCAGACAGGAATCTTTTTCATCTTGTCATTTTTGATTGCCAGTCTGGCTATGAAATGTGCTTATTTTATGATTTCATTGATACAAGGACTTGATCCAGTTTTGCTGATGAAAGTGGGAGTCTGTTCTTTCTTCACGAAGCTTGAGTGTTTTGCAGAGTACCAAAGGGCGGGAGAGACAAAAGCAAATGGGAACCTATGTATGTTGAGCAAACCTGGTAGCTGTGTGGTTTCCCTGCACCGTACTAAATTTGACTCTTTAAAGCCAGATGTCAACCACCAAGGGTGCTCTGGATCCATGTGATGGTGGCTTTGTTGCCCATTCGCAGACTTCCACTTCTAGCTGCTCACAGCTAGTCTGGAGTCCCTTTGCTAATGGTATGCTGGATGGGAGCTGCCCTCCCCAGCCACATTGTGAGCAGCCCCTTAGCCCACCGGTGTGTGTAGGACTTCGGTGTCACGGACAGCCATGAACCGACCTTCTCCAATGTGGATCGATTTCATGTAGGTAACACACTTAAAATGTATAATAAAAATAATAGCAAAGAATGTAAGTGTCCTAAGCAAGGGAGAACATAAATACATTGGACCAGGTATCCAATAATAAAGTACAGTTTATTGGATCCACCACTGTATAATTTTCATTCAACAAAAGAATGAAAGATAAGTAATTACGTGACTGTAGTGCAATCTTTTCGCTGCTATAACCCACCCTCCTTACTTCCTTCAATATTCTTCAGTTTTATTTTTCTGTTATGAATGTCACTCGAATTAGATAACTAAAGAACGGTTTGTATTAATATCTTTGTGGTGGAGGAGATGGTAGAAAAGGGATGGGTCATTTGATTTTTGTTTACACCTCTGCTTTCACAAAAGCAATGGATGAATCCAAAAGCTCAAATGATGAATACCAGCAGTAAGTAATTACACTTCAGAAGATAGTCATGTTTCTTTTTGTTTGAAGTTTGTTGCTCTATGTGTAGGTTGAGGGCCTAATTTTAGTTCAACAAGGAATTTGTATTTTATGCAATAAACTGCATTCTTGAAAACCTTTTTGGCATAATCCATTTTCTGATTCTTTGCTATAGTATAGGAATCCTCTGTCTTGAGAATTCTGTATTGCCGATTTGCGTGATTCTCTGCAAGTAATCGTTGTTATTCTCCTTTTTCATGTTTGAAAACAGCCCTTTCTGTTACGGTTCTTCATCTCTGTAGTAGACGCATACCTTCCCAGACCACTTAGCCTCATCTTCTCATCTGTTCAGTTGACAAAGAATTTCCAGATGTTTTCAGTTATGAAGTAGCTTCTTATCATTGAAGTTGTGGTGAATGAAAGTTGTTTGTTTTTTTTTTTAAAAAAAAACGTAAGGTGAAATAGTTCAGAAGTTACTTTGAGCAAATGGAAATTTGATATATTTCCAGAGGGACCTGTATAGGTCAAACGCTGAATAAGAAGAGCAGAGAAAGCTTAATTACTTTTTTCAGATTGCTACTAGAATGGGCTACCATTTTCAGAAAATACTGGATCGCTTCCTAAATTCAAATTTAAGAACAGGTAAATATAGTACAGACATGAAATCTCTATGAAAAAATTGTGAAGCTTGTTCAGCCCAATAAGAAATTGATTAATGAATGTTTTTAATAATTTTTAGGAAAAAGCAATGGTTTTTTTCCCTATCTTTTTAATGAGAAGTAAAGAATTTATTAGATATCTGTGTAGGTGGAAAATTGGCCTGTGTACCTCTTAATATTTGCAAGAGAAAACCTATTGTGTAGTACACAAATGAAAGCATAAAAATACAAATCTAAGGCATTACTGTCATCGTTATTTGAATACATCCTGTATCATCAGCAGAGTAGATAAGTAGTTACCTGTATGCTTTAATTTAGTTAGTGAATTCATGTATATCTAGTTATGATTAAGCTTTGACTTCAAATTAAAATGTAATAAACATTTAATTAGGAGAACTCTGCTGTATTCATTTGCTGTAAATTTTATGACTGAGGGGTAAGTTGATTTTAAAATTACTTCGGGAAATATTTTCTTTGTTTTGTAAATTCTCTTCAGGGGGAAGAAAAAATGCTTAAGAAGAAATATCACCCAAAAATCAAACTAGATGCAGCTGAAGTATGCAAAGCATCAAGTGTAAAAAGGAATAGTACAATGTAAAATCAGAGCAACGATACAGAAAGTTGCTGTAAGCAACACATTTAGTCCCCATTTAATTCCTTAACTACAAATGTGAATGGAGCGGGATCATAATTCAGTGCATATTAAGTTCTGTCTTTCCAGTAGTCCATGTAGAAGAATAACATTGCCCAGCCCATCAGTATAAAATTAATAATCTTGTTAAGAGAATCAATAAAATACCAGAATTATTATTACTAGTATTTCACATTTCTGGTATGCTTCAGGCACATAATAATATATAACTAATTGGTCATATAAAAGAAATGAGGGCTGTATTAATAGGGGTGAAAAGCAAATACCTGTAGGAATTAAAACACATACATCCCCAGGAGCAGTAAATGAAGATTTTCTGGTTAGTCTAGTTCTACATATATATATTGTTATATATCGGAATGTTACATATGCTATATTGTTATATATATATTGAATAACATATACTGTTATTGCAGTGTCCTATATTAGTTTGAATGAAGGGAAAGTGCACAGGTAAAGGCACAAGTGGAGGGGGCAGATCAGTTAGATAATCCTTACAACTATCAGCAGAAAACTTTTCCTGCCTTTTTCCGCGTGGTTTATACTTTACTTGCAGAGTAGCACACAAATTCTCCATTGCAGTACATGTGCAGTTGTGCAAACAAAATTCTTCATTACCAAGTTCTATAGGTTGTATACCTATAGAATCTATTGTTCTAGAGGTTGTGTACCTACTTTTACTCTTTTAATTCAGGTTCAAATCCAGAGCATTTTCTGTTTGTAAGACTTGCGTGTTTTGTATAATGGCATTTTAATGCGGTATGCATAAGCTAGCCCTGTGGCGAGAGCAGAACCCACGATTTCCACCCTTGCAAAGCACTACTGTTATCACGGGGCTATAGTAGCGCTCCTACTTGTTGACTGACTCTGTGGCTTTATGGATCCTGCATTCCTTTCTGTACAGTGGCAGATTTACTGGAAGGGTTAGAGGCTACCCCATCCTATCCTGATGGGGTGGGGACAGTTTCTCCTGGGAGGCAAGCACTGTGCGCTTGAATCCTTCAGTCTGGGGAGAGCATTGATCCTCGTGTTCTGACTCTGTGGGCAAGTGCTTTAATTGCTACGTTTCTGTGGCTGCTGACATTGTGTTTTTTAAACGAAAGTGGCCTTGGGCCTCAGTATCTTGTTGTGAACTCAGTGTTTCTGGTATGCATCTCCACTGTGCTGCATTGAGTCTCTCAGAGAATTTAGATGCTGGGACCCGTTAGATGAGATAGAGGTAAAAATGCTTAGGTAAATATTGAGTATACTCATATAATATTTGTATGTACTTGTATTAGATGTGCTTGTGTACTAAGCAAAAAGAGAAGCAAAGTGGATCTGGATTGCATGTTTTTTTAAATACCATGCCAGTTTAGCAGTAAGTATGTGTAAGGGACTGGTGCAATAGGTGCATGTTTGCTTTGTAAAGAGAGATTGTTGCTGTGGGTTTATGTCTTGGATTAGTTTATTCACACAGTACTCCATAAGCATGTAGAGAAAATATCTACAAGGTTGAGAACTAAAAATGACATGAAAAGTAATGAGTTAATTGTGTAGTTTAAAGTATGCCTTCCCCTCTATGTCAGGGCAGTGTAATAGCTTGGTTAGAGCAGTTTTTGGAGACTTGTAGTTCTGCTACAAAACTCACAGTAACATATGGTATGGCACTGGTATGTAGCCTACAAGAAATCTTTAAAAAGAAAATGCAATGAAAGGTCTGAATTGCTAAAACGTAAAATATTTTAAAAGCAAGCGTGGTCAGTTTGGATATTTATTTTCCTTGTGTTAGAATCAGAGTTCTCTTCATTGTTTTAATGCATAGTTCTTAGAAGGCAGAGAAGGAGCTGGGTTTTTACAGAGATTAATTCTAAATTACCTAATGAAGTGTTTTACCCACACAGGTGGCTTCATAGGATGAATTCCTGTGGTATGAAAATGGACACTATGTTCTGCCATGGGTCATGATCCAGTGATTCCAGGAATTCCAGTGAACAATAAACTGAAATGTAAATTAAATATCTGTAACGATACAGATAACGTACCACTTTCTTTCTTCAGAAAGTCTTGTTTCTGGCATAACAGCATTTAATGTGTCCTGCCACCCTTCCAGTCCTTCTGTGGTCTTTTGGTGTAAGACTGAAAACTCCTTGGGGCATGGGTGTTTTCTTCGATTCCTGTGTGTGCCATACACACTTCAGATCCTGCACCACAATATTCGTATCATTATTTTCTAGTTTCTAAAAACAGTGCTAACACGAGCATCACTTGGATGCTTTTCTTTACCATTGATTTTTGCATCCAACAAAACTGGAAAGAAAAAGCCTGACCAACTCCTCCCTGCCCTCAAAAACCCCTCCAACTTCCCAACCCCCCTCCCCAAATTTTGTAGAATGAATAGATTAAAAAATGTTGTGAGCTCCTCCTGCTGGTTCAGCAGTAGCAATAGTTACATTTAAAAGCATGCTAATGTAATGTTAAGAGCCTCGCTTATTACCACAAAAGCCATAGTTAACTCTGCAGCTTCTGGATGGTGTTTCACCTTTAATTCTGTTCTCTGAGCAAATCTCAGCACATTTAATATTCAGTATGACACTCTACTTTGGGATCACTTGATGCTTTGGCATAGGGGGGAACTCTAAGGTCGTTGCTGCTTTCAGTTGCTTTCTTAGCTCTAAATTTCTTTGCTGCTTTTTTCCCCCCTTTAATTTAATTTTTAAGTAAGCGAGACTATTAACATTACTTTAATGTAGCTTTATGGCTTATGAAAAATAATGCTGCTGTAGTGATAGATGTGCGTCAGCTGTGACTAAATGTTTTGATGTAGTCTTCTCAAAAGATAGACTAGAAGAGCTTTCCTTTGAAATATGTGAAGCAGTTTTAGACACAGCTTCTCAGATGGATCTAATTAGTCTTTCATATGGGCTGGATGTCCGTTTGTTGCAGCTGAATTCTCATTTCATTCACCCATAACTAGAAACACCTCGCTTCAAACGTGTTTCTTCAAAGAAAGAAAGGTTTAGGGTTCCATGTTTTACTGCTTTTTGATGTTGGTTTCCCTTTAACTGAGAAGACCTTATGTTTATACAACTGTTATTATTAAGAAAACACAGCTTTGTTCATGAGAGTTCATTCGGTATCAATGTTGGCTATTGGTAGAAGTCGGAGATCTGTGGAATAGATCTTGCTATACGAGACTAGTGGGACAGCTGTACGTCTGGCTATTAAGCTCGTTGTAAGGAAGATTTGAATGCAAGCAGGATGTTCTAATAAAACCAGGGAACCTGGGTTGTAGGAGGATGAAAATGAAGATTAGAGGTACAAATGATCAGGCTCATCAATCGATAGCATTCCTATTTATTATTTATATACAGTAGTCACCAAAGAGGCATTGTACTCTGTACTGTTCACCATTTAGGATCCGTTTACATGGCACAGTTTAGTACAGTACAAAGGAACCTATGCTGGCTAACCTAGTTCGGGCAATGCTGCATTAATGCAGCTGTACAGCTCCTTGTTGAACTAACTTGTTTAGAGCTGGCACGCACATCTCCATCTGACACTGCATTGTGCCATGTTGTGACACCTCTACAACAAAGAATATCACGAAAACTGTAGTGATAAGTGTCTGATTGATCAGCGTAAAATATTCCGTGAATGATACTCAGATACTGCTGTGGCTGATGCTTAAGTAAAATGAGTGGAAAGAAGGCAAGGTGACAGATGCTCTGCCTGTGTCTATTCCCCACTGGCTGCTTTGCAGTCATGATGTTCTTTAGACTAAGGGGAATCAGTTTGCAGAAACAGGCTGATTGTGCTGGCTGTACTTCTCTACTCCCCAGCAATGTAGCTGAGTTGGTTTTGCCTCTGGTGATTGTCATTCACCTCTTCTCTTCCTTGTCAAAGAAAGGGCAGTCCTGCCCAGCTGCCTCAGATGGCGGCACCTATGACAGACACATTGATAGGAGAGGAGAGGGGTTTCTTCAAGCATCTAAGAGACAAAGATCCCTGCAGCACTGGATGCTCGGGTAGCTGCATAATGTCTTGGGTGGCATGGTGGGCTGTGAGCAGTCTGGCATTGGTGGAACTGGCTGGTCTTCAGGGTTGTCTCTCGGGTCCCCGTTACGCGTCCACATCAGTAACTACAGCAAACTTGCATGCCTGCTAGGAAACTCTCACTGCAATACTTCTTCCTGCCCATAGCTTCACCTGGTTGTTTCTTCCATTTGCCTCCCACCGTGTCACGCTCCTTTCTTAAATCCTCTGCTTGTCCACAGGCGACTTCATGTTCCCTGTTTGTCCTGCCAGGAAGCAGGTCTGGGTCTGCTGTGCAGTCACTCACATACAGGTTGGCCAGCCCAGGTGCCGGGTGACAACCAAAGTGTCCTTGTGTGTCCAAGAGCTGAATGGGGGCAATCATTTTGCTCTCTGTGCAGCTTCTCATTTTCATAAAACTTGAAGGGGTTTTAATATGTTTGGTTAATATTGACCAGGCAGTGGGTTCAGAAGTTGAGTGTGTTGGTGGGGATTTAGAGGAGGGACTCACAGATAAACAGTGCATGTCGTTAATCACTTTTTTCCTTCCAAGATTCAGGCTAAAGGTACTCTTATTGAAAGGGTTAAGAAAGAACAAGGTTGTTCTGAATGCAGGAGGAGGGAAATGATTTTAAATTATTAAAAATGAATTGCATCACTGTCTGTGGCTCACATAACAAATAAAAAAAGGAACCAGATTTAAGTAGTCATGACCTACTGCCAATGGTTTATTTAATTTTCCAGAGAAAATCTACAGGTCTCAAGGACATACAATAAATTGGAATCAACTGGAAACCAAAATAGACCTATAGTTCCGTAATGCTAGGATTATTTCAGGTAATATTGTATGCACCAGTCTTTATTTCAAAGGTGGTTGTTGCAGTTCCAAAATCACTCAGATTTAAGGAATGCCAGATGTCAGGTGCGCATTTTGCAATAGCGTCAACTATGTGACTGAATGCAGAATCCCTTCGCTGTTCACTGTGTTATATAGGCCAGCTCTGGGCATTTCCCATCGTTTGTGTAGTGATTGGTACTGTTGTCTATAGACTTTTGTTTCATTTGTTGTGGAAATGAAATGAGAGGCAACGTACCAGGGGAGAGTAAGGAAGAGAAGGGTCAGTCTTGTGGTTTACGGGGCCGTGTGCTGACTTCTATCTCTGCCAAAGTCTTTCAGAGGTGCTAGCCAAATCCTTGAAACCATGCTTTCTATAATTGCCATCAGTTTTGTATGCTCTTCATTCTCTGGGCCTCAAACTTAGCACTAGAATCAGTCATAGGAACACTGAATACTTACAGCTGCTGGGGAAATCACTGCTATCAGAACATTTAAAGTTACAAAGCAAAGTACTCTGCAGTATCAGGTTTCACGTGCATCATCTATTTAGTAGGGTCTTTTTAAACTGTAATCTCTTGATGTCTCACCTTTACTAGATGGTATGAGATGATGGGCGCATGTGGTGAAAATAAACTGGTGTTTCTCCAATGTGAAAGAGTGAAATACTATGTGCCAAAGGAGACGTGAAAAGTATGATGAAGAAAACAATACTTCGATCTGTGGCCTAAGACTTGAGTATTATGCAGTAAGCCTACCTGAACAATTTGGAGACTAGTTTCATTAATGAGTATTGTTCAGTAATGTGTCCACAGCATTTGAATCTGTTCAAAATATGTATACAAAGGAGATGAAGCCAGGTAGTGCCTCATATCTCAAATTTTACCAGTTTTTGATATTCACTTTCACATAAAGTTGTGTCTGAATTTAGCAACTCTGTGTGTGTGTGTGAGAAGAAGTCCCTAGGTTCTTATGTAATAGTTCTCCCCCTCCCCCAATTTGCTTTGTAATGTACTGCTGATGCTCCGACGATTTGTTAGGAGGGTTGGATCCATTAAGGTCATTGCATGGACCTCTGCAGTGAGCTGAGAGTGTAATTGCTGGCAAGACTGCCATTTTCTGCACAGCACAGTAATAGAAATGAACAGTAAAGGCCAAGAATTTGGGTTTTATTCCAGGCTCCATTTCTAAAGGGTGGTCAAGCATTCAAAGGTTGTGCCTTCTGCATGTTTGCTTCTTTTTGCTTGCTTACTGCTACTAGCGTGTCATTTTTCAAGTTCTGCCTCCTCCCAGCTTGTCTCTGTGTTCTGATTTCATTCTTCTGGCTAGTCCTAGTTTCCACCCCTCAGCCTTCTCGCCTGGTCTGTGCTCGTTATCTGGCTGGTCTGAGTCTCCCCTTTGGACTTCCACACCACTTAGCCATCAGTCTTGGTTCTCTTCTACAGGACCTTCTCCCATGTAGCTGTGCCCTGCTCCACAGGCCTCCATGCATTGGTCCTCATTTCCATTTTCCTTTCCCAGGGCCTCAGCATTGTTTTTCCTTGTCCCATTTCTTCTATCTTACTATTTGTCTAGCTAGTCCTTTTTCTAAGATCACTCTCTCACTACTTAGTTATCTGTTTTCCTTCATCCTATGCTTCTAGCCCCTTCTTCCTTGCACAATCAGTGCATGCTTCCATCTCTTCCATTCTCTGAATTTGGTTTCATGTGTTTCTGTTACCACTTCCATTTCCTTTCTCCATTTTTAGTCTTCTTGCTCAGTGAGTCCCCCACACCTTACTACTTGCTCCAAATTCTCCTCTCCATCCTTCTGCACCTCCTTCACTGACACTTCCAATCTTTGCTCCAGTCTGCTTTCTCCAGTCACGGGGCCCTCAGTGTCCAGGTTTTGTTGCTTGTGGGTTGTTTATACTGCTTCTTCCTTTGGTGCTTGGCCCTAGCAGGAGTAAGCACCACAGAGGTGACATTCTTATTAGGTTTATACTTGACCTGGTATTCTGCAATTCAAAACCACAATTTTGGGGGAAGCTGTGTTCAGCCCTGGGCTGAATTTAACACAATTTCCTGTGTTAAATACAAGGAAGTGTCTTCTAGAAATGTAGCTGTGAAGTGTGGTGATCTACAGATATAGGTAGGATTTGTTTTTTGAAATGCATAGAACTCGTCCAAAGTTATGCAGTTTGCAGGAGGATAGTAAAGGTGCGTTCCAACAGTTTCACTTGCCAAGCAGATTTTCAAGCTTCTGTTCCAAATCATAAAGGAGATGTTGCAACCTTTCATGGAAAAGTCAATAGAACGTAATGTGGCAAAAAATGTATTCTTGTTCTGTGCCAGAAATGGCTGCATATTTCTCTCTGAAATTTCCCCTTTCTGAAATCGCTTCTAAATGATTGTTCAGCCCAAATAGTCAGAGTTCGTCTGAGTTGTAAGAAACTGAAAATACAGTGTGATGATGGGAGGAGTCGGACAACTTTGGCACTAGGGCTCTTCCCTTCCCCCTCATGCCGTAGCTCTGTGTCCCAGACCCATGCCTTTTGGCAGACTCTTCCTCTGCTCCTCCCATGCTCCTTCTGTCTTCATTCCAACCTTGTCTTTCTGTTGCAGCTGCCCTCTTGTTTCCACCATCTAACCTCTATCAGCTGTTTCCTTTATTGCTGTAATCACTGTGTATTTTCACACAGTGACCCCTTTGTCACTGTTGGAGCAGCCCAGCTGTTTGATGCTAGCAGACTAGCTTGCATGCACAGTTTATCCCATTTTAATTTAGTATTTTCTCCTAGCTGTTAGGGGAGGAGGAAAATAGTTTAATGACAAGTGTGGACGGTTAAACTGGCGTCTTTATTTTGATGATGGTGAGCTTTGCATATTGTTAATTTAGAACGAACGTACTTTTGAGTCATTTAGGGTCTTTTAGTTTTATTATCTAAACTGTCAAAAGAAAGCTACATTGATGGCCAATCAGCATAATAGAATCACAGAATGGTTTGGGTCGGAAGGGACCTTTAAAGATCATCTGGTCCAACCCCCCCTGCTGTGGGCAGGGGCATATTTCACTAGATCAGGGTGCTCAAAACCCCGTCCAACCTGACCTTGAACACTTAATACGCAATAAGCAAGGATGAAGACCAATTTTGTTGTTTAAAGATAACAGCAATAAATGAAGAGAAGGATAGAGGTAGATAGTATATCCAAATCTCAGGAAACTGAGAGCCTGGGCCTCCTTTGTTTAACAGTTAAACAGACCAAGAACAAAACCAGCCAGAATAGGATGCCCTTGAACAAGACAGCAGCAACTCTCTTAAGATAAAACAGAGAGAAATAGATCCTCTTCCCTTACACAGCTAATGGATTTTTTCCTAGCCTTGGCAAAGGAAAACTTTCTGAAATAGGTGAGTTAATAGGGACAGAGGGGAAAAGGCCAAGGGATGGTCATTGTCAGTCACAGTCAATCTGCCTGTCAGTCTACCCAGCCAAAGTCCGTGGTGAGACCAAATCATGTTGGCCCATTATGTTGGATACATCTGCAATCCAAACTGAATGAAAGGTGATTTACAGTTGCTCAGGCTGTCCCTGCGGAGTATGAATACTCATTACTTGGGTTATTGTACTTTATGTCATAAATCCCAATTCACAATACGTGGTTTTGCTTTGTAAAAATGTGCTTGAAACAATGGAAGTGCTAGATGGCCTTAAGAATGAATGCTTTTAGGAACATTATTGAGTGGGATCTTTTGAATCTGTTGAACAATTCAACTTCCCGACAGAAGCTGTTTCAGTAGCTAAGGGTGTGCCCCAGAAAGTTCAACATTAGTAATGCTTTCCAGAATAGGTGGGAAATTATTTTGAAAATGGCAGTAGAAAGCATGCTCGATGTTACACGCAACTCTGGCATTTTTCAGTCATTTGGAACTATTAATCTGCTTTACTAGATCTGCCTAGCTCTTTCTGTGGATAGGTGCCGGTTTTGTTTATTCTTCAGCTGGAATTTTTTAATGGTCTCCATTAGTTTATCATTTTAGCAAGTTTACTTCTGGTACAGTTAGCTGGAGTGATTAACAGATGAAATTACTTTGGAGTATAAATTCTCATTTGGTCTTCTAGGTTATATTTCATCTCTGTTGTATGCTTTCCTAATTACCAGCATATATCAGTACTTAAAACTAGAATTTTAAAGCACCTATTATTCATCTTCTCTAGATCAGAATTAAAAACAACATGGGCTGACATGTTATTTCTTCAAAATCTGATAATGTTGTATTTTCTCTCTCATTTAGGCCTAATTGTCTCTTTAAAATATTTAATCAAGAATTGTTTTAATCCACATGACATAGTTCGGTGGATTTTTCAATTAAACTATTGGGTTTGGGGTTTTTCTGTTAAAACAGCACTAGCCTGCATTGTGTTTGAACTGGAACATAGTGCTCCAGCTCTGAACCTGTACCAGTGGTGCCTGTCATTGGCGCCAGTACTGAAGAAAGCTCGATGCAAATTTTGCAATTTGGTCTTATCCCGAAGAAATGTCTGAAGAGTAAATAAAAAGCACAGGTAACTTTGGGAACAATAAGATTTAGATACAGCTTTATGACTTGGGATAATATCTGAGTATATCTTACTATGTTAAGTCTTTTTCTTGTTAAGTAGTGACATTAAAACCCAATCTGTGCAAAGCACGTAGAAGATTAATTAACACTGGGAAGAAAAGAGATGTCTGAGCCTTTCACCTGTAAGGTACCCTTTATCTCCAGCTGAGTTTGCCAGCCTTTAGTGCTATTTGTCATCTTCCCCAACAGGTATCTTGATAGTTTTTTTCTGCACTGCCCTTTATACTTTGAATGACTCCCGTAATGCCAATACCATGTATTAGTCTGTTATCCTCTCCCACTGAAGGCTTTAAATATTTGTTTGGCTTAAGCAAAAAAATGAAGACATTCATTTAACTGATGTATACTTCCTTTTAGAAACAATTAATTTAAGGGAGAATTAACAAAGATAAAATGTCTATTCCCAAGTTTAAGGACATTGTAAATACAGAGTTAAGGCCTATCTATCGTGATGCTTTTCATATAACTGTTATTTACGAAGAGGCTATTCATTATTTTCTGCTAAAGCAAGCACACACAAGGAGAGTTCTACATATAGGTTCGATATGGCTTTATGGTGCACATCTGTGGGTGGTCTTCACCTATGCAAGTAGCCATCTTGGCTTGCACTGTTTGATTTGAAGGAATGAAATGGGTTATGTAGACAAGGACTCTTAATGAATGGTTTCCTTATGTGGTGATCATTAGGGCATGATGGAACCGTCTGGTTTCTTTTAAATGTTAAGTCATTTAATTTTTTGCTGGTGATAAAGTTATTACATGATTTGCAAGAAAGGAATGGCAGGGATCATTCTGTTTGTGTCAATATTGTACATTGATGCTTCTTGTATGTTTTTTACATGGATATTCAAACCTGTATTTTTATGTTTAAAATTTTGGTATATGTGTTTAAGTGCACACTTCTATAAATGTATGCATCCTATTTAATCATACTTTAGCACATTATTAAAAAAGCATAGCATTATTACTGTTTCATAGTATCTTAAATCTCTCAATCAGGGAGAACTGTGATCCCCCCCCCCTTCTTTTCTTTCTTCTCTCCCTGGTTGCACCTTTTGGCCTTTCTAAGGAAATACGTTTTGTGTAAATGATCTCTTGGGTTTAGATAACCTTGAGCTTCAGTGCTGTAGGAATTCTGCCCTGAGTTGCATGCTGTCCCTTAACTTATATGGAAACTTCATCATTAGCACAGTCTGCTGTGGAAGACTAGGATGTTTTTTGTCCTTGTATGTAAGATGCCAGTGTAAGGCATCTGTATTTAAAATAGTAGGGGTAATCTCTATTTTGATTGCATGCATCTAAGGCTAAGAAATATTTGTTGGACAACTAGTGGTGGTTGGAATGTGTCTCACTTTCAAAGAAGAGATTTTTGCAACACTAGGGATAAGACATACAATTTTTTTATTGTTCTGGGCTTGAGGTGTTTGATTTGTTTCTGTAAATTTAAGGGTAATAATATGGTTTTATTAAGTCATTCTGCATTATGTTGCATGACAGAGGAAACGAGGCTTTTATAGATGTGGGCTATTGGCAGTTTAGATACCAGATCTAACGCAATGAAATGGCTTATTAGGATCACGGAAAACTAAAATTCTTGCGCTTTTACTGAAACTTCATGGTACATACAGCTTTAATTTTGTTATCCATTTTACTGGAAATAGGTGATCAATGGTTCTAATTGCATGAGAAAATATTTAAATGTTCTTTCAATTAGTCATTGGTTGCTGATTGGTAAAACGATTCTAATGATACCAAAGTCTCTCTCTTCTCACTGAGGAACTGCTGATTGTCTGGCACTTGTTATTTCATGGATCAGAAGCATGCTTGTCTTGTAGGAAAAGCCTGCCCAAGGTTTCTCTCCACAGAAATGAACTGTTTTTTTCCCAAAGTGCTTCAACATGCAAGGTCTTGTAGGAACTGTACAATTCCATATTGAAAAGTATATACAATGCCTACCTTAGTTAAAGCATGCCTGAGTTACCATCTTTTTTCAGTTCTTCCCAGATTCCTGAGTGACAATGAAAAGAAAGTCCATTATAATATTTTTAAATTGCTTGTAGGTAGTGTACTTTGCTGTCTCCACGCCAAAGATGAGATCCACCCTCATGACTGAAAGAGCTCATCTGGTGACCAGTGTCTGTCTGCCTAATGTAGCATCCATATATCACCCTGCATATATAAAAGCAAAGACCCTGTTGAGTGTGAAGAGCACATCACATTCAGCACCGCTTACTCTGGTCTGGCTTGAGTCTGGGGAATGGGAAGAAATAGGTTCTCTCTGAGTAGGTGTAGGTTGAAAACTTCTTTTCCTCTTCCAGCTTTCTTAAGTGGGTTTATTGGAGGTTCTTTTTGTCATCTAGGGCTGAAACCATAATGAATGTGTAACAACAGCTGCCAGCTTTTTATGTTAGGGAGCCTGCCAGCAGGCAGCCCCATGCAGAGACCATGGTTCATGCTGGATCAGAAAGGGAGCTTTACTTGGTTTGTGTTGAAGGATACCACACTATCATTATGAAGTCTCAGAAACTTTTTTTTTTAGGACAATTATGCTCTTAACATGATCAACAACACAGCAGCATCATCTGTGTAAATGGCACAGTCATGGCATTTCAAGGAAGGACATTGATATGTTCTCATGGAGAGAAGTCTTTACCTATGAACTATTAACACCAGAAGCATGCAGATCTCCCAGGCAAATGGACTGTGCACTGAGAAGCTGGATTAAGGGGACTGGAACTGTGTTGTGGCCGCATTCAGGAAAATCTTAAGCCTTTGGAAGCTTAACGAGAAATAGAGCACTCTGTTTTCAGGTGCGCAGAGGGCTGTCAAACTCCTTCATTTCAAGTGGTATTGTAAATGTAAAAGTTACTGTTAAAGCATTTGCTGTCAAAATAAAAGAAATCACTATTTTATTTCTAATAGTAGATTTGGGAAATGAAGTAAAAATTTACTCTTTGACAGTAATGGCACTGTCTTTTACTATCCCTTTCATTGCTGTAATTCTGGCAACAACTCATAAGACCCACAAATATTTTCTCCTAAAATTACTACTATAGTTTTGTGGCTGCCTAAACTTAAAGTGGAACTAACCTACCATAGCCTATGTTCCAGCAGACACCTGTTGATGCAAGTCCCAGTTCTACTGTGTTTGGCTGTGCAGGTTCTACAACGAGCAAACTGAATAAAACATAGATTTCATTTGTAGGGCTATAATAAAGCAGGATGCACCTCAAGACAAAAATACCAATAAATAGGGCTTTCGATAATGTGTAGTTTTGACATAGAGTTTGGAATTACACAAAAGGATTGATTAATTCCAAATAGTCCCCATTTCCTCACATATCAAAGTCACAGCAACAGATAAAGTAAAAGCAGTTAAACTAGGGTTCCTGTTGATACGGCTCCATCTTGACATTCTCCTAATTCACAACTAGGTTAACTAGGTGAGTAAAGTACTTCAAACCTCTGTTTTCTGACTAGTTGAGCTGCTTTATTCAGTATTTCTCTGCTTCTGAAGACATAAGGTTCCTTTCTCCATAACATAATGGTAAGGAGGATTTTGCAAGTTTGAGCTTTATTAACGGAACTAATGCCTTCAGCAAGGGTACAGATACAGAGTGTCTGTACCGAAAATGTATTCAGTTTTTATGACTTGTAAGACAGTTCTGCCGTCTTTTGTCTGGAAACAAAATGCGTGAAGAAGAAAAAATTGGCACATATTTGACACAAAATGAAATAGTAATGTATTGATATTGTGATTTTTTTTTTTTCCTAAGTAGCAAGTAGTGTAATGACTTGACACCTTGAAAGAATTGGAGAATTTGAAAAGACAGATCCCTCTTTGTTTTACATTATCTGGCTGTACAGAAGAAAAATGTGAGAAAAGTTTCCATTGTGAGGTGGCTGAAATTCTTTGTATCAGAAAATATCAGTGCCCAGGGCCTCACTCTTAATGGCATCAAAGCTAATTCAAGCCGAAAAATCCCCACTTCATGGGCAGGAAGATACTAGATTCCTATAAAGAGATGTGCAAAGCTACAAAATGATGCAAATGTTGCAATTATTAACAGACAGAAGACTTGTAAACTTAATGCAATAACTGTCAGCTTCTTGGATAGAAAGTTTGTCAAACTCCAGGGATTTTGAGAGTTTCTTTCCATTAATCATATAATTCTGAATATTCATTTTTCCCAGTCCTGCTTGCCATTACTGTCATTAGACACTACCTTTGTTGTGGTTATAACAAAGAAACCCCACAGTGAAGATCAATACACAGCCAGGTAATTACATATGTGTGTTAACAAGCTTTGATTATATTTGTAGTCAGTAGGTGCTGTGGTGCAAAATAGAGGGCTTCCTTAACTTTTAAAAAAAAATCTCAGATTTTAAGCTACCTCTGTGGAAAAAGTGGAGATCATTCATTGTAGAGAACAGGAGTTAACAGTAAACCAGAATGATGGATGCTTTAGCTCGTGGGGCCTGTTGTCGCAGAATGAGCTTGTCTGAATTCAGTTTTCATAGAATTATTATTCAGGAATGTGCCAAAAATTTTTCAAGACTGATGAGAAAATCAATACATAAAATATATCTGGTTTGCTTTATTGTGTCATCATTTTGTAGCTATAAAAGATTTGGTGTTAGAATTTTAGCATTTCATTATGTGTTTAGGGCTTTGACAGCTGGTCTTGTTGATTGTTCTAGGTATTTTGACCTTTCTTAGATACTTCACCTGTGAACTGTCAAAGGTGTGTATCTGTGTCGGTCTTCATAGCTGGCAGCAATGAGTGTTATTGCCTTGAAAATTGGTGTAGATAGGTAGACAGAAAAGTTTTGTTTCCTGGGTTTTCTTAAGAGCAGAAAAAATAGGCTTTTTTTTGTCAACTTCAGTTGTCTGTGCTGAAGGATTTTTACTGTTAGTTATTGTTTCTTAATATAAATTAATAAGCTCAGGGATAAGTTTTCCATTCTACCATCTATTAACTAGAAAGACAACAGACATTGTTTCAATTTACCCATTGCAAAGTTACCCTCTTCTGCTTCTCCAGTCCTTCCCCAAAGCTTTTCTGTTAGGATGCCTGCAAAACACTGAGCCACAGGTTAGGTAACAGCCATGCCGTGGCCAGTGTTTATCACACCAAATGGTGCCCTTGCCAAGTCATCGTCTTGTACAGGCAGACACGAAGTGTTCCTGTTATGGGGAGACCTCAAGTTGTGGGTTAGGAGAGGTGATGGGTATGGCCAAGTGCTAAGGCTCTGTTTGCGTGAAAATAACCCTAGCAAGTAAAAGAAAAGGTGAGGAGACCTAAAACCTGTGTTTTGGATCTTTTTCCCTTAGTGTGAAGCATTTTTCAGTTTTCCTTAAAGAAAGAGCGTTTGATTGAATGTCCCCAGCCAGTAGTTGGGGCAGAGGGAGGATGGTTGAGCTTAGTTCTCTAAAGTTGTCCAGTATTGCCTTAATCTTAGGTGACTGTGTGATGATAAACATGTCAAGTTGATTCACTGTGTGTACTGGAGAACCAGCCTAGGTCTGTAGAAGAACTAAGTGTTGTATGCAGATGGTATGTTGACCTTTAACTCCTGGGGTGCCTTCATCAAAATCCAGGATTAACCTTTAATATATCTGAAAGACTTCAGGTGCTTAATTTTTTTTTTTTGCCAGTAAAACTGTGTAGAGGGTTGGTACTTGCACATGCCTGGAGTTTCCAGTATCTTGCCTGGGCTGAAGCGTTGGCATCCCTTTCCTACCTATTGCTGCTGACACACGATGGACTGGATGTTTCTGCACCGGCCTCCTTTGAAGGTGGTACACTGGCACTGCCACCTGTGGACTAACAAACACTACTAGCGTTGAGTTCAGCATGAGAGCTAGCAGCCACTTTCCCTTCTGCTGGTCTCGTGTAGTGGGGAGCAATTAAAGCCCTTCTTTTGTGAAGTTCTACTGGTGCAGCGAGGAATACAAGATTCATGAGGCCGGAGACCGAATGTCCGAGGAGGAACATACTTGCAGGCTGGCCGTGGGGCTGTGAGGCTGGAAGAAGGGGAGCCTCGGCCCTGGCTTCTACTTCTGGGACTGCTCAGAGATTTTATCCAGTGACTGGTTTTGACACAACTGAGTAAACACAAAATTTAGCTTAGGTTATATGATCTTACACTAAGTACGGTACAGTATGGTAAGTAAATATTTTTTTGAGAGGTTTATTTACTTGGATATTGCTGTTAATTTATGAACATAAAACTTGCACTTGTTCAGCATTAAGTTTTAAGAATTGCCTGAACTAAATGCCTTTTTTTTCCCCTGAAAAATTAAATATAGCATCTATTTAAAATGTAACTTATGGTTTATATCAGCTAAAATCAGCTGCTCCACTTCTTGCAGTCTTTCCAGTTCTAAAAGGACCATCCTTTCTGCAGAGGGATGAATGATGCAGGTTAGCTTGTTTCTGTGGTTATTTATTACAGCCACACAGAACAGTTCCTGGAGAGGTTTTCTATTTCTTATTTAGCAGCAGTGAAAATCACAATTATTCTATTTACTTGGCTTGCCACTATGGCATAGAGTAATTCTTTGGACTGTGAGGAGGAAATGTTTGTTTTCTCTGGCTGTTCCTTGCATATGCTGCTCCAATTATAATTAAATATGAATATTTACCGATAAAATGGAGCATTTTTCAAGTTCATTTAAATTGATTTTTAAGATCCAAGATATAGGCATAGGCAACCTATCTTGTGTTTTGTATAATGCTATTCATTATACAAAACTAATAGACAGAGTAGTGAATCAATAAAATATCACCATGCACATCAGATGAACATTATGGCTGTAAATTCTTCATCAGGAAGAATCTGTAGGGGGAAAAAAGGAAACAAAAAGCTAGATCAAAAGCAATGTGGGGAATTAATGTGGAGAAGATGAAAGGGAAGGAAACGAACAATAGGGTTGATGTAAGTGGAGGATTAAGTAAAGCAGAAGCAATCATTTTTTTTATGGGACAGATGGAAAGAAATTGAGAATAATTGTTATGGGAGGTGCAAGTAGTGGCAAGTTGAAAATGACATGTATTTAATGGCCGTATGAAAACTAGGCCTTGTCCATGATTTGTGCTATCATTCATTTCCAGGAAGTAGCTTCCTAATAGCTCTTGTAGTATCATGTGCTGTTCTATCAATGGCATTCACGAAATCTTATTGGATTCTTTTGGAAGTTAAAATACCATGCTAGCATCATTCAACATTGCTTAGATCCAGATAACAATTTTATTTTAAATATTTGAAGCCAGCCAAATCTTCCATTCATGTCTGCTGACCCTTTGTAGGTGCAACAGTAGGTTAACTAGCTTGCTTAAAGGGGTGTTTACAGACACAGCTCATTACTTGGTACAGCTGATAACGTGCAATGGGAAGTTCTGCAACTTACTCTGAAAGTTCCTAAAATACAGGATAAACTGAAATTATTGTTAGGGCAAAATTATACGTGTTTTAAAGGACATTAAATGCTGTTACTAATGTTTTGGTTTTAAGGAAAGCCTGTCTTCCAAAAATTGTGCATAAAGTTGACGCACAGCTCCATTACGAGGAGCCCTTCAGGAAGAATCAGGACTGGGGTGCTACCGTGTTTCCTGGCTGCCCTTTGCTGCATTCCACCTGGCACAGAGGGTAAAGGAGTCCAAACCCTGGCTCTCAGGTCTTAGGGTCATCCCGCTCCCTCACAGATGAGCAGTAGCAGTGCAAAACATCTGTATCCTTGTGCTTGGGAAAGGCAGTGGAGTAAAATCTGAAGGGACGGTGCTGCCTTCTTTCTTGGGTCTTTATCCCACAGCTAGTAGGGGAAGCCCTGACCAGTGAAGTGGAGGCGGCATTTGCTCCCAAGAGAAGTTTCTGGTTCATTGGCTTAAAAGATTCTTCCTTGACTCATCCTAATTTTTCTCCTTAATTCTACCCCGTTACTCACACCAGTCAAGAGCTATGATGATTACATCTGTAGGAGATTCTCAAATTGTTATTGTTATTCCTGCCTGTCCTCTGTTTGCCGAAGTCTATCTGTAAGTCAAAGCATTGTACACGGTGGTGTCTAGAGGGAAGCAAGTGTGGTGCTGTGGTATTATGTAGGTCTGTCGCTAATAATTTGAATGCTGACCCTTTCAACTTTTTGCTGTTTTTCATAACAGTATTGTCAAGCCCACCTTCAGTCTTTGTTGTTCTTTCGGTGCTCTCCTCAATTCGTCACCACCTTTTGAATAATAAGGCCTTGAATTATGGATACGTGATTGTACCAGGCTCTTTATAGTCCTCTCCTTACCACTTATGATATGTTTGATTTTTAGTGTGTGAAGTTAGCTTTGTTAACACGGTTTTCTAGGTAGGGTCCCTATATAGACAGGGACTATGATTTCCCTGCTCTGAGATCATGTTCCTTGCCTTTTTGACCTGGGGTTGCCCTAGCTGTTTTGGCTTTTTATTGAATCCCAAATTCATTTTTTGTTTGCTGGTGTTTTCTTTTAACTTTACTGGGGTTTTTCCCCAATGTTTCTAACTTGCTTTTAGAATTTTTTTGAAAATTTGTTCAGCTTTTACACACTTTCTGTCTACTTCTTCATTTTTCATTTTACCTACTTTTGCACTAGTACTGTATTACTTTTCCTGTTGATACACTTGCATAGAACCTTTCTTAAGCTCTTTAAAAATATTAGGAAAGTCTTAACATTTTTGTTTTGGCTTTGCTTTGTTTTGTTGACCATCTCCTAAATTTCCCACGTGAGCTGCATTGATTCTTTGGATTTTAGGTGCAGCCTGCTGAAAGCCCTGGTTCTCCAAAGAATGCCTTGTGCTGTTATATTTTATCTTATTTTCTGAATTAAAGCTTGTACAGAGCGAAATCTTTAATGTGATCTTTTGTCTTGTACCTTCCAGTCTCTGTGATGCTTCCAACTACTTCTTGCTGTTATAATGTCAAAATAAAATCTTGCTGCTTAGTGAAAGAGAATGAATTTCACACTTAAAAGAAATTAAGATGATCAGCTGATTGCTCCCCCATATCACATCACTGGAGGTAAACTCCAATTGTTTCTATACTGTATGCATATAATGTCTTTGTAGTATCTGGTTGAATGATTTGGACTGGCTTATTGCTTTAAGAGCAGGGATGCCCCTGGCAGTTTACTGTGAAAATGGGAGCAGAATTAGTTCAGGAGCATTGCATTCCTTGCATTGAGCTCTTCTCTTCTGTCTCTAAAGAGAAGAAGGAACTTCTTTATAGAGATTTTCCTATTCTTTGATCCTTGGCTGGAGCATCTCTGCACTCCGGTGTGAGGACTGTTTTAAATGGCTGGGATAGTGGAATGTCTATACAATGAGCGTACAAGGGTCCCTGTCTGCTATGTAGGATGTTTTCTTCAATGCATGTTAGACAGAGCCCAGCCAGGTTTACTGGGCTCAGGAATTGGACCCTTGTCTAGTGTAGGGAAAAGCAGGAAAATGTTACTGTCTCTGGGGACTGGTAGGGCTTTGAATATGGAAGCGTTATGATCCACAGGTAAACTTCCTGCATTTTCCTCTCTCTGTAATTTCACTGATGTTTGTGGCTACATTGGAGACTATGAAATGATGGCTATTAGACTGAAAGCTTCCGTCTTCTAAGTTTTTAGAAAAAGATGATAGAAAAATTAGGTTAATAATTACTCACATACAAGGAACATTAATGGAGTTTCTGAAAGATCCCAGAATGTGTTTAGAGATAGCTCCACAATACAATTCTATGAAAGATAAGCCTTTTGTAACAAAACCTTCAAAAAACAAGTCTATACATTTCCCATAGTATTTAAACTGGCAAAGGCAATAGAAACTGTGGGGTCAGGATGCCCCATTTGTTGCTGCCTGAGAAGCAGATCTCATGATTGTTTTGTATTCTCTGTGTGTTTTCTCCTGATCTAATATCTAATTGATATCTAATTCATATCTCCAGAATTTCAGAGTGTTGTAGTAAATATGCAGCTTAACGTGTGGCGATCGCATGTTTTATTTAGGACAGCATAAAACTTATTCTGTTCTTGTTGACAACTGTTATAAAGATGTATATTTTTGATTTGCCCAAAGTCTGAATATTTATAGGTGATTAAAATAAAGAGGTTGTTTAGCAGGTGCTGACTGCAATTTTGTAGTTGCAGTATCACAATCACTTCATGAGGTTTCTCTGTTGAGGAAATCACCTTTGTTTAATGCTAAAGGATGTAGGTAATCTGTCTCTAATGCCAAATTATTTCAGGGTGTGCACTTAACTTTTTCCCCTACATTTACGTAGGTCGGAAAACTGAATGTTCCAAACAACTTGTGGAACAGTTTCCATATCAACTTTTATATGCTAAAAATGTAATTAAGATTGTTCAACCCAAAACATAAAAAAGGACTCAAATTTAATTTAAATGGCATTTTTGAAGGAAATAGTCTCTTATTTAACTGGTTCTATTAGCACGGTGAATTTGAGTTTACCCTGGTAAAGTCAGTAGCAAGCCACTATCACCTATTTAAATGTAAGTAGCTGGATCCATGAGGAAATACTGAATTCGAAGAGGTGTCTATTCACAAACAGTACTTTTATGCCTTTTGAGTGAATTCATGGTAATCAGTTTGTTAACATAAACAATGCAATCCCATTAACTGCTAAGGTAAATAGCATTAGATGTAAACATCTTTTTTATATTGCTACATGACTTGATTTGTTCTGCTTATGGAAAAGCTTCAAAACTTTTTAGCATTTCCTCTTTTGTGTAAGTGGCTTATGACTCTACTGATATCACATCTTCTCCCTGCTGCGTCAGCTTTGTATCCTTATCCCTTGCGCACTGGCCTGTGTTCTTCCCTTTTCTATTTATCACTGATACCTCTGGGGCGGTGACATTCTTACTCTCTTTTCTGGCCTTATTTTAAAAGCTAGAGGAGGGGGTTCTAAAGAGGGAATATGCCTACTATTACTCCTGATGATTCCTTACAGTTCTTTCTTTTCCCTGCAAGATGGCTGGTGTGTTTTGATAAAAATTAGTATTGTTGTCTTGGTGCTGGTCAAACATGCCCAAGAGAGATGATTCAAGCGCGTGGTTGTAGAGCAGGAAACGGTGGAAGGGATTTGGTAAGCATCTGATGATGCTATTACTGCTGACCAGCTTCTTGAAAGTCATCAGTTAAAATGTTTGCTTTGATTTTTAAAGTTATTAAACTTGGAAACAAACCAAACAATGGGAATAGGTTTACAGGTATTTTTTGTTGCATCTAGTCTTCTCTTCCCCAATGCTTATTTTTATTTAAAAAATGAAAGTAGCTTTTTTTATCTTCTGGCTGTAAGAAAGAAAGGGTCTCCTACAACGACTATTTTTCTCATACTTGGGAAACCATATAACCAGTCTAGCTGTTACCTTTTCTGTCATCATCTGTTCCCCCTCCCTCCACCCCCCGCCCTTAATCCAGTGGATTGATACAGCATACAGAAGTGTACCCTTCGTCTACTTGATTGAAGGGCATACATTGAATCGCACATGATATCAAAATAGATTTGGCTTTAAAAAGAATCAGGTTTGATTCCATGACATGCTTATTGTCCTGAAGCATCTGGGGCAATTTGGGGAAGATATGCAACAGCAGATATTTTGCATGTAAAGCTTTTAGTTTTAAGTGGTGAATAACCTTGGGCTGGGGATATCTGAAGGACTACCAGTGACCTATATCCTGTTGTGACAGCTGAGAGCAGCAGGTTGGAACTGCTGGATGAAATCCATACCCAGTTGCCCACTGTACTTTTTTCTTGTCACTACACAATGTCAAATCAAAGACACTTTTTTCTTTTCTTTTTTTTTTTTTAAACTGTTGCTTATTCTAGCTGTTCACTAATTTCAAGAGAAGATAGCCTTGCTGCCATGGTAGTACAATGGGACAAGTCATTGCAATCAGTGGTAGACTCTATCCAGTGTGGGCATCCACCCTACATAACTAGGCCGAGGTAGAGTACAACTTCCAAATATAATAAAGCGATGCTTTTCTTTCTCATTAGCCATTTTGGAGCCTGCTGATTTTGTTGGATCTCTGTATCAAGTTGTAAGTGGTGTGTGAAATAAAACACTTCTCAGTTGATGGATATGGTCCTCATGATTTCAAATGCTCTTCAAATTGATGTGGTATGCTTTGTTTAGACCAGACGTGGAAGTCTACCTAATGCATAATCCTCAGTTTAGAAAGGAGACCAGTAGTAACTAATACTTTTTTTTTAACGTTGGGGATATGTACGCATATGTTGGTCTGCCTGTCGTCTTATTTAAAAAAAAAAAGTTTTCTTTTAAAAATAATCTTCCTAATTTATATTCTCTGATATTTTTCCAAATAGATACCTGGGTAGTGGTACTGGGATTTTGGTACTGGGAGTTCCTTGATAGCCAGTATTAATTCTCACCCCTCTCTCCCAATTAAGAAAACAAAAATTAGAGGCTTGAGAGTTATGTATGACTTGTCAGCAGCACATTGGCAGTCAAGGCAGGAATTCATTAATTCTTGACTCTAAGCTTCAGATCCAGCTTCTGGTGATATCGTCTCTCTATTTTTTTTTTAAAAAAATCTGTTCTTAGCTTCTGTATCCTTATTGCATAACTTTCACTAAATGAATATATGTATTAAATGAATGCTTAAAAAATATCTGTTCGAAAATATGTTCTTTGTCTAAAATGGTAGTATGAGTTTTAGTCTGTCATATTTCGTAGTGGCACTTTGGTATGATAATGTCATTCTACTCTTAGAGAATTTATACTGTCAAGTGGGATAGGGCTTGGGATCCCTGCATGCCTCTGAAGGGAAAGAATGGAAACTCTGCAGCTGAAAGTCATTTAGGAATCAGGCTTCCATAGTGATTTCAGTACATAGGCATGAATCATGACTCAAAAGCTACTAAAACAGCAGTGTCTACCTTATCACGATTTATTTTACCAATGTATTTTTAACTCCCAGCATAATGCTCTTAATGACCCAGATTCTGTCATTGGTCTCCATGCTACACCCCTTTTCAAGACAGAAAACGAGAATATCCCCAACACGTTATCCCATCGGCCAAGGAAAGTTGGAGTGCACTGCAACTCTGAAAGTGCCCTGTATGCACGATAGCAGCAATACTGTTTGAACCACCTGCACCGTTTTCCAGCTATCTAGGAGCAATACCTGTAGCCGGCTGGAGCGTATTTAGCTAGGAAGAGCCAGGGAGTTTATCTTGGTAGAGCAACTGGAAAAGGAAAGCAAGGCACGTTCTTTCTTCTTCTCTTCTGCATTGGTCCTATAACAATAGACACCCATATTCCCCAAACCGGCAGTGCTTTTTGTATCTGGAGCTGTTGCCAGCAAATGTCAGTGATTTTAATAGCTGATTTATTTTCTTTCCATGTTTTTAACTTCTTTTTTCTTTCTTTTTTTTTAACTTCAGTGGGCTCAGGCAGGTTACAAATACGAGATGTCATCTTAGTAATGACTCCACAAAGAAAACTGTAGTAGTAAAGCAAAGCATTTGCCACAGTGGAGCGTTTTTGCTGGGTACAGCCTCTCTACTAGGTTTTACAGAGAGGTTCACTTCCCTGGTGAATGCTCAAAGAAAGCCCTTGCTGATTAGAGGTGATGAAGGCCATTGCTTCTCTCTTGTTTGTTTTTTTGATTCTGTTGTTATTAAGCTGAGGAGCTGATGCCTGTTGTGTGCTCCTCTCCTTGGTCTGTAGGCTGGCACGCTCCCATTTCTAAAGTGAGATATACCAAAGCAGCTAATGGTAATTTGCATCCATATGTGCTACTTCAAAAAAAAGAGCGGTAATTTGAATATGTGCATGTTTGCTTTATTCTAGTGGTTATGGGCTATTTGCTCTTCTTGTGATTAAGGACTGTCCATTCTATGAATGTGCTTAATACTTTGAAAACTTGAAAGAAATGATGGCACCCCACACAATGTCAAAATGGGCATTTGAAGTAAAAGCCCAGCAATTCAGATCTTCTGGTCTTGTTCATAGCAGGTAAAAGGCTGCCTTGATGACACTTAGAGCAAATGAATTTCTCTCCTGCAGTCATGCACTGAATAAATTGCTTGATCTGGTTTGGTACAAAAGGACATGATCTATAAATAGTTAACAGAGCTTTTTTCAGGGCAAGTGATCTATAGATTGGAACTCTCTCTTGGGGTCTTTTAAAAAAGTAAGTGCTGATATGAACAAAAGGAAAGTTTGTTTTTTTAAAAAAAAAAGAGGCCTTTTTAATGAGATTGAAACTCATGTACTTTAACTTCCTTTTGAAAGCATCTGGCCAACCACTTCAAAAGTCCAAAAAGCTAACCTTACAGTCACTTGAAGAAAAGAAGAAAAAAGGTCAGTCTGTTAATCTGATGTGAATATATTGTCAATAACTACAAGCTGAAAATGCAAGCTAAAACAACTGGTTAATTTGAATCAAATAAATTGCTGTCATATAAGCATCAGTGAATTCAGTTTTTATTCAAAAGCCACTGTTTCGGCCTTAAAGGAACTTCTCTTTATGACGTTTTTATAAGTTTGTTGATACACTGCACTGTTGGCCACAGCGTCTCTCTGTCCTATTTGTTCTTTCATGGACTTTTTTGGCAGCTAATCTTACAGGTTTTTAGACCATTGCTAACTGTGATAAGCAAAACTTTTAAGACATTTTAGTGTGCTGAAGGAAGCATCCATCTACCAAGTTTCTTCGTGTGACATTCTCAGAAGAAAGCACAAAAATAGTTATCTATGGAAACAAAAGGGAGAAGCCTCCATTTTTATGGCATTTTCAGCTTTGATTCTTGGTTCATTGAGATGAGGCCAGTCATCTTGAAAGTGGTGTCAATGTCGATTTCCCTGAAAAAGCCTGTATGACCTGTGCATGTAAAATTGGGGTTTTAGTGGCAGTGTTGCATGCAGGCTAGGGTGGTGATGGTGGCAAAGGGACTGGCGCATGTTGCTGGTGTGGATGTGAATCCTGTCAGTGTCTTCAGGTACGTGCTAGTGTGTGTATGCACCACAGCTAGCACAAGGACCAGCACCAGCAAGTATGTTGCGTGCAAATATGACTGGGCAGAGCTTAAGAAGCAGAGATATGACCGTGAGTGCTTGGAGGCCAGAAGGATCCTTCACCAGAGTGAGGAGACCACCATCTATGTTTATAGATTTGCCATGGGTTTTGGGAGAGCAAATAGTTCTGTGCCTACAGAGAAGCTGAAAGCCAAACACCCAGACTATGAAATCACTTGGGCAGGTGAAGGCTACTGACTTGATCAATTAAAAAAAATTAAAATAGCATGGTGGGAGCATGTTACAGACCACCTGATCTGTGTTAGGAAGTAGACTAAGACTTCTTTAAACAACTGGAGGAAATATCTGTCACAGGACGTGGTCCTCATAGGGGACCCTGACATCTTCTGGAAGGACAACATGGTGGGATGCAAGCAGGAAGATTTCTGAAGGGTGTTTGGGATAACTGGTTGATACTGGTACTGGATGGTACCAGTTGTGTTGACACAGCTGGATCTGCTATTCACTATCAAGGAAGAACTGGTTGAAGACATAATGATCAATGACAGCCTTGGCTGTGGCAACCATGAAATAAATGGTTGGTGTTCAGGATCCTGAAGGGAGTGAGGAACAAGATTAGCAGGGTACAGACCCTGGACTTCAGGCTAGTGGACTTCAGCTTATTCTTTATTTATTTAGCAGGTAGGGAGAGTTCTGTGAGAGATGGCTCTGAAGAGCAAAAGAGCTCAGAAAAGCTGGCAGGTCTTTAAGGACAGCATCCTCTAAGTGTAAGAATATTCAGGAAAACAGCTTCTTTAAGAACAGATATAATGGTAGAGCTCCAGTGCAAAAAGGCAGCATTTGAGAGGTGGAAGCAGGGACAGGATACAAAGGAAGAATTTAGAAAAATTGTCCGGGCATGAAGGGATGGTGTTAGGAAAGCCAAAGCTTGCCTTGACAGTTGCAAGGAATGTAAGGAGCAACGAGAAGAGCTTCGATCACTGCATTAGTAATAAAAAGCTGAAAAGGGGAAATGCTGCATCAACAAAGGGATCACAAGTGATTCGGTAACAGCAGACACAGATAAGCCCAAGACACCTAATGACTTCTTTGCTTCAGTCTTCAGCAAAGTCTCCCAGGCCTCTGTTGTTAGTGAAAGAGTTCAGGGAGGAGGCAGATGCAGATCAAGTCAGTGATTGGGAGAGTTCAAGGCATGGAAATCCATGGGACCAGACAGACTGCATCCAAGAGTGCTAAGAGAGCTGACTGATATGGTAGCAAGACTGCAGTCTATACCTTTGAAAGGTCATGAAGGTTGAAGAAGGTCCCTCATTACTGGAGAAAAGCAAATGTTGCCCCAGTCTTCAGAAAAGGCCAAAAGCAAACCCCATGGAACTACAGCCTGGTCAGCCTCACTCCAATTCCTGGGAAGCTCATAAAGTGAGTCTTCTTGGAGCAAAGTTCTGGGCACATAAAGAAGGTGATAGGGAATAGTCAGCATGAATTTACTGAGGGCTGATCAACCTGACAGCCTTCTATGATAAATTGACAGGATTTGTGGACTAGGGGAGAGCAGTGAATGTCATTTACCTTGACTTTAACAAGTCTTTTGACACCATCTCGCATAACCAGATGGATAAAAAGCCAGTTGAGTGGTCAGGCTCAGTGGGTCATGGTTAATGGGTTGTACTCTACTCGGAGGTCATCAAGGGTCTGCAAGGATCTGTATTGTGACCAGTCCTGTTCAACAACCTTATCAGTGACCTGGAGGAGGTAATGGGAGTGCACAGTCATAAAATTTACAGAAGATGCAGAATTGGGGAAGCTGCTCAATACAGTCAGGAGCAATGCTGCCACCCAGTGGGACCTAGACAGGCGGGAGGAATGAGCTAATGGGAACTTTGTATAACTAAACAAAGTCAATGTCTTTCTTGCGGACGTAGTATCTAGATGTGGTCTGAGTTTTGGGTAGAGGGGGCTAATCACTACCCTCTGTCAGCAGACTATACTTTTGTTAACAGAGCACAAGATACTGTTAGCTGCCCTTGCTGCCAGGGCATGCTGCTGACTCATTCATGTCCAGCTGACATGTCTGCCCCCATCTCCAAGTCCTTCTCCACAGAGCTGCTCCCCAGCCAGTCAGGTCCCAGCCTTGTATCATTGCAATGGGCTCTTCCTTCCCGCATGCTGGACTTAACAATTTGTCTTGAATTTCACAAAGTTTCCATTAGCCCCTTCCTCTTGCCTGTCTAGGCCCCCCCTGGATGGCAGCCTTGCCCTAGAGTGTGTTAACTGTTTGCTCCAGTTTTGTGCCATCTGTAAACTTGACGAGTACACTGTCACCTCTTCCAGGACACGACCCTGAAAAACATCAAACATTTTATGGGTAATAACCCTGGGGCACTGGCAAATATAGTCTAAAGAACAGGAGAAAAAGCATATACAAGAAGAAGGAGCTTAACTAATAAGAACTACCCCCATGGGAAATCTTTATGTGTTTCTTTGCATTTATGAATGACAACATGTGAAGTACTATTTGGTTGATACTATTTCCTAATGTGGCAGATATGACTCCCTTTTTATTCAAGGTACTTAAAGACAATGTGGGGGAGTTGGAGAAAATTGTATAGGAAGACCCAGTAATTGCCAAGACAACTCTGCAAATGACTACAAGCCCTTACAAGCCTCCAGGTGGCTGGTAATCTTCATGATAAGGAAGTGTGTTGTGGTTATTAGCTTTGGGAATATACAGAGAGATGCAAGCTAAGTGTTTGTGCTCTCCTTCTGACTGGGAAAGAGGGGTTTTTTACATTGAGGACTAGCAAAATATTTTACAAAATGCCTGGGGTTTCATGCATCATGCTTCTAAAGGAAGCCTTAGACTCATCAGCTCCATAAAGACTTTGTCCTCATTTCTAGGGATACATGGGACTGCAAAAGGTAAGGGACGATAGCTTTGGCACACGACAGTTTTCTCTTGCCTTTTCCATTCCATGTGCTTCTCCATTAGCTGGCCAGTAGATTAGATGAGAATTTCAGGAATTTTGTGAAATCTGCTTGGGAATCAAAAGGCGCTTTGTCCAACTCAATTTGGCTTAGTCTGAGATCACTGCAGACTGACTGTTGCTGAATACTGCTGCCTACAGCTGGACCCTCTATTGCCACACTGTGCTATGAGTCCTCTGCCCGCCCCCTCTTCTGCACAAGAAGCAATAGCGTTACCTGACTCAAAAATGAAAAGAATCTCCTTGCTATTTTGGCATGGGTTGGTTGTGTTTAGCAGTAATGGAGGTGAAGAGGCTTCTGCCCGAGACAGTTACTTTTCCCAGAGAAGAGGACGTCTTTACTTTTGTGTAGGCTTGAGGAAAGTCCTCCAACATGTATGCTACCTCACGTTTACAACAGCGATGCTTGCTACCATTGTTCCTTCTTTGCAGGATGATTTTAAAGTTTCAGTTTGTAGAGTCCTTGCTGCCTACTGGATGTGCCTTAGATTTACAGCTAAATTAATGCCAGTTGAAGGGGTTGGAGTCTATGAGACTGAGTATTCATAAATCTCCTGTGAATAGTAACGTTTGTTTTCCTGAAAGGTAACATCTTCATGGGCAGCTGTCTTGAGCAGAGAAAGATTTCAGCAAGGCAGGTCTGCAGAGGATGACTTTTCATTTGGTTGATTGGATCGACTAGGGAAAGCCATTACTTCTGCTATAGCAAGAGGTAGAATTAAGGGGTGTAAGGAATCAGGGTAGGGGTGGCATAACCCAGTAATTAGGGCCAGGACTCTCTAGGCCAGGAGTTAAACCAAAAGCATCAAGTTAAAGTCGAGTTAAACACCATGCTGGGAGGCAAAATTGGAACCATGGGATTAAGTCAGCAGACTTAAGTTAGTCAGACTCAAGGCTGGCATGAGGAACTTGAGGCATAATGTTTTGAAGCATCAGGCAGGAAACAACTGCTTGAGCTGCCCTCCGGTCTCCTGGAAAACCACCTTCATTTCCAGGAGAAAAGAAGTGACATGTGCCAGATGTATGCGAGACTCTGCATTAGTAAATTAACAGGGCTATAACACTCAGGCTTGTGCTGCCTCCTTTAATTGCCTGACATGCATATAGAATGCCAAATGATGTTCTCTAAAGGAAACTGAATGCAGATTATGCTTTGCAGCTCTTTGCACTATTGGTTAGCTGGTACCTATCATGCTGAACATCAGGAGCTCAGTCCACAAGAGGTGAAGGGGCTGCTACTTGTGTAGTTCAGGTGCATGCCAGCGAAAGTCTGCAAAGTTGTGACAGTAGAGTAAGCTGTTGACCTTTTTCTAGCATCGTGTCTTGGACTTGTCATTCTTCTTTCTGAGACCTCATTTACAATAGCTTTTGAATTGGAAATAATTGTAAAGGAGGGCCATGGCTGCTTTTATCTTTTATGCCCTTACACAGGGACAAAGAATCCTATTTAAAAAAAAAAATCCACCACCACCATGCCACATTGATGTAGCGTAGCAATGGTTCAGACAACCATAGTTACTGTAGAGTAATTCTTCCACACAACATGATGTGCATATGCACGCATACACACACGTGTGCACACTTGGAACTGAGTAGTTGAGGATAAAGCTAGACTATATAGCTGTGGTGTAAAGCGCAATGTGGCCCACTGCATGAGTGATTTGACTGGGATCTCCTCCCTACAGTTCCAGTGTTAGTATCCATTGAGTGATGGTTCGTTCCTGGCTGTCTTATGAGCACAGAAACAAAATAAAACAGGAAATAGTCAATTAGTCAGCCCCGTGTCCCCCTTCACCCCCTCAAGACTAAAGCAAAAAGGCCCTGGTTTTATTGCACTGTTAGGTTCTATTATCATATCCATTGCTGGAGGAGGAATGAAGGTAAATGCAAACTTCTGACAAGTTCTTTGAACATCTTATCTATTCTCCTGCCTCCACCGACTAACCTTGCTTGGCTGTTGGCTGCTGAGCTGCAGAAGGAAGATTTGCTCTATTAGGTAAAGCATTGGTTTGATTTCAACCCCCATCTGTTTGTGGGTTTTCTTGTTTGTTCCCCCCCCCCCCCCCCCGCCCCGCTTTCCCCTCATTTGTAGTGAAAGTAACATGCTCACTACATGGTAAATCTCTTACCCTCAGTCCTTGTTCATTTTCTCTGATGGCTTGACCTCCTGGCTTTGTCATCCTACCTACTGGAGCAGAGATAGCCAACTTCCTTGTGATCCTCTTGGCTTCACATCATCCTCCCCAGTTACACATACTGTGGTGAGCCCCAGGTGAAAGCCTGTAGCTCTGTTCTGTGAGAAGACTGCTGCAGTTTACTGGGGTATGCATTAGTTCAAATAACGCTTCCCCCACCCCTTTATTCTTTCTTGAATGGGGAAAACATAGTAGAGGCAATATATTGTCTGCTGGTTTTTCTATGGCACATAAGCAGCCATAGTGTTCCTAGAGTGCCACGGTTTGTTTAGACCTGCCATCTGACTGCTTGCATCTCTTCTTTCAGGATGGATTCCACCAGAAATTTTTTGATACTAATGTAATCTGGAATCAATGATGTCTAGACTTGTGTAGACCCTTGTGAGGGATTTTAAACGGATCATTTACCGCTGTGACACACTTGGCTTACTTTTCTTTTGTTCGTCTGTACAGTGACAAAAGAGCTAATGATTAAATCGAGTTTGTTGTGGAGGTATCAACTTGCATCTTGCCACTGGAACACCCTTCACTAGGACTATAGATATCGGCTATAGATTTTCTTCAAGGCTGCGTGTAAATTCCACAGTGCAACAAGTGTGGTATACAGTTGATGTTTTTTTGGTGGCCAGTAGCCTGGTATGCTTTCATACCATCTCCCCTCCTTCCCTGGTGGAACATGGTAAATGATGTTTTCAGGCCCAGGCTCCAGTGCAGACAGTCTTTCTTTGGTTATAGCGGTAGTGACAGACAGCTTTTTAAATAATTCCCTTACCAAAGTTCAATTGCTAATCAAAGAGGGTTGAGAAGAGCACCGGATTTGCTTTTCTCCATTTGGAAAGTCTTTTCCAGATGTTTCTGCTGTTCTCGATAAAGACAGTATTTGCTGAGAGCGGGCTAGGTTCACTGGCGTGTTCCAGCTGCTTTGCAGTGCTCTGCCAATGCAAACCAGCTGCAGGTCTGGCTTAACTCAAGCCAGGTTTATGGCTGGTTTGCATCACTGGAGCAGTGTAAAGTACCTGAAGCGTGCCAGCTAATCTGGCCTATTGGTGAACCATTATAAATGACTTGTTTTTCTTCGTGTTTTTTACATGTAACTTTATTTATAGTTAAAGCCTATAGAAATTGAGTAGGTTGTATCACTAAAAGACAGATTTTGTGTTCTAAACTAAAGTCTATAAAATTAGAGGTTTTTTAAGCCAGAGTTTTTCTTCCTAACTGAAATAAAATTATCAAATTACACATTGCTCCTCTGCATTTGTCTGTTACGGGTTTCTTTTAAGTTACATTAAGATTACAGTTGCCTGTTCTTGTTATAAGATGAAATAATGATTAGTCTGAGATCTAAAAGAGCAGGCTTTATAAGTTTTATTTTGAAAAATGTGGGCTCAGCTTTTATTCTAAATGCAGTCATTTTCTTCTAGTTTACTGAGAATGTATGCAATATTTGTGTCGTTATCAATATTGTCTGCAATTTACTGATTGAAAATATTTTGGAGATTTTGAGAGGGGAAGGAAATCAGCCAACCATGATTTTTCTTCTGTTTATAGTAAAAATGTATAACTGAAATCATATACCTACCTTGATTAGCATGATGAGTGTCCAAAACATGCCACAAACCTTAATCAGTAATTATATTACTCCTTGCATAGTAATTTTTCTTTTTCATAATCTAGCTCTTCTTCTGAGGCTCTAACAGGGTTGAACGCTTGATACATGTGTTTAAACAGGCAGTATTATACAATAGAAGAATAACAGAAGTGTCATTACAGCTACTCTATGTGTACTTACACTTTTTTCACAACTCAGGACTTTTGCTCTTCACATAGAAATATTCTTGTATAAAAATCATGGGATGATTTTTTTTTTTAAATTTCTTTCTGGATAGCCATATTGGCATTCAAGTCAGAAATTGTATTCCTCTGATCAGCTGTATATTGGAAGAAAACATGACAGAATTTGCAAAGTTTTTCTGGACTTTGAGGCAAAACGATGAAGAATTAATTACTGCCTCATATTAATTAAGATAACAATGCAAAACCCTTCATTAGAAGCATAGGAAAAGTTCTTCCTTGGTCCTTGGAGAGAATATTATATGCAAGCCCTGTTGTGTGGGTTGCAAGGTGTCACTGGAATTTATATGCATTACTTGTCTAATTGCAGTAAATGTAGCATGTCCAGATAGGTTTAAAAGTTGGATGGCTGTTTGTTACTTGCTGGAAATCACTTGAAACCTTGCTACTCAGAGGCAGCTGTTCACAGGTCCTTCACCTCTCCCCAGAGATAGCTGGAAGACTCTGTTGTTGGACCCTGTCTTTTATGGCAGAAGCAGTAAACATGACAGGTTGTTTGGGAGCCATCTGTTTTAAAATGGTTGCTGCTTTGTATGCAGTAATGAACTTGAGATCAGTTTTCTGTCTGTCTTCATAGTAACAGCCTTGTTTGGTGTCACAACAGGTGGAAGTTGATGGGATGAAACTAAACGTGACCAGCGAGTGGAACCTGGCTTCACCCTTATTGTCTGTCACCATTGATGGCACTCAGAGGACTATACAGGTAAACTCGCCAACGCTTTGTTTGTAGAGCTCAGATAACCAGAAGCCTTTGGGTATACAAATAATACTGATACGTGGGGTCTAAACTTGCTGCATCATAAAAATTATGTTACGTTGTGCAAATAACACAATCTTTCTGCTTTGAATACATCCAGAGCTTCAGTGGAGTGAACTTATCTCAGACTTACTCATCTAGAGTTTTGAACATCATTCATTTAAAGAGAAGTTGTTGCTTATTTTAGCCAGAAATCTACCCTGGTTTCTATGATCTCTTTACTTACTGGCTGTGAGGAGATACAGTTTCTTAATCACTTAAGAAATAAAGAACAGATTGCTGTTTACAAAAAAGTGGGGTCCTGCAGTAAAATTAATCTCTTCCTCATGTTTGGATTGAGTGGTTTTTCCACCTTTGGGCCTTTGCAGATTGAAAGTCGCAGGACAGTGCATCTCCCATGTGATATGTTTTTATATATGCTCTTATGAAATATGATAAGTTCCATGACTTGAAAAGAATAATGTAGAAAACATCCCAAACCTATGTGTTTCTAAGAAAAGAGGTCTAAAAAAGATTAATGCACATTTTCTTCTGACCAATAATGTGTTTGAAAGCAACTCCAAACAAAAAGGTGTGCCTTTAACTGCCATGCAAATTTTCTGAAGGCAATGCCAGTCAGGATTTATATATTTCTTGAGAAATCATTCATTTATAAATATCTATTGAGCCTGGAAGTAGTGAAAGGAAAAAAACAAAAAAAAAGAACTTTTTGAGTTTGTAAAAGTATTTTTGTATGTAACATTATTATCTGTTTATTTTGTATATGTTTATCAGTGGTACAGTGGTCAGATTTCTGACAATTTACAGTGAAGTATGTGAATTTATTTTTTCATTTTCACCCCTGGTAAATTACCCAAATGGAAATGTTGTTCTTGCTGTGACTGAATTTAAAAGACTGCAACTTGAAGATAAGAAATATTATATCTTTCAAGGATAGTATTGACTGAGAGTAAAATTTTCATAACGTGCCCAAGTAAATTCTGGACTTATGTTTTGTAGATTTCTTGGAAGGTTAATGCCAGCTTCAGGGCTTGCATATATCTAAAATAATTTTGTATTCTAAAGTGTAGTTTTATATTTTAATATTGGTCCCTTTCACTGCTATTTTATAAAGGAAATTCCTGATTTTCAGTAGGAAACAATACCGATGTATGAACATACAAAATTTGTCTAGGAGAAAAGCATTATATTTAGAGCAGTATTCAGAAGGCCTCATTGCAAAGTATATAATAAATATATGGCTGGATACAGGTCTCCATATACTAATAGTAGTAAGACCAGTTAACTAAAAGTGTAATATCTGAACTGGCACATAAAATGAATTTCAAAATTAATGATCGTGAGATCTGAACATGCTTTATTCTAGGAGCTGAGCCAGCAATAATGTTACCTGCACGCCCTGAGTATGCCCAAATTGTATGAAATACTGCAGGGCTAGCCACAGCAATAGGCAATGAGCTGGCTGCATGGTATCTGTTCAACAGAATGTGGAATAAGCACATAATGTTGTTTTCTTTCTCAGATGTTATCTATGTCTTTGCTTTTAGAAAAGAAACCCAGTAGCTTGAAAAGTTATTAATCTTTTAGTGTGTGTATATATGTAAATTTATGGGAACCTTAAACTTGACCTCTGATACCCACTCACTGGAATCTAAATTGGTTTTTTGGTTATATATTTCTCTAGACTTGCCCCGCTGCAAGAACCAAATTAGACAAGTGTATTCCTGTAGGTCAATTTGTCTCCAAAAGCAATTGACCCCTGAGTCTTGAAGTATCTTCTTTCAGCAAGACTTAGCCCTAGAGCCATTTAAGCAACAAATATGGATGAATCGAATAATTCCAGCTGTGCTTTATTAATTTTCAGCCAATCTAATTTCTCTTCATAGTTGGTTTCATTCTTCTAAATTTGCTCAACCAAATACAGTCTTTGTGAACATTATATTTCTTTGAAGGTTTGATTTATGCACCTTCGGCTCGATCCTGCAGTCTGGCCCCAATCCAGCAAAGCACTTAAGCATAGAAGCAGGAAATAAATAATTTTAAAATGTTTTGGTTTAAAATGTATTTATGTAAATTATAGTCTAGACATTCAAATTGTTGCATATTTGTCGCACATTTAAAAATAAGTAATTAAGCATGCTCCTGTATTTCCACTCCTGCTAAAGGCTCAATGAGCAAAGCAGAGCACCAACTCTGCCACAGAGTTAAGAAGATCTATGAATTTAAAAACCAGGTTTTCTAAGACTATTTCTAGAGTATGGGACCTGGGAATACATCTGAGCGCCTGAGAAGAGGTATATGCCCTGGTCACAGTCTGTCTAGGGCATATCAGGGCACAACTAGGATGTGTGGCAGCCCCCTCCCTCCCGCTTTTGTTTCCCTTGCGAGGAAGCCCATCTGTGTGCAGCAGATGGGCACTGCGGAGTGCCTGGCCAGGTCCCCAGGTGATAGAGGGACCAAAACCCTGGGGTATACTGCAGGTCCGTTTGGCTGCAGCGTAAGGGCTCTGAAATCTTTGTGCTGCTTTGGATTGCTGTGAAATCCATAGGATGTTATAGAAGGTGATGAGCTGATGAAAACTTGGGATAATTTGAGCAAGAGATTTCTATGATGCAGTCTCCAGGGATGAGCGTGTGGGCAGACCCCATAGCATTTCTGGAAGTACGCAGATTCCCTCATGGTTTTTTGTTGTTGTTGTTTTTAGTAATTCCTCAGCTAATCCCAGTTTCTCAGCATTTTCTCCACTTATGACTAGACTCTACCTCTCATTTGGAGAGGCTGAATTTAACGCATTGTGAAGTGTAGGATTTTGTTTACCAAGCAAATGAAATTTTTGTGTGCAGAAATACTTTGCCAAAATGATTTCCCCTACCTGTTTCCAAAGATGTTAGTGGCTCAGAATCTGACTTACACCTGGCTATTGTGTTTTTGGAATCTGCCTTTGCTGAAAATCAGAGAAGTAACTATATAGGCATGTGGTTACAATATGTCTTCCTGAGGATTTAGATTTGAAGGGATTGCCTGTTATTTAATTGAAAATACCTATTTAAAATACATTTATATGTAAAACATAATTTGAATATGGTATAGCCTTTCAGGCAATATTTAGAGTAAAAATAAACAAATAATTGAGGCGCTTAATGATTCCTATGAAGAGCGAGGGGAAAAGAGGAGGTTGGTTGAGTTGTGGAAGAGAACCATAAGAACTCCAGTGGAAACTGGAAGGGAGAATGGTATCCTGGAAAGTAACAGCAGTTGGAAGAAAGGCAGCAGGCGTATTTTGGGACAATGAGGGCATTTTTATCCCTCTGTCTCTGCTCCCATGTACAAGTAAGCTGGATTTCAGTGAGCCCTGTGCCTGCAGAAGTTGTCATCTATGATATCTTCTCTCTCCCTGTGCGTATGAACTGGGGAGGGGGTTGAAGGAGAGAAGGGAATAAGCTGCCTTTTCCATAGAGCTGAACATCTCCTTTTATTCCCTCATGTGAACCAGAATCTAAGGGGACCTGAAGATAAATCAATGAATCTGTGAAGTCCGGCAGGTGGACTTGAACCTAACTGCAAGTCTGTCCTTACTACAGTCAGCTTGCAAGTAGGTGCCTTCTACTGGGACGCTGTGCAGGAAGATCAGCTATCTGCAGAGAGGGCAGGTTGCCCAAGAAAAAAAATGCGTGCAGGAGATCCTCAAATCCTCTTTGCTTTGGCACTACTTGTGTTTGGGCAAGTTCTCAAAAACCACCCCACCGACCATTCAAATTCTGAGGCTGCTCTATGGCAACACCACATGGACAAATGTTATAACTCCTTAGCGCTGTTAAATGCTCTGCTTTCATTGATCCCATCATCAAACACTCACCCCATCCTTATATACCACTTACTTGCAGACAGTTCCCTATAGCAAAAGGATTCTGAGCCAGAATAAATTATTTGTCACCATCTTTTGCAAACACTTGTACCTCTTTGTCATATTGCACTGGTGAGGCCGCACCTTGAATACTGTGTTCAGTTTTGGGCCCCTCACTACAAGAAGGACGTCGAGGTGCTGGAGCGTGTCCAGAGAAGGGCAACGAAGCTGGTGAAGGGTCTGGAGAACAAGTCTTATGAGGAGCGGCTGAGGGAACCGGGGTTGTTTAGCCTGGAGAAAAGGAGGCTGAGGGGAGACCTCATCGCTCTCTACAACTACCTGAAAGGAGGTTGTAGCGAGGTGGGTGTCGTTCTCTTCTCCCAAGTAACTAGCGATAGGATGAGAGGAAATGGCCTCAAGTTGCACCAGGGGAGGTTTAGATTGGACATGAGGAAAAATTTCTTTACTGAAGGAGTAGTTAAACATTGGAAGAGGCTGCCCAGGGAAGTGGCGGAGTCCCCATCCCTGGAGGTATTTAAAAGACAAGTAGATGAGGCACTTGGGGACATGGTTTAGTGGGCATGGTGGTGTTGGGTTGACGGTTGGACTTGATGATCTTAGAGGTCTTTTCCAACCTTAATGATTCTATGATTCTATATTGTATGCACACAGCCTTTCCACTGGCATATTGTCGGCCCACACTGGTTTCATAGCTCTGCTAGCTTTCTGTAATGAAACCTTTCACCCTCTAAAGGTAGTGCAGGCATTCTGCCTGGAGCCTGGAAAACTCTTGGTGGCTTTTGGCAGCTTCAGCAACGCAATTTTACAGTGGCATTAGTGATGCCTCCTCTTTATATTTCCTGCCTTTCAGAGGATTGGTCTCTGCTGAACTGAAGCTCTGTAGGACATAGAACTCAATTGGACAAGGTCCTGAGTAGCTCGATATTACTTTGACATTAGCCTTGCTTTGAACAAGGGAATACGACTACCTGATTTCCAGAGGTCCCTTCCAGCCTAACTGTTCTGTAACTCTGTTGGACACCCCAAACTCTGCAGTAAAAAGGTCTTTATCAGTTACAGCAAGGTGTAATTAAGAGAGTAATGGAGTTAATAAACAAGAACGTGATCCTGTAAAGCTGAAATCATCAGTCTCAAGCTTCAAGTGTTTTTGTAAATGAAGTAGATGAAGATTTATTAGTGGAGTTTTCTCTACTTACAGTGTTACAGGGAATTCAGTGATGGCATCGCTTATTATTTTTTCATTTAATTTATTTATTGCATCAACAATTGCAGCAGGAGGAGTATATTCTGCATCCTGGGATATGACAAATTTAAGTGCTTCTCTGATACAATGTTTCTTTTGATTATTATTTTGGTTTATAAGAGCAGAAAAAACGAAAATGCTGTAGGTTATGAAGCCTTTGTTCCTGGGAATGTCTGACAGGAGAACAAAGCCTATGCCCAAGTATTCATTTCCTTCAACCCCATGGAGACTTTTTTCAAATGTGTAATATTTTTTTAGAAAAATTACCTATATATATATATTTTTTTTTTTTACTGTTTTGAGATCTCAGGTGTAATCTGTGATAATGATATATTATATAGGTTTCAGGTCTAAAGTACCATTACTTCAGCACACTCATTTTCTTAAACCTTTAAAATGATTTTGGGAAGCTTTAGTGAGCAGTGTACATGAAGACTGCTCAGCAGTCTGTTCTTTTGTGCTGTGCAATTACTGCACCCACTCTACTTGTCATTTACCCATGATTTCGGAATTATTTTTGCTAGGTTATCTTTAGAAGAGGGACACACAATGATTCGCAAACAGGGGCAGACATTTGGATATACTATATCCAAATAGCTATACTGTCAGGTAAAGAAAAGCCAGAGCGTGAGCCCCAGCACTGGATTCCTGATGGCCTGTATTGATTAATTGGTAGCTCGTTCCCTGGCTTTGTTTCAGCCTGTTCCAGTTATGGCTGACCTAGACAAACCTGTTATAGATTGCCGTATAGACTCAAGCAGTGGGACTGAGATAGTCATTGCCATTTGGCTTTGGGACCAGGCATCAGTCCATGGCCCTCCTTTATTTAGCAGTATAGAAACATAGGCTGCCCGTGTTTTCCTGTTTGCTCATCCAGCCACAGTAATCTGAGAAAACTAGAGCTCAGCCTCGAAACTCCAAAAATGATCAGTGGATACGATAGAGAGAAACTGATTTTTATCGCCTCACTTGACGCTCTCTTGGCATTTGAAACAAGTACAAACAAGGACTCATATCCCAGGTAGACGACAAATACAAAAGCCTATTGCGTACAGTGTAGTATACCTTGCTGTGTTTCAGGCTTTTAAATTTTTTTTGAAAGTATTAGTATCTCTTGGTCAGGGCACTGTTATTGTTGTTAATTCTTTCCCTGCAGTTGCGCAAAGAGAACTTGTAGATTTCGGCAAGTTGCTTGTTGCAGCAATCATTGCCTAATAATTGCTGTGGCAGTGTCCTTTAGCTTCATTTGAATTCCTGCTAGTTCCTGTATTGGAAGAGACCGTGAGCAGTTAATCTTTACCCACTGGGTCCACGCTTCTTGTATCCTCACTCAGTTGCCTCTCTTCAGTGGTGCAGAGTTGTTCCTTGCAGAGAAGCCTGTCTTTATGTTTATGTTGCTCTCTGAACATCTTCCATTTCTGTTATCTTCTTTCTGAGCTGTGGGGACCAGGACTGTGCTCAGAGTTAAAAGCATGGGGCAAAACTTAGACTTCTACCATAACTTAATGGTGTTCGCTGATTTGTTATCTGTTCTCATTAATAACGTCAAATGTTTCCTTTGGCTTTTTTGGCCAAAACCAAGCATGGAGCTGATTTTCCTATTGAACTATCACTTCTGGTTGGTAAGGGCTGGGGAGGGGAGGGAAACCATGTGGGCAAGGAAAAAAAAGATAAACTCTTGGCAAGGAGGCTTTACCAGGAAACTTTGAAGCTGTGCTGCATTCTAGAGCACAGATATTGAGGTCCTGCTGTCACCCTTGGCAAACAACATAGCTGTTCTTGGGGGTGGAGGTGGATCCCTCCCAAAGGACCAGACACAGAAGCAGAGAAAAGTCATAGTTAGAAGGAATTCTGAAACTTCATCAGCATACATGATTCAATGCATATCTCCTAGGTGTACTTGGAAAGACCTGAGTGATCTGCTTTAGATAATTATTAGAAAATTCAACTTGCTGAGTTTGTGAAAGATTCTGCACAAGAAAATTAATAATTGTACCACTTAGGTTTCACCATTTGATCATGGGTGATCTAAGGAAGGACTGAGACTTCCTTTATTTCCAAGGGTTGTAGGGAAAGGGAAGGCGTATAAAAGCTGGCCTTTTTGCTGCTTCTTGCTGTAATTGGCCATAATGCATATTAAAACAAATATTGCTATTATGGCTTCATTGACGTGGGTGTTAGTCAAAATTTTTAAAATTACTAATTTTTAAAATGAGCCCTGAATACATGTATGCCTATACAACAGCATCATGCCCAGCTTCTGAGTCATGAAGCCTTAAAAAATATCGGATATCCTTTACTGTCATACCACAGTATTTGTATTAATGTCTACTTTAAATAGCAAGTACCTGAATCTCATGAGTGGTCTGCAATTTGTGTGAAATCAGTTTAACTCAAGGCTGACTCCACACTCTTGTCCATGGTTTGAATGGAGAATGTGTGAAGGGAAGGGGGAAATTCAAGGAAATAAAACATCATGAAATTACAGATTATTGCTGCCTTTTTCTTTTTCTTTTTTTTTTTAAATTGAGCAGCAGAAGCAAAGAGCACATACCACCACCCTTACTGATTCTTTCATGAAAATAAGGGTTGTTTTTTTTCTTCAGCTGGGAAGGAAATGAGTGATCAACCGCTATGCCCAATCAATCCCTCTGGAATTTATTGTCCACTTTTCAGGGAGAGGTCTCCTACAATAAATCTCTATCTACAAACAACATGCTTCTCCCTTTCTTTAACCTAATGGGATTAGTAATATCCTGTGCTACTCAAGGGGTTAATCAAATAATGTTAGTTGTCACAGTGTCTTATGCCATATTTTTTTCCAAAGGAGCTATAAATTTTAATGACAGACAATATTCAGGATGAATAAGGATTCTATATGTGTCCAAAGACCAAAGCATTGTATCCAGTTGTTGACAGACATTGTAATTTCATGATATCTAAACCTTGAAAGGCAAGGAATGGTTCTCTTGAAAACGGTAACGCGTTCAGAGAGCAAAGGGGAAGGAAGAGGAGGGACATCAAAGAGCGAGAAAGGACTATGGATCCTGCAAAGAATCTGTCTCGGGGCAGTCATAAACATTATCACATCTAGAATCACATGGCAGCATATTACCTGCACAGTGTCCCCTATAAGAGCAAAACATATTACAGCATGTCAAAACAAGGGTAAAGTTTCTAAAAGTCTTAGCCATTTTGTGATTTAATGTAATAACAGCAAAAATTTAGAAGTTCACGGGGAGGAGTAAACTCTTCATTATTGTAAATAATTGTAAATAGCTGGAAATGTTGGGCTGGAGTAAATGTCTCTTAGATTCATTCTTTACCAACACCAAATAAACAATCTTCCCTGTGGGGTTTTTTTTGGTGGTTTTTTTTGTTTGTTTGGTTGGTTTTGGGTTTTTTTGTTTTAAAGCCTCTCATCCACTGCTTTGTAACACCTATCTACCTCAGAGGGTTAGAGGGGCACATAGGCATTCTTGGAAGGTGCTCTATGTATATATAATAGCAGTACTGAAGTGGTATTATTACTAAACATTTGCATGTCTAAAGCTTGGCAAAAAGAAGTAACAAGTGACACTAACATTGGATATCACCTAAAGAAATATTGGGAAGGATCTGTGTTTTCATTTTTCTGTTTATGGGAGGACAGAAATTCCTAAGCCACCTACTGTAATTAAATCCCAGGCATTAAGAGAGCGGTGGTTCTTTTAAAAGTAGTAATATGGTGCCTCAACCTCTTACAAAGGTGCAGTTTCTTTACGTGGATTGATGCCCTGTAAGCCATTCATGCTGTGTTTAGCATCTGTAATTGTACTGTTTGGGAACAGATTCCATTTAATCCCTGGGAAAGGACTGGGGCAGCTTGCAACAGGTGCTGAGGAGGCCAGTACCTCAGCATCCTGGCAGGATCCCTTTTAAAGGGAAAGACTACTTCAGCATAGTACCATTTAAGCCAGTCTTAGAAATCTTTCACGTGTCAAAATGCTTCATACACAGCAGGTCTTGATCATCTCGTTCCCCACTGGGTGACCACTGCCCTTACAAGAAGCTGGAAAATGTGGACGTGCCCTGAGGAAGAACAGCTAACTGGGGCTTCATTTACCGTGAAGTGCAATCTAAAACTGATAATGGCTAGGGGTAGAGCAGCACTCAAAATCGAGCTAAGTTTCTATCTGTAGTTTAATACACTAAGGGGAGGAAATGATGGCACCACCAGTAGAAAACACTAAATTGTGACAAAAGCAGTGATCCCCTAAGTGGAAAGTCTTGCGAGGCTGCACAAGTCTGAACATAGAGCGCAATGCGAACGGTTTCCAACGTACAAGAAAGCTTGGTCACATTGCTACTCTGGGATCACATCTCTGGACTGATGGGACTCTCTGGGATTTTGCACAGTGGAAAGGGAGTGCTGAAATGAAGTTCTGCTTTCTGCAGAGGTTCTAGGAGGAGAGGGAAAGGAGATTGATAAAGCCAAACCAATCCTCATGTTTTGACTGGAAGATGACTTCATGGTTTCACAGCTGCTTCTGCAGCTTTCTCCTCTCTGACCCAACCACCACGGGGCTCCAAAGGTGGGAGTGACATAGGTGGATGATGGAGCTTTCCAGATGTCCAAGCACCCTCACGTACACAAAATCTCATAGATGAGGTACTAGCAGATGAATCTGCTGTAACTTTACAAGGTAAAATACTGTGGCTTTTTTCTGACTTCCCTATTGTGGGAATAATTTTGTTTTTTAATTAAACCTGTCTGGGGATGATTCTGGCCTGTATTTTGCTAGGTTGAATTTTCAGGAATTTATAAATATTGGCCAAAAAGTGGATAGCATTCTCCATTTGAAATTCATGGCATAAGATATTCAGAATTTCTGGTAGTGAGCAGTTGAGATGAAGCAATAGGGGCTGCAAGAACTGCTTTCTGAAAAACAGCACCGTGCTGGGAAATCACAAGTGTTTCACTCAAAATTTTATCAATAGTCTTCTGTAATGATTTTGGATACTTATCAGTGGGTTTTCTGGGCGTTTGGTTGGTTGGTTGGTTGGTTTTGTTTTTAGTTTTTGTTCTGTATAGTCTGATACTTGTTGTCCAACTGATAATGTAGTCATGCCATGGCTTGAAAAAGTTGCAAAAAACTTTGACCAAGTAATGATCTGTACATTTTCTGTAACAAATGGTCTCCAACTTTACTTTCAACAAATAAAGGCGGTATATGTAGTTCAAGATAAATGTGTTTGGGAAACTTTAATACATTATTTCCTTTGCCAGTTCCTATTCATTTTGACTTGACACATTACTTTTTCATTTGTAAGCAAAGCAAAAAAATCGCTTTTGGTCTGTTGGAGTTTCTTTGTTTTGGTATCGTTCCTTCCCTGCAGCTGCTCCCCTCCAGTAGCTTGGAGAGCCCAAGATACCAGAAGATTTGTGGAAAACACTGAGACCTTGTTGTTGTCTAATAATGTCTATGTTGATTTAGAATCTCTTTCAGTAATGTATATTTTATGTTTGGCTGAGCTTTTTTATCCTTCTTCATGTAAAGGTTGTTGTCATTTTTATCTGCAAGTGCTCATCCACTGCAGGCTTAATGCAAAGCTGATTGTAACCCTACTGCATCTTACGATGAATAGATCATTGATACCCAACTAAGTGGAAATAATTTTCTATGGCAAAGCAGAAGAATTTAAAGTCATATCACACTAACCTCTGGTAATTTACTGGGATTTACAGATTAAAACGATTATTTGTGAAATGACTGTGGTATAGCGTACACTTAAGATAGAGGAGGAAAATCAAACACATTTTGTATGATTGTATACACTTGTCTATTTTTAAATGTGCACATAAGCATTTTGTTTGTATATACATAGCATATGCAGTATAGCATACTGTAACCTGTGTGTGTAAAAATACATGTAATATTTATGTAACACACCCATTTGACAGCTTTGAGACTGCAGATGGATTTTTTGAAGTTGTGATTTCTTTTTTTTTTTCAGATTTGATTTAGCTTGTAACTTTCTCATAAGGAAAAAAATTATACTTTTAGCTCATATTATGCTAATTAAGTTAGTCTGAAGCTCTATGAGTTGAATCAACCAGAAGAGCATCGGTTATGCCTAAGATCACATAATTGATGCCAACAATGTAATTTTACTCTATTGGCAGGTAAACATATAGTATTGTTTTGTCTTTGTTCAAATGGTAGACTGCCCTTGCTTTTTGGTGTAAACCTCCTAGTAAATAATTTGCAATTTGTTAGGAAAACAATGACAATGCATATAATTAGCTATTCTCTTTTGTTACCTCTATTTGATTACTTTCCTGCTATCACATGCAATATGAAACCATCTATTATGAGGTATAGAATATGTAAATATCTAACTTTACAAGAGAAACTGGAGACTGGTCCTTTTTCTAAAGAGGTGGAAAATAAAAGAATAATTGTTAACCATGTCCTTTCATTTTCTTGAAAACATCAATTACATTTACAAATCCCAGGAACACAAGCCCACCAGTGGAACAGAAATAACTCCTTTCAATATGCTTCAAAAAATCTAATCACATCTAACAGCTGAAATTTATTTACAACTGTAATTTGAAACATTAATTATGATAATGTGCTGACTTCTTTTGTAACATGGTTCTCAAAAGCCTGGCAGTTCTCTTTTTGGTCTTGATGTAACATATGTTTTGTGACTTGGAGTATTTATCTACCTTTCTTTCTTGTTTTTGTTTTTTGAAATATACCCAGAAAGGAATTTTCTTTTTCCCTCTGTTTGTTAACAATTTTCCTCACCTTCCCCATTATTTATTTATTCCCCCCCTCACTGGCTGTTAATTCAAGAGATGGATTTTAGTACTGATGCTGACTCTTGATGCTATCGACAAATGAATGTAATGCTTTGTATTTTGGACACAGCAAACAGTAGCAGTGAGGATTTACTATACATTGATACCAGTGCACTTCAACAGCGTCAGAGCAGGAAAAAGGCTGCTTATATCTTTGTCTTCTCTTGAGACTATGGCTTTAGAAGGTGCCTTCTTAATATACGTACATATTTGGCTTTATTAAATTATTTTTGAAAGGGCTCGGTTATTGCTATGCTAACTTATTTAATTGTGAGTAAAGAGAATCTGTGTGAGGAAAGACTTCAATGATTTGCTTTTCAGTTGTGAGAAATAAGTCAAGTTGTCAAGATACCTGGCTTTACTTTGAAAGCCTTTAAAGAAAATGACAAAAGGGCTCTATTTTTCTTTTTTATTGTTTTGTTTTGTTTTTTAAGTTGTGTTTTTCTGTGTGATGGGGAGATTAGCCAAAAAAAATGGAATTTTTATTAGGACATGAAAAGGTCTCTAATGACCCTTGAAAGTGGACAAAAGGGTAGCACAATAAGTGACAGAACTCTAACGAGGGTGGAGGGCATTCCAGGAAAAAAAGAAATTAAATCCTTTAATTTTTTTCGGCTTGCCATTTTCTGACAGCTTATCAAGTGGTTGGGACTTGTTTGTTTTGGCATGCAGTTCATTCATTGTAGGCAGCCGGTACTTTGTTCTTCTTTGTGGTTTCCAAAACCTGATTGTGTTTATCCTAGACTGTGGGAAAAGTGTATATTCCTGTTTCCTTTATAAAAGTAAACGTCAGGTTTTGTATGAAATTTTATTTCCCATATTTTCCATTCCATTAATCGTTATTGTTGAAATATGTCAGGCTTTGGCACATCATCCTTTGTTTTCATATGATTGTACAGATTGCAGTGTCAGTGTGTGACCTGTTAAGTCAAAAAATAAGCATGTTTGGGTTGTAGTAATTATTACTTCATAAAGTGTAGCTGAGGAATATGCACCATTATTGAAAAGGGACCAGGATTTAATTTATTGCTATTAAAATTGTTTCGGGCGATATCTAGCTATTGTTGTATAGCACTTTCTCACTTAGTCTAGAGAAGAGAAGACTAAAGGGAGCTGTGATAATGGCTCTTCACATACTTGTAGGTAGCTGTAAAAAGAAAGGGAATAATCTGTGTTTCCTGTCTATGATGAAGAGGAGGAGAATTAATGTGCTGCAGTTGCAGTAAGGGTTATTTTAGTCAGATATTATGAAAAAACTTCCTAATGATAAGGATGCTGAACACTGGGATAAATTGCTTAGGGAGACTGTGAAATCTCTGCAATTGAAAGTTTTAAGAATGGGTTAGACATATCGTTTGGGAATGACACGGGTGTGTTTTGATTCTGCCAGGGGTGCTAGACTTAGAAGATCTCTGAAGATGATTTGCAGCCCTGTTCCTAGGATTCGTTGTTTTTAAAATGCTGAAGATCTCCGTGCAGCTCTCTCTTTGCAATTTATACTCACCTTCTCAAATCTGTGCTCCTGTACTTGTATGTACGCCTGGCATTGTGTTAAGCATTAGGGCTGTGTTCCGTGACTAGGGCCCTGATTTTGGGTCTATATGTGCCATAATTAAACAGCAGGAAGACAAAGGGAGAAAAAACTTTTCACGTTGAAGGAGACGACGATTCACAAGAAGAAAGAATTCTTCGTGCATTTTGCATATTTAGATTACGGATAATACTGTGTTAAATCAATAACACATTTTCTTTTGCATTGTCCTATGACTTACTGACGATGTAATATTTGAAGACTGTTTAATAACTTCAATCAACTCCTGAACCACAGTAGGTGATCAGACATTTCATAAGGTCATTTTTTTTTTTCCTGTTTTCAAAGTAGCATCATTGGAGGTTTGCATTTTAAAAAGAGTTTAAAATGTTTCCCATTAGGAGAGAATGAAGATAATACTAAATGTGAGTAACATGAATACAGAATAACAAATGTTTAGTGATGGCAAAAGCTTCATTATTCATGACATTCATCTTTCTGCAAGCCCAAGGTTGTTCTGTGTTGTACTTGGCCGTATTTGTTTTCATTGTTCTTCAGAAATAAATTTTATTGAGTTGACTGAAACAAAACCAAAACCTGAGCTGAAGTATGAATTAGACTTCTAGTACTGAAATTCTTGAAGGAAATAGTTATATTTTATCTGTTTTATGTATCGCTCTGTGTACTCAATTAGTTTTGATTACAGTGATGTGACAGAAAGAAAATGGAACGGTTTCGAATTCCAGAGAAGCTTCTAATCAGTTTTTACATCTGTTTTTTTCAGCGGCTTTCTCGGAATGCCTCTGGAGATACAAGCATTCAGTTTCTAGGCACAGTGGTAAGTATGTATAACTATTGTCAAGGGTTATGCTGGTAGAAGAATATAATCTAAACAGAAAATAGGTAAATGACACTGGCAGCACATTTATGCTTGTATTTGTGAAGGTTAGTATCATGTGTAAATATTCTGAGCTTAACAGCTGAATTTAGGCAACTTTCTGAAGCTAACTTCCAAGGCATGGTGCACAGTATTTAAGAGTAATTGGTTGTAGACTTGTAAGTTTATTGTAACATACTCAGGTTTGATCCACATCAGGATCAAACCCACTCTTCCCCACCACCTCAACTTTCTGATCTCTGTTGCTTCACCATACCACATACCCTCACATCCCAGAGGCAGGTCACTAACTGTCTTATCGAAAGACTGTCTAGTGATGCGAAGTGTTCTATGGTTCTCCCAGATTCTGTTTGTTGGAGAGAAGTATGTTTAAAATCCTAATCAGATTTTACACCATTGGACAGAATTTACTCAATAAAATAGTTTGTTCATCTGCTATTATCTTGAGCAATCACGTATAATATAGAAACTAAAGTTTTGTGTTAGGTGATGGATGCTGATAAACATATATGTGATTGAAGCAGCATCGGATTCCATGATCTGCATGATTAAAATGCAGTTGTTGAATTTTTCTGAGTTCCTTATACACCTAAAAATAGTTCTGAAAATGAAATAAAATTGAAGTATCCTCTAAAGCAAGTTGTCCTGATTGCTGCCAACAGGTTTCCCTGTAGTGACATTAACAGTGAAAAGCCTAGGAATGAAACATTCCCATTAGAATTTAGTCCTGACATCTCTGTGCACTAAAGGTTTTGGACAAAAGTAGATTAAGATTGCAAATGATAACGCTTTCATTCTACTTACTTGTGATTAGTTCTTCTGCAAGTCCTATGAAGCCATTTTTTGGGAGGTATAACATGGTAAGTGTAAACTTAACAAGAATACCTGTAGGCTTGCATGTTGTTATTCAGAGATGAAAAGTGCCCCTAATATTTTTTGCTTCTATAAATATATCTCTATATATGCATATTCATTTATTTGTCTTATTCAATATCAAGCAAAGCAGCAGTTACAAATAAGACACAAAATAAAAGTTTTGTTCTGTACTATTGTATTTGTAATGATGCTTCAGCTCTGGAGTTGCATCCTGCATATGCAAGATTGCTGCTAGCTGACTGATCTGATAGTCTTTGTGTGAGAGGAAAAGAATTACTCCAAGTAGATAAGATATAAACACAAATGGAACTTGGTAAGATAATACTGAAAAGATTTTAATTGATCCCCTGTAAGTGGGTGCTGTAGCAGAGAAAATTCTGATTGTGTATTTAGTGACATCAAAAATTAAATTTTTTGTTGTTAGATATGAAAACGTTTTGTATTCATATTGTTAGAAGTGCCCTGGGGCCTCGCTTACAGACTAGAACTCTTGTGCTGGGCCTTGCGCAACAGCAAAAGAGGACAAAAGAGGGTACAGTATTGATGTGCTTTTAGCTTTAAAAAACTGATGATGAAACAGCTAATGGATTGTAATATATATCAGATCTTACTGACTAGCTCATGTGTGTTTATTGGATCCTAGTTATTTTGGGAAATCAAGTATGTGATTACGACTAAAATTCTCAAGAGGACTAAACAGAAAAGCCTGTAGTACTCTATCCTCAATTTTTTATTTAATGTAAATTATGCACATGTCTTGCTGATCAAACCCAGAGAGAGAACTTCAGCGAGCAGGGCGGAGAAGCAGTAATGAAGTCTGCTTCCCAGGGTTTGCTCCGATACCAGTTTTCCCACAGAATCCAAGCCAGAGTCTGCACCTGTGTTCCTATCGGTTCCTCTAGCCTACTGTCCTTCTTTCCCCTAAGTTCCTTTATTTAATTTGTCCTTCGCTCCTTTAACATCCTTGTACTCTTCTGATTCCAACTTAATACACTCAGCTCAGGTAATGGGGGGGAAGGATGGGTTTTCCTTACAATGATATCCCCTACAAATTGCCTACACGTATAGATACACAGTCTGTGTGTGTACCTGCGTGTGTATGTGTACACATACACAAATGTAAATGTTCAAACGAAGAAAAGAATATCATCTTAATGAAGGCCCTTGAAATACATTTTGGGATCACCATTACGTATCTCTTACTAAACCTTTGCTAACACAGAAGTGCAGTCAAGAGAGTAAGTGTTTGAAAGGAATATTTAGCAGCAAGAAACTCTTGATTGCTCATTATTATTATAATATATTGTTATCAACGTAATAAACAGCTTGTTAAATTCTTACTCTGCTCTTTTTTTTCATCGTAGAAAACATTAGGGATAGCTTTGAGCATTCTGTGTTACTTTTGACGGGGGCAAATGTTGATGGCCCTTCAGTGGTGGCAGGCAGCGTGGTGCTACTGAGTGTACACACCGCTGACCTGTCCATCAGAACGTATTTTTAGAACCAGTTGATCAGGAGCACAGCTCCCTGACTTGTCAGGAGGGCATCAGCTTCAATAAATGGCTTCACTTGATTTTTTGACATTGGACAGTAGAAACAATTCTGCTACTGGTTTTTGATAAAACACAAGCCCCTGCTTCAGGAAGCCAGTTTGACACTCTGAGGAGAAGTGAAAGGTATGCTTCTCTATTAGAAACATCCTTGCTGTCCCAGTTAGCTAGGTGAAGGACAGAGAAAACTACTTTGCAGCAGAAAGACAACAGTTTAATTGAATTCTGCTGCATAACTTATGGCAAACGTGTAGACAGTAGGATAGATGTTTCTGTTAGTGTAGCAGCGTATTTCTGTTGTTTTAGAGGAGAACAAGAAAAATCATGTTGCTTTCCCCAGTGAAATCATAGCTTTGAGTGCACGCTGTTAGCATCATTTGGGGGTCTACATGGATCTGTAATAATATTTTTGTTTGTTTCTCATCATGAGTAGGAATTCTTTGCTACTTGAGCATTTCTCTTCAAATTGTAGTGGCATTAGATAGCTTATTTTCTCTGAATTGTTTTTCGGTAGAGGGTTATGAGTCTCCGATCTGATATAGGATTCGTGCTATTGGAGGACGTACAAGGATGTTTCTGCCTGAGGAGCAAGCAACTTTTGTGTACTTTTCGCTGTAAGAAATGGTTGGAGAATGGGAAACTACACTGATTTGGTTTAATTTTCTTGGCATGATAACATTTTGAGTCCTAATTAAATTATTTCAGAACAGATCATGGGTTATTGCTGTAATTGAGACTTTATATGAGTTTTTACTCATTGTTCCTCTCTGGTAGACATGACTAGATATCATATGCTGATGGAGTCCTGCTATTCTGCCACTTAAAGCTAGAATTATTCAGATAGTGTATTTATTAATAGCATTACCGTAACACCAAGGAATCTTATTGTGCTATATATTGTACAAAGAAAAAGGAAACAAGATAATCCATGCTTCAGATTAATGTCCAAAACAATGCCCAAAAGCAAGAGTACCAGAAAACAAGGAGGCGGTCCTTTATGGGTTGTCTCCTGTGTGTAGACAGCTCACAGAAATAGATTTGTAACAAACATAAAGATCTATAGAAAAATACTAAGATCTATACACAGAGCTTCTGCTTCAGCCTGTGCAGTTGTTTGCAGAGGCTGTATGTTTTGAGTAGTCTTTTCAGAGGACTGAAGTCCACCCTTCATTCCTCTCTTTCTAGTTAGCCTCCAGTTTCTGTCGTGTCTCTTGTCTCTTCGTTTCACCTTCTGTTCTCGTACGCGAGAGGAATGTTTTTTGCTGGCCCACTGATGGCCCCAGTCATTTGTTGGTTATTCACGCCTCTGTCAGCTGGACTTCAGCAATGAAATACATCTGGGCAGGCGGCCTTTCACACTAAGAAAGCTGCAAGTATATATAGAACTACAGACAATTATGGAAGCATTAAGCTTATTCTATACTGTGTGTAATGGCCTCTGTGTAGAATTTCGAATAAAGAAATACTGTCTGTATGCTCAGATAGTGAGTGGCCTGGCTCCATTGCATCATCGCATAATGTCACTGTCAGCTTTGGGCTGCAGGCCATGCTTGCAGGCAATGCTCTGCTGGCCCAGTGGAACACTTTCCTCAAAAGAGACAGTCCCAGACAGTGAGAAGTCACCAGCCACAGTGGAAAATTTCACTATCCTCTGCTCATCGTTTGTGCCATTTCTTTGATCTTCGGTTCTCTAACATCAGAGCAGTGATACAGAGCAAAACAGTTATTCCTTTCCTCAGGGGAAGGATGAAAGAACATGTATGTGACAGATGTTAGTCATGTTGCTCGGTATATCACTTGACAACGTTCCTTCAGTGGTGAACACAATATAGGAACCCACGTGGAACAGAGTGGAATTGCTCTGGCCTAAGGATCAAGCCGTCTTTAGGTGCTTCTGAGTTTCCTAGCACTGTTTTCTTGGTTCAGCCTTCTCACTGGAGGTTTTCCCATTGCTTCAGTCTCATCCCTGATGGAGTGCTTTTTGCCACCTTTGACTTACAAAACATTTGAAGTTTTGCTGTGGAGGCTTATGCTCTCTTATGATTACTATTAGCCTCTTAATGCTACGCTTTCTGTTCTTCAGCCTTTTTGCAGACCCATTTAAAATAGTCCAGAGACCCACTGCCACAACCAGATATGCAAATTCCAGGTTGAGAACACTGGATTTAGGAAAACTAGTCTCTGTCAAGCCCTGGCCATGCTTTTTAGCATAGTTGGCATACGTTCTAGTACAGTAGTGATCACTCAATATTAATGACTTTTTGATTGTTCTTTAGCTACTTCCAGATAGATTGGCAAAAGGATGTTTCATACACCGTCAGGGTTATTAGTTATGTATGTTGTTTATGAAGTTGGTCAGAAATGGAGAGCTTTACATTTGAGGCATTCCTCAAAATCTTTGCCTTTGCTCCCTGGCTTATTGCATATTCATCATTTATGTATCTAAGGTAATCCTAGGAGCTGCAGGTCAGTATACTAACTTTACTTCTCACTGCTGATTCCCCTTCCCGCTCCCTCCTGCCATGACTTGTCTGTTTTTGCTTCAACAGCAAACTTCCAATTTTCTGTCCCATTACTGAGGCTTACAAATTGTCCTGGAACTTTTCAGTCTGTATATAATCTCATCAGCTTCCGGACAGCTTCCTCCTTTTTCCTTTCCCCCTGCATTCTTACAAAGACCAATTAAATAGCAATAAAGATGGAAGCTTTGACTGTATGAGTCTGATTTAGCTCACAATGACAAATGTTTAACAACCTGCCTCTTTCACCCTTACAAATCTTTGCAGTTCTTAACAGGTTTTCTTTCTTTCTGCTTTTCTTTCTATATGTGAAACTTCTGAAACTAGATACTGAAGATTTATGCAGACTTTCAAACATTGGTTGAAAACCTGCAGAGATTACAAAGGTTGTATTTATTAGAATATGTAGAGTATTAACCACAGGAAAATAATTATGGTCCAGTAGGTGTTTATTTTGCAAGCTAATGTCTTTTTTTAAAATGGGTTTTTTGCTCTTCCTTTTCACAAGCCTTAAGATTAGGGCCCCTGCTGATCTAAAGGGAGTTCTACTGTTGTATAGATTTTTTTCTTTCCACCCAGCTTCAGAGGCATTGTGAAACCACAGTGCTTCTAGTAGTAGAGCTATCGTCAGTAGTGCAGAAGGTGTCACTAGGAAAAACGTGCAGCTTCTGGAAGCATTAGCTTCTGCAAGTCCCTTTTGAACATGGGTGGTGAGAATCCTGAGACTGGCTACAAGCTGCTGCAGTATTCTGCAGCAAGTGGGTAATTCATGCAACAAGGATTTCACTTGTGAAAGTAGTGACACTTCGGCCCATCATTAGGCCTGGTCAATGAGAATTGTTCCAGCTCACGTGATGTGGATGATCGGGTGCAACCACACAGCTGCATATGCTGCTCTCATTTCAATTCTGTTATATATTTGTATGTTTTAAAGCAGAAGGTATAGTGAATATGTTAAAGCTGTCCATTGGAGGCAAACTCAAAAGCACCTGAGAGATTTAGAAATAGCGGTGTTACCAAAAGCCATGTCCTAAAATCACTTTGATTATTTTGGGAATCTTGCTCAGGATTCCTTTGGAAAGAGAAATAAGAAAGCGCTTGGAGTTCTTTCTGAATTTTGTTTCTGTGACTTAAAAGAAACCAGAAGTGCCACAAGTTCCCACAGAACAACTTCTTGTAGTCTTTGCCTGAGACCTCCTTGAGCGAGAGGTGGTGGTGTCAAGGTGAAGCTGAAGCTGCATATGTGCTTGTTGGATGGCCAGTGTGAGCATGCTGGCTGGCCAACTGGCTGCTGCCAAATTTCCCTCAGCTGGAGTATGGATTGAGGTATCTTGTCTCCTTAACACAGCCAGTGCTCTTCAGAAGATTTGTGGAAACATAGTTATGGTTCCTACAATACTTATAGAAAGTTGGACTTAACTACCTTTTCTTCAAATTTGGTTGAAATCGATCAGCAGGTTAAAATTGTGTATGTGGGTGCAAATGGGATAATTAGATGGAATGAGTTGGGGATGGGGATTGAGAGGCAGAAATCTGGATTGCAAGCCTTGCTTTCTTACAAAACCAGACTGGAAATGGGCTATTACATTGAGATTCTAATGTTTTGCTTTTTATTTGTTCATTTTTAATCTTGGCCTTTTCTTCTGTGTTCAATTAAAGTTTCAATTTGCAGAGGGAAAAAAAAGTGTGATAACATCATAAGTAGGTCAGAATTCCCATAAACGTCCTTAATGTTGGTGGATTCTGTAGTGCGTGTGCTATCTGTAGTGTACTAGTCTTTGCTTATAATAAATTATGCCCCTTATCCCTCGGAAATAAGCAAATAGAAAAATAAGGATTTCTGATTTTCCATACTTCATTTGACAAGTGTCTTTCTTATTGAGCTCAGTAATCCTTTAAGGACAAGGACTGAACTTGGTTGGTTAGCGTGTTACTTCTTGGAACACAAGTGGACAGGTTACCCAAAGGTAACTCAAGTGATTTCTTTCAGTAGACTAAGATTTACCAGTGTTGAAATAATTATTAGTTGCTTTGTTTGGCCAAAGAAGTATTGGTGGTTTTTTTTAACTGTATCAAGACTGTTACCTCATAGTGAAGAACTAGTGTTTTCTTCTGAAGATGATGTCTACTGCCAAGTAATAAACATATGTGTAGCCCATGTTTTTAAACAGCTTTTTGATGGCTGCAACTTTGGCATATACCCAAGAACTGTTTAGGAGGTATTAATTTATATGGCTTTGAAGCTTAACCAGGAATCTTAATGAAACAAAGGCATGATGAAGTTAGTAAAGCTAATTTAAATCTCTGAATGTAAATTTTAAATGAAGTTTTTATTGATAATAAATATACTTCGTTTCTCATTAGTCTTCTAGGCTTCAGTGGTAATATCAGTAAAATAAACATGTTTTACAAAGATTGAACATTAAAAATGCTATTAATATGACCCTTGGTACACCAACACAATTAGATTTCAAAGTGAGCATTTAGGATGTAACAGCGATTAATGACAACCATCGAAAACAATTTTGAACTCCATCAGTTCAACTCAGGAGGGTAAACTTAATATGATAATTTATCTAGTTGAATTGTATCAGCTTAGCAGGAACGTATGCAAATATGTGACCCTTACCTAGAATCTAAATGGATGCTGTGCTGATAGATTTATCAGTTCCATTAAAGAACTTTAGGGAACTTTGGAATTTCAGCAATTGTTCCCTTGGAGGCTGAAAACCAAACCTGATCTCATACTGGGACCATTCTGGTCTACATATTTCCATAATTTGCCTTTGCTACTAATATGACAGCAAGACACAAAAAACTGTTTCTAATAATATCAAATGGAGTTGTGGAGGACAGCATTTTAATGTAGTAAAAGACCTCCCCGTGGGGTTGTTATTGCCACTATAGAACAGCAGTTACACAGTTGCAACAATAGTCTCTTAATTGATTCGTTTAATTAGCAAGAGATGAAGCTTGTGCTGCATCTTGTCATCTGTTATCATGGGGGCGGCTACAGAGAGAATCTTTGCATTTGTCACTCTTTATGGTCACGTTTCAGTAGAGTAAAAGGAAACTTCCAAATGCATTTCAGCTATAGAGGTGAGCGTTGGTAAGAACGTTTTGCGAGCGTGCTTCCACTCAGGTTTTCAGTGTGTGGACTCATCTGGTTTAAGAATCGGCATGGTCTCTGGAGTAGAATTTATGACAAAGCATTGTTTTACTGGGGGAAAATCTTAATCCAGCAATGCCGCACATTTCTAACCTAAATATGCAAATCTAAGTATTATAGGAATGGTGGGTTATTTGGGGCATCACTACTGTAGACTAGATTTACTTGGAAGAAATAGGGTCAGATTAGTGAAACCAGCCATCTGCCTTGTGATTGCTTTTTCGTGGCATTTTTGTTTCCAGACTAGATAAACAATGAGTTACATGAGCACATGGTCCATGGTAGGAAGCATGTGTAAAAGAGGGACTTTCTTTGTGGTTGGTTTTCCCCGGAGTAGTTATGAATACAGAAACAGTGCTGTGCTTGCTTCTGGGAGATGAAGTAATTTTTTTACTCAGACCTATTTTATTTACATTTTCAGGGTATGTAAATAAATCTATTTTAAAGGCATGTAAATATATCGGGAGGTTCAGTTTCATTTCTCTCCTCTCCTTGGCTTAGTTTTGTCTTCTGTTCAAGGTTATTCTTCCTTATGGAAGGAAATATTTCTAGAGGAGGACAAACTTCTTGTTAAATGCTAATTAAGAAAACGAAGGTTACGTTGGCATACTTCCATTGTCATAGCACTGACCTAAAATAAGGGATCTCTTACTAATCTGAAATAAGTTAGACAGAGGGGGAAGCAAGTAATTCTGTGCATGTGAAACACTCGAGATGTCTACTCCTGGTCTATTTTTTAAATGACTGTGCTTTGGGTTTTTTTTTTGTTTGTTTGTTTTTATTTTTCCACTTGTGAGCTGTAGTGCTGGACATGCCATCTAATTTTGGAGTATGATGGTGCTGTCAATCCGTGTAGCAAAGGGAAAATGTGCTGTTAGAGAAGGCATCTTTTTTTTAGGATGATTTAAACGAAGATTTAGCCCACGTATCATTAAAGTTCCCATGGTAATTTCCACAAGGTTCTGAGATTGCTTCATATTCTGAGAATCTTGGCCAAAGTCCACTTTGTGTAATTACCTTCTGTCTGCACAAATCCCTAATGCAATTTTAGATGTGTTTGGTATTTTTCACTTCCTGTCCTAAATAGTGCAAATATTGCCACACACTGCTCATAATTACTGTGGGTTATATCCTAAGTTCAGATAAAGAGATTCCTGTAAATTACCTTAGTGAATTTTGTTTTCCCATTGTTAAAGCACCGGGATACGTGACAAAAGATGAGTAAACAGTAGGATACGTAATTAAATTCACAAACCGATGAAATAACTCTAATTTTTTGACTTTTCCGTTTCGTTGCATTTTGGCTGTCTGTGAACTAAAATAGCTCTACTGCTAGGACCATCACTGAGGGAAAGGCCAACTAGCAGACCATGTCAGAGGTCAAACTTAACACATTGCACGGTGCTTTGAAGCAGGTAGGAAGCCGGTGTGGGGCCCTAAGTGCTGTCATCATGTGCTCAGTTGGCTTTTACTTGCGTTCCATACTTTTTTGTTCCCACAACTGAAACCCTTGGCTTATGCATTTGTCTCTTAACTAAAACTGGTTTCAGTTCCTCTTTGCAGATGCCTTTCATGGACTCCAGAGTATGTGTTCAACTATGCTGTCTTTAAAATGGTCTGCTTCTGTGTTGCCTCTTTTGGTAGGATTTATTGCTTTATACATGAAGTTCAGTCCTCCTGTCTTCATCACCAAAGCCTTATATTATTTTGTCGTATGCCATGTCAAATCTTCTTTTTCTTGATATTTCATTTGTTCTTTCTAGTCATCCTTTCTTTGATTTTTCTGCTATGTTTGTCTTCTCCATCTTTTCTCAGATTGCTTCTCTTGTGCATTTCCTGCATCAAGTTTTTTTAGGCGTACTTGGTTTTTTTGCTAGATACATGGGTTGAGAAGACAGGTATTACTATTAATCTGACATTGACTCTCATGTTGTTCTGTAAGTAGCGTTTAGGAGAAATATGAGGATAAGAATAAACTATAGAAAAATCGCTATGCATCAGCAAGTCATACAGCTACTGGAGTTAACATACAAGTACTACAGACAGAGAACACCAGGGACTCTTGTAAGACAAAAGTCTTTCCTTTGTCCCTATTGTATCTTACAGTATCTGGGTCCAGTTTATTCATTGCATGTAAAATCTAATACTAGCCTTCAATTGATGTTTTGAAGCTCTGGAAATTTTCCCAGTGTTCATTTAAGGCTCTATGCAAGTAATAGGGGAACTGAATTTACCAAGCAGGAACAGTCAGTTTATTTCACTTTTTACGAAACTAAAGTTTCACATAAATTCTCTTCTGTGTAAAGTACATTGAAAATTACATTAATGACGTTTTAACAAAGATCTTGTGCATCCCTGCTTATCTGAAGGACAGCAATCCACACTGCTGCAAACACTCATACTGGTACAGGCAGCCTCCATCTTCGTTTCATTCATGCCATTTGATATTTATAGCCCTTGCCCATAGTAAGGCGAAGGAAGGTGAAGGGCAGAGCAGTTGTAGTAGGAAGTATCATGCTTGTGTGACCATCTCCCAAACACCAGTCTTATGTCTTGGAGAGATGCCATGTTGGCAGGGTGCACAGGAAGTATTCGCATAGCAAATTGTGTTACGAGCAGCAGAACCACAACAAGGTTCTTCCTGCATCTGATGATAATTGTTTGATTGGGGGGAGGGAGGGAGAAAAGGGAGGTCAGGGCAATGCGGATGAAAAGGAAAGGCCCGCACTATTGTAAGGACAGTGAAAACAAACTGCCCCTGTGCCAAAGAGCTTCAGCGTATATGACACAGCAGCACTGAGTGGGATGTGGGAATATTCCATCAAGGCCGAAAAGCCCTGTAGGTAGGAAAGCTGTGGTGATGTCCTGTGTTTCCACTGCTACCTCCTTCTCCTCCCTCCTTCAGAGCAATTTCTCCTCACATGCCCTCAGAACCAACTCTCGCTGCTTTCTTTGATGTCAGTCTTCATATGAGGAAAAACAAAGATGTTTGAATTTTAAAATACTTACATTGGTGTTCTGTTACAAGTCTTTGGGCGTTCCTTGTTTTTTTGTGAGGGTTTTGTGTTATTTTGTTTTTTTCTCCCTAGGTTTATCTTTTAGTTATAAAAGAGCCGCAGGGAAGCCCTCCCTTAGCCTTGTAAGTTCCAAGCCCACTGTTAACATTTAACAAATGCTCAGCAAGCAGAACAACCCAATGTGGTCGCTGTACCAAAGCCAGATCTGGACACCGCATCAAGATCACAGCTACATTCTGAAAGGCATCTGTCCCACCGCCCGTTTTTGACACACTGACTTAGAAAAGGAGTATGTGATGATGGAAATATCCTAGTTTATAGCATCAAGTGGTGGCTTTTACGAGGCACAAACTGTACTAATGTTTCCTGTAAAGCAGAAGATACCTTCGAGAAGTTGGGAAGCATCTCAAGTTGCAAGAGAGGCAGTGAGTTTCTCCGCCCTTGAAACATTTCTCACCATGCTGCAGGCAAGATGAAAACCCAGAATGTTACTGTTTCCTAATTTATCTTAAATAGCCAAATAGAAATGTAATGTTACATGTGAAGTAACTGTACAAACACACTCACGCTCTTGGAGAGGCCAGAGAAGACTCTCATAGTCATAGAATATTAGAGGTTGGACAGGACCACACACCACCTGCCTGTTCAAAGCAGGGTCAACTAGAGCAGGCTGATCAGGGCTGTGTCCGTCTGGCTTTTGAATATCCCTAAGGACTCCACAACTCCACATCTTGGCGATGTATTCAGTGATTTTGCAAATTCTTGGGTGTCCCTGAAGGCTTTACAGGGCAGTGACACAGAGGTAATATAGATGGAGAAAATCAGGACAAGCAATTCCAGGTATGTGGTAATGCTGAGTGTAAAAGGGAATAATCGTTCTTTACAAGAGGTTGTATGACTGCACTGAGAAGTATCCAGTTGAGGAGAGGTCAGAAGCTCCGTTTCTAATCTGAAAAAGGATGGACGCTTGTGGTGGAAACATAGGCACGGAGCAGAATGCACTGGTAGTGTTGTAGAGGTTTGAAGATCAAGAGAGCTCTGGCAAGTTGAAGCCTCTTAACCTGTCAAAATTCAGCTGGAAGGCGATGATGGAAGCTGTAGAGAAGGTTTAAGAAGAGATTATCGCCAGAGATGAATTGAACTCTCAAACAATCTACCATTAGTGCCCTGAAGGAATAAAGATTTTAATAGAAACATATGCAGGGTACGCAGGAAACAGAATATCAGAGGCAAAGTGTCAAGCAAAGGGAATCTGTATACAAAACAGAGGGCTTCCCCCCCTGCCCAGTAAACACTTTATAACCATGTCACGGTTAAATGCTAAAAAGTAAATGCATGTTTTTTGTAGATGTGTGTAAGTTCACCACTTTTCTTTTGGACGGTAGGTAAATTATTAGAGAGAGAAAAAGTGCATGACTTCGAGAATCTTAGTTGCATGCCTCAATAACATGAGGGTTTGCTGAGAAGGTAAGAATTAGAAAAATAGTATCAACGCTGTCTGATTAATTTCCCTCCATGATCTGAAGGTTCAGTGGTTTGTTCTTTGCTCTTTTAGTTACAGAGTTTTTTCTTTATTATTAGGATTATGGTTGCTGGCTCATTTCCACGCAAGTTTCCCTACATGGTTATTTGCTGCGCTCCAGAAGAAGCTCTACTTGTGGCAAACATTGCCTTTTACACTTCGCCCTTTTAACTCTAATTGTAGAGCACTTGTTGAGAGGCATAAGGAACCAAAAGTCAATGAGTTCCCTGGAATTCAGGAAGGAGTTTTCATGAGCACGTCACTGAATGATCCACCCTCAGTGGTTCCTCTGCTGAGGCCATGCATTAGCAGTGGTGAATTTTGGGCCAGAGACTGATTCAGTTGTATTCTTTTCAGGTGGGGAAGCTCCTCCAACTTTGTGCCAGCTCTGGAAGCCTTTTTCAAGCCCATGTGGTGTTTCAGTTTTGGTCATGTTGCAGGTGGCACAAATCACTTCCCAAATGACTTTCAGCATTGTGAGACTGCTGGGAGGCCCCTCCAGTTCTAGATAAAACAAACTGCTATTCCACTTCTGATTTTCCTCTTCCTGGCTTGGTTTGTGGTTCATGAAGTCCACTCCTGCTCTGCTAGAATTACATTTGAACCGACATCAGTAACATGAGAGATGTAACAACTTACCTGAAACATCTCATCTGAAAAAGCATTATTCTCACTGACAGATGATCTTGCGTTGTTGTGAGGCTGTGCTGTGTGCATGTGCTGAATTGAATAGTTAGCCTCAAATTACTGACAGCTCTGTTGAAACTGGGCACTGGCTGCCAAAGAATTTGGGTATGCTGGGGTTGGAGAATAGGTGCCCCGATAGCTAGTTGTATTGAATGGAAGTAGGGGTGTCTGAGCCAAGCTCTCTTCCTTGGGCTTGCAGGAAGCAGCGTGGACCCCTGTTACTGTAGATGCCCTGCAGTGTCATTCTGGGTAGTGAGGGAGGAGGGGGCTGTGAGAAGACATAATGAGGCAACTACTTGAGGTTGTAGTGGAGATAACGGGTTGTTGGAACTCCTTTCCCTTACATAAATTTTGATGAGCAGAGTAAAAAAGTCTGAGGTGGAAGTCAGGCTGGAGGCTGTGATTTCTGCCTATTTTCATATATGACAGTGTGCGATGTCTAGCATGAGCAAGTCAGATGCTTGGTTTTATGCACAGACTGCAAACTGAATGGCGTATATTAGTTTTTGGCTTCACTACAGACTGTCATACTCTCCAGGCCATCGTGGCCTCTCAGCAGCGGGAGACGAGCAGCAGAGAAGTTCCCCTGCAGAAAAGCTTTGTACAAGCGCAGCTGCTTCCTAGGAAACTCACTGCCACAGGCATGCTCGGCGTAAGGATGGGCTGGAAGGCCTAGCAGCTATTGGGGTATACCTCACTCCCTTGTGTCCAAACTAGCGCCGCTTCTCAGTACCTAAAGGATTTGTCTGTGCCTGATAGCTCAGAACTAGACCTCCAGGGCAGAGTAACCCAGCTCTGTGCAGCCCTCCTGAGCTCAGCCTGAAACTGCTCTGTTTTGGTTTCGATGCATTTTTCATTTAGTGTCAGGATTTCCTTATGTAATATACAGCTAAAAGTGATTTTAAAGTACTTCGGCTTAATTGTGTTTTTGTTCCTCACCCCCATGCTTTTATGTTTGAAGGCTCCATTAGTGTCCATAACAAAGAGAGAGTAACACAGATGGTAAACATTTTTACCACAGAACACCAGCAGTGAACACCATATCACTGATTTAGGAGTCTCTGTACTGTGCTTGCTCAGCTGTATATAATCACTCTCATTTCCTTCCCTTGGGTTTCTGGCCGGCTTAGGGAGACTTTACTAGCATGTTCGGTGAAGTCTCCCTGGCATCGCTGAGCTATTGCTCAGTTCTCATATATGCCACTTTGCAGAGCAAGAAGCTCCATATTGGAGCTGGTGTGAGCTTTTGCCTGGTGTGTTCTCTGATTTTCAGAAATGTATTTTCACCAAATGTATGAGGCTAAAATTAAAACTCTTTTGGGTGAGGACAATATCTGCCTTAGCCGCCAGACAGCCATAGTGCTTTTGAATGCCTCCCTGATATAAAAGATAATAAACCTAGGGAACCGTGATTAGCCTTGCCTGAGTTTTATGGGAGAGTTGCCATGGTGGAAGCTAGTGTGCGTTTGGTACAAAGCAATGATATTTTTAAAGTTTCAGTTTTCATTCTGGGAATGCTGATAGAAAGATGAATGCTATGGATAAGGGTTGTTGGCTCTCTGTAGTAGTTCAAATAAAACTGTAAAAAAGTAATTCAGTTTGGTGCAGCATTTTACCAAGCCGACTAGCTGTGAGGTTCTTGTTTTATCTTCCTTTTTACTTTTCTTTGTACAAACAAAATAGCAAACTTAGGCTCTGTCTATCAAAAATGCATGTAGCTTTTCTTTTGTACTGAGATGAGAGAGATAATCTCTAACTAAAATTTCACATTAGCATTCGGCTTGTAAAATAAAACAGTGTCCTTTGGGCCAGAGAAGTTTTTTTTAAAAACAAGCATGCACTACAGTCTGTGTAGTGGTAGCCCATTTTGGTGACTTGTTTACTGGTGTGTCTTTCATATCCAAATTCTTGGCTACAGACAAAGCATTCAAATACTTTTCTCTTTGTTGAAAAAAGAAGATGAAAATTGTCTGAAACTGGAGCCAAGTTCACATTCTCTGGAGTACCGTTTCAGCCTTTGGGAGGACCGTCTAGTGCAGAGTAACTGAAAACTCGAGCTAGGTTTGTTTGAACAATCTAAACTTAAAGAAGAGACAGCAAAACAAATACTTTTTAATTCTTGTGCTTTTTATATTTACACTGGCGGTGGTGTCTTCCTCAGATAAAACGTTTTGATATTAAGCAGTTCCTCTAATTTTACTGGGCTCTGTTTCTTTTTATGGTAACACACACTGTGCAGGAAGGTCATTATACGGGAGAAAAAAAGCTGTCAGCATAAAAGAGAAAGTTAACATTGCACATGTTGTCTTTGTTTATGGGGTTCTTGGAATGTGTTGTGAATGGAGCCAAATGATGGCTTAAACTGTTCTTTTTAATATGCTGGACGGCCTCTCCATACGTTCTGCCAGTAACAGGTACTTCACCTTGCACGTACAGGTTGTAAAATTACCTGTGAAAGCATCTCGAGTGTTTCCTTTGTATGTTGCTAGTATTTGCTTTAAAGACCGTTTATATTTTTGGTACAGGTTGGGGGAATGTGATCATTGTTACATTCAGTTAACCCAGCTGTGTGTGATAAGAACATTGAAATTAATAATGAAACATGTATGGTTGAGTATGCAGTTTAGGTTAGTGCTGGTCGGCGCTGGTCTCAGTGTCGCCTGATGACTGCACATCACAGGGAGCCTTGCAAACTGCATTGGTGATTTTTGTCTCATTTAGTATTGCATTAACATCTGTGTTACAAATGGCCTTTCATCAGTTTTGTTTGCGTTCCAGAAGAAAGATGAAAGAAAATGCAGCTACTTTACATTTTTTGAGTTCCATTCCCCAACAGGTTTCATGTCTAAGGTTAAACCAGGGCAAAGGAGTAAAAACCCTGAAGAACTGTTAGGTTACATAAGCAGCAGTAAATTCTTTAATTTTGTACCTTATTAAAAGAAGAGTAAAACCTTGTCTTCTCTAAGCCAAAACTACTGCCTTCAGTTTCTACTTGAAATGAGGTTTCCTCATAAGCTGACATGGGGCTGACCAGGTGTTAACCATCTTAGGGATTCCTGCTGAACCAGTCCTGCACAGGAGTGGGGAAGAAGCCCTGGTGACTTGGGACATGAGGGATCAAATCAACAATTAAAGGATAATAGTGAGTTGGGAAGGAAAGGGAAGATGACTAGCCAGGAAGGATTAGCCTGAGTCAGGAACAAATTTCCTGAAATTACTCAAGCAGGTGCTTAAAGGGAGGTGGGTTATTCTCTTAAAGAGTGGTTTTCAGAAGTGTGTGAGCCAGCTACAAGGAGGTCTGAGAGGCCAGCGAGGAAGAAACTCCATTGGGGAAGAGAAGGCTACTGCCTCGTAGGGTCAGAGAGAAAGTAGCGTACTCTTGGAAGACAACAAGATTTCTGCTCTTCCCCGTGAGAGGCAATGTGTGTTGTACCATGAAGGAGGTTAACGCGCTAGCCCACAGACCCTTTTCCACTGGGGAAAAAGGAGTGTTTAAAGAGCTAATATATGTATTTTCAGTGTGTTTTCTTTGTATAATATCACTAGATATTAAAAGCAAGACTTGCTGAAAGGAAAACAACTGACTAGTATAAACTAGAGAGGCAAGTTCCATAGGGAAAACCACCAACTGATGATGTTGGGAGGGAAAAAAGGCAGCATGTAAGTTCTTCGCCTGTTCCCTGCTGCAGCTTCAGTGGGGAAGGGGGATAAAGCTTTGTCTGAGACCTTTTTACAAGCTCCATTCCTGTGCTTTGACACTGGGGAGCTGGAACCAGTGCAAGGGACAAACCGGACATGGGCACGAGTGAGGAGAGGGCTTGCAGTTTCTGCTCTGAAGAGTTGGCATAGCATGATCTGTTGGTGCAGTGTGAGCATCATCTCATGAAATGGCCTGGCATTAACAGGTATTACAGCTACCTGTGTTTAGATACTACAGCTACCTGTGTTTATTTTTATTAAAATATTCTCAGATCGATCTTGTTAGCTCAAGTGTATGCACATCTGCCTTGTGAATCAAAACGAGGATTTGGTTTTCTCATTTTCAATGTGTTTCATTACACTGGATTCCTTTACAAGCCAAGCTGGTATTTGTTTGGCTGAGTTTATTTTGGAGTTCTATGGGAATGGACACCTCAAACGCTAATTTCTGATTTTTATACGCACTGTAACACCTACATTATTTCTTTTGGGATTAGCATTCTTTAGGCAACGGTTTTGTTCAGGAGCAATTACCTTAGTGTTCAGTAAAGCTGAAATTGTATATTTTACTCTTTATAAAGTATTTGTCAAAGCATTGGTATCCATTAAACACTTCTCCCACCTAAAGGAAGAAAGCAGAGTTTATTTGGATGTCAGCGGTTTCAACATACTGCTGGCTTCTGGCCTCAATCTAAATAAAAAGGAGTGAGACCTGCAAATACCGAGTATATAAAATTCCAGTGTATTTTATTGGACAAGGAAACTTCATGTTAAAAAAGCACTGTACTTTGAATAATTTCCAAAATATATTGTTGGATTCAAAGTTGTGAAATGTGATTGCTTCTACATCCTGACAGAGCCACAGGATCTGGAGTGGCTTAAGAAAAGTGAAGACTGAAGGCCAGATTTTCACAGGCAACTTAGTCCCACTAAAATTTTAATGCAAGTGAGGCACCTAAATGCCTTTGAAATCTGGCTCCAAACCTGTAGTTTTTGTTGCTGTTAATACTTTGGACATTTTCTTTATGCCAGCCCTTCAGTTCAACTCAAGGAACAGGAGAGGGATTTCCTGTGTCGGTCAGCAACGTGCTGTTTGGCACTGGAGCTAACCCCAAGCACAGGGCTGGGCAGTGCTGCTCTGGGACTCGCTCTACATTAATATTGCTCTAGTAGAAGTCAAAGTTTAATTGCCGATATGACATTTGACTCCATTCTGAACTACAAATAAGTTCTGAAGTAAGGAGGATGTCAAAGAACAATTTCCCCTTCCCTCCCCCCACTTTTTTTTTTCCCCCTGGGTTTCGGTGTTCCTCCCAAGACTTGTTTTGGGAAAAGAATACATATCCCAGCAACACGGACATCATTGAACTGAGCTTGTTGTGTAGTCATAGTTTTATTTTATGGGTAATAATACTATGCCATTTTTAAAGGGAGGAGCAGCCTTAGAAAGTCAGGCTGGAAAATAGCTGAAAAGTATAATTTTTTTCCATCAAATTATAAAACTGTACTGTGCTAGCTGAAAGCACATAATGAGTAGGAAGTGAGCACTAATCTATTTGGCTCTGTCTGAACCTTCGTATTTCTATTTATCTCAGTGGGAGATTTTAATATTCTAGTGATGTTATTTTGTATTTTGCTGACTTTCAGGTTGAGATATTGGCACTTAAAATCATGTTGACGGCCTGAATGCAAAATCAGGCTTTATGAGAATTAATAAAATCATGCTATTATGAATCTTGGAGATGGCACTAGCTGATATAAATGGTGTCTGAAAATGATGTAATGAGATGGTTTTGCCTTGATTTCACAGCTCTTTTTCATACACTTTAAAGGATTTTGCAAAGGCGTGTGCATATTAAGGCCCAATTCTGCTTACATTACTAGGGGAGTATCTCTAATTGATCTAACCAACAAAGCTACAAGTATGAATGAAACTTCTTTCCAGTAGCTACTTCATTAATTGCAAATTACTTTTGCCTTGTCCCCAGTTTGCCCTCTGATTTTCTCTGAACGCTTCCCTGAACGCCTCCTCCCCACCGCAGTTCCAGACTAGGGTTATTGAACATGCAATGGCTTTGCAGCTGATTCAGTGAGGATTGCAAAGAAGTTGGAAAGATGAACAAAACTTGATTTAAAGTTTTGACACGTGAGGACACATACCACTATTTGTGGTGTTGAAGTGCAGAATGTGCAGTGGTGAGGAATACAATATATGAGCTAAGTAAATTGCAGCTCTTGTTGGCAGCTCAACGCATGGCTGGAAAAGTGTTTTTTAAAGTAATAATCAAAACCTTTTTATGTACTCTATAACAAAAATGGAAAAACACAAAAAAAGTTGTAAAAATTAATTCAACATTGTAAATTAAAAATATATTGAAATCTGCTATGCAGTTACAACATTTAGTTAATTTGTTGTGAAACTTAATTGAGTGATCTTGGAGAAATCATGGAAATCTTTTACTGATTTCTTCATTTTACCCTGCAAGTTCCTTATTCACTTTGTGCCTGTGTTGCCAGAGGGTGAGTTGACTCTGAAATTCAGGCTCAGATTTAAACAGTTGGAACAAATGGGGCATGTTATGGGGGAACTCATGAATGAGATCCAGTTCTGCTTGGAAGTGTGAAGGCAAGCTGCTGAAAAATCTTCAGATAGGAAGAATCCTGGGGAAGCAAGAGCCTACAAGCACCTCCTTCTTCCTTTGACTCATAGTCTTACTGAAATTTAAAGCGAAGCAATTTGACAGAGGAACTGAAGAGTTTTAATCTTACGGCTGTTCCTGAGATCGCTCAAAATAAATGAGCGATTTCTCCTAATAACTTACTAGGCTTTTTAAAAGATTTGGGAATGGAACCACTGAAGTTGTCCATTCAGAAGAGTGACTCCAGACTATCAACTACACCTTAGAGCTGGTAGAACTAGAGGCTGCTGACACATTGAAGGCCCTTAGGAAAGTGCTAAAGTGTATGATTCAGCGTGTCCTTATCCTTGAAAGCACTTAAAATGGGGCTTAAAGAGCACTTAAAATACTGACATGCTTTTATGAGCTGTGATCTGTATAGACATTTTTATCTTGATCCATCATTTAGCTACGTTTGTTATAGTTTGTTCCCTACTCAAAACCTATTTGAGTGAGCTCAGGTAGTCAGAGGAAAATAGGACACACCTTCCAGTTTATGTTCTGCTTTTCCCAGTAATTACTGGGAAAATACTGCATGTGAATAAAGATTCACAAGTAACAGAATTATGAATGCCCAAGGAATCTTTCTTCATTTATAACAGTTTATTTTCAGAGCCATCTCTGCACTTCAGTTCCATAGAAAGCCTGTAAAATCTCCAGCAAATTATGAGCTTACACTCTGTTTTTCCCCACCGGAGAGAATCCTTCTTCAAGTTCTCCAGAACTCCAGTGATTGCCACTGGTACAGATTTTACAAGCATGTGTCATTTATCCAGCTTCTTGACACTATGTCCTTATGGTAGAGGCAATAACATGGCTACAGGCATGTTGATGCCCTCCAACAGCAAGAAAAATGGTTAGAGGATGGGTTCTTTGTTCTTCAAAAGTCAGTACCGTGGAATTGAATAAGTCTACCGAATTTCAGCTTAGCCTGGTGGGAATATAAAATGAGTCACTTGCTCGCTAGTAGAAATCTATTAGATTTATACATAGCACAGATAAATTAAGGCTAGTTAGCGGTGACAGACTTCAAGTAGGAGGCATCTAGAATACTTCCATACCCAAGAAAGCATTTTATTGTGCAAGGAGAGCTTTGCTTTGATTAAAAAAACCCCATCAAAACTCCTTATATGTGTTTTAAAAATTGCTCATAGGTTTTTTTGGAAGGTGAGATGCAAAAATATGATACATAATGGAAATATATTGTCAGATGGACAAATGTTGCAGAGATGGGGAAGAAAATGATTCAGAATTCTTAGTGCTTGATCATCACTTGTACGTGTGCCAGGTTGCACCTGAAAGCAGAAGGCAGAACAAATGGAGAAAATGTGCCTACTCGGTGAAGAGTGCCTTACTTTGCATGAATAAAGGCTGGGTCTGCTCCTTAGTTAAGAAAGTACTGAGGAACTCTGAGTCATGTTTTTGTGATTAGATTTTCAGAGGTGGTAGATCACTATTCCATGCAAATCAGTGGAAGTTGCAAATTCTTCCATCTTTCAGAAAACAGGATATTGATAGTTTAGGTTTCTCCACTGTCTCTCACTTGGAGTAAGTTATTTCTCTCAATGGAGGATTATTAAGACCTTTTTTAATGTGAATTTGTCTGTAGCTTGCCAGTGACATCTTTACTATGCAGGCATGCATGGTGGCCCAGTGGGAGTTTCAGTTCACTTCTTATTATTTCCTAGGCTTTGGCCAGAGAATTTCTCAGGCTCAGATGGTTCTGAGCGATTGTTTCAGAGCAATCCCCTTCTTCACTGCACATCAGTGCCAGATTTTCAAAGATGCAAATGCAGTATAATGTGTGACAGTTCTGTCTCTGCAGCTCAAATACGTGTATTTGAAAAGGCAATTCTCTAAATCTGGTTTTGAAACTCTCAATAATCTTGGTGATACTATAGAGAAAAACGAGTTCTTTCAACAACAGAGAGGGAGAGAGACAAATGTTTTAATCAGAAGAACAAAGAAAACCCACGTGTACTCATCAGTAACAGAGTTAGTGGGGAGAATTTACTTTTTTTTAATTAAAAAGGGGAAAAATTAAGGCTCGCTGTTAGGCTGCTTGTTTCTGTTTCAAATGATCTGGCTGCATCATTACTTATTAATCGATACTGTTTTTCTATGCACAAGGAACTTATTTATTGTATTTATATAACGCTGCCTGATGAACAGGGTGGCTGCTTACAGCGTGGTGATACTGGAGTAGTTGGAGTTATAAATATTTTTAATGATCCCTTTGTTGATGGATGGATTATTCCTCTCGGCAAAGGCGAGGGCTCACCCAAGTAGCTTAAGAGAACAATTTGAGTGTCAGTTTCACAAGTGAAAAAAATCCGAAAAGGAAAAGGAAGCAATTCATTCACAACGGGACATGGTGCAGAGGAGGATAACCTGCCTTCAAAGATTTTTGTTTCGAGTATTATAATGTTTAATAAATAGTTTACTTCAAAGGCCCTTGCTGGAGGAAAAAAAAATAAAAATAAGCAGCTTTCCTGCTATTCTTGTTCACTGGTCCAGTGTTGCTATAAGTAGCTCATATCCTGTTCTCTGTGGTCTCAGGTGGTTAGCTTTTGTTTGGGAAACTGAAGCTTCAACCGAAAGAGCTGTGCCACCAGTTAAATTATTAGGTAGTTGACAATATGTCTCGAAAATCAATGGAACTCATTGTGGAACTTGGGGGGGGTGACTTTGGCAGGGGAGGAGGGGTGTTGGTATTATTTTGGGTGATGAGCAAAGGTGACAGATCAGATCATGTAAAAATAGAAGTTGCTAAGAAAGGCGTCTAAAGTTAATTCTTCACTTCCATCTTCCCCCACCACATACTTTTTTTCAAGCATTGTTAAAGTTTCATAGAGTACAAGATATATTGGGAGGTCATTTGATCTGTCCTCGGTGTCATGATTAGCTATAACAAAACCCATTCCCGTTTGAAGTTCTTCTGACCTGTTCTGTATCCATTTCGGTATTTCTGTTTTGTTTTGTTTCTGCTAAATGTTGTGCTTTGTGTTTGTGTTCCATCGAGTAAAGAAATGACTCAAGGCTTAAAGGAAAAGGCTTGGGTGTTTCCCAAATAACTACATCTTAGGTTTTCTAGTTCTGGGCATATGAACTAAGCTACTGTTTTGTTTTCTTCCATTGTTTTTAATTCTGAGTAATTTCAAATCATTTGAGGGAGTAGTGTTATGTTGCTGCCATCCTTCTAAGCCTCATGTTTGTCCCTCACTGTGAGTTCCCATCTTTGGGAGCACAGTCTGGATCTGAAAACAAAACCATTCAATCTCTAAGGTAAGGATCATGAAACAGAATTGGAAAGCTCCAGTCTTCAATTTGTAGACCATGGTAGCCAAAACTGTAAGTGACAGGACTTTGAAGAGAGCTGAGCAGTAAAAGCAAGGAAATTCTGCTGGAGCTACCTTCACTTCACCCGTGCTCTTAGATGATTGAACATGGGCAGTTTTTAACAGGGTTTAACTCACTCCTCCCCGATAAGACATTTTCCTGAGATCGTATCTCGTATTTAAGGTCTGGAACATAGCCACTAGAGCAGCTCCAATGGGAGATTTACTGGGATGAGTCCGAGGGCTGCACACCCTGTTTACTTGGCCACATCAAAGTCAGAAATTTCCATGAGTTTCCACAAGGGGATAAAAGAATATCCCGTGGATAACAAATCACTGCTCAGCGAAAAAAGGTATCAATATCCTGTCTCTAGGAGCGTATCTCTTGTATCCTGCACTTGTTTTCCAGTTAAATGGTAGGTAGTAAGAATGATGGGGCTTGATCAATGCTTCCTCAAGACGAGATCCAAAACGCAGCCCCCAACAAAATGGTAAGAGAAAACTAAACATGTAAATGGGCCAAGGGGGATGAGGAAGATGCCCGGGGATGTTTCAGAGACACATCCTCTGGCCCTGATTTCAATGTCTTCCCTATGAAATATCCTGTATTTCTAGCCACGACAACTCCAAGCCAATGAAACAAGAAGTATTTTCCTCACATGTGATTTTGTCTATGAGGAAGATTGTTTTTGTCACTGAGGATCAATGGGATAAGGAGAAGGCTGAGTGCAAGGACAAACAACAGTTCTCCAGAAACAAGATACTGTAATCACCTATAAGGAGGGCCTCAGATAGGCAAAATACAGTCTTCCTCCAAGACAAAGTACGTAAGGCATAATACTGAGCTGTCTCAAAGTCTGTTTTTCTATTCCATAATGTATGATCTACAGTAAGATCCTTGGTTACTCTGGCTGGAGGAATGCTGGTTTTACCAAATAATCCACATGCAGAAAAGTAGAGGTGATTCTGAGAATATTTTAGAGCTTCACCACTGATTCTTTGAGTCTTTGCTATTGACCGTGCATTTCGTCAGTCATTATCCGATGACTATGAAATACTTAGTCCCCAGAACATGTCAAGGAAGCAATTACCTCAAATCAGCTCTTGTTCAACTTACAGCTAATGAATAACTATTACAAACTAATCAGTGCTGTAATGGTAATTAGTAAAGTGGGTAAAATAACTGGAAATTAAAATGATTAAACTTGCCTGTTTGGAATTCCATGTTGAGCAGTGAGTAAATGATGTATTGCTTGAATCAGAAATAATATATGGTCACTTGTGTATTTATGGCATTGTGTTACCATGCCACTCAGACAAATCCTCTGCACTTCAAGCAGTTGTTTGAAGGGAGAGGACATAAACTGTGGTGATGACCAGTAACGCCAAGAAGCTGGGGGAAAATTATGCCTTGTTATCACCATGGGCCCTTTCAGCCCTGTTCTCCTTCATCATGTGTGCACATGCTCACATTCTGCCAAGCTCCTGCCCTGCTCCTACAAAGCTCTTCCTTACTCAAAGACTATGCGAAAGGCCTTGGTGTATACCTTGTGGATGAGTCCTTATCTGTTGGCCCCACAGTCCGGGGTCCTTTCTACATCTCCAGGTCCAGTAATGCCTTCTTTTAGATAAACTCCCTGTAGAAAATTCAGTAGCTATTTGTATTTTGCCTTAAGCAAACTCAACTGCCATGGAGGAAAGCCATGAAACTCCCTCCCAACAATCAACCAGCAAATTTATGAAACAGTGACTCAGCTAATTTTTTTTTTTTTTCTTCACAGAAGGGCCTTTTGTGAAGAGGTTGTTGCCGTTATCCCACTGTGATAAAACTACATAGCTGTGCTTCCTTTTAAAGGAGAGTGTAATTGTGTTTTTCTGTCCCATGTCTCTTTTGCTAACGTTGCCTGAATGAGGGACAGCGTTTTCCAGAATTGAAAAGAACAGCAGTCTGACTTTCACCTGCCCTAATGGAAGCGGCCAAAAATTAGACATCGCAGTCTGAGACTACTCGGTCAGTAGAGAGAATCAGGTACTTCCAGGGGCAATTCTCTTCCATATACTTCTCTGCTTGGTCTGTAAAGGGGACTGTAAAGGGGTCAAAGTTCCCGTGTTCAAACTTAGATATCTAACTTTCATGCATGTAATGTACCCAAGACATCTATGGGGAGCTGACAGCTATAACACAGGACCTACAGGTGCCCTGTAGTTTTTTAGAGCAGCATGCAGGAGCCAAATGGGACACCGTAAAGCATCCAAAATGGCAATGGTACCTGAACCTCACCCCTAAAGCTGGGTAAGATGTTACAGGAAGTTTCTGTTAGAGCCTAGAATTTGCCGGGAACATTACCAACAGTTTCTCTTTAATGTGTGACATGCTATCTAATACCTTAACCGAAGAACAAAACTTCCTTTAGGATGCCTTTCAAAATGTATGAGAACAAGAGAAAGCCTTGTTTTGTTCCACGTTTCATGTTGCTGATCACAATAAACACCCCTCCACTTAACCTCTCCCTAGATACATTCTTGCACAGGAAAGAACTCTTACAACTGTAAGAGAAAAGGTTTTATAAACCTCCAAACAGAACTAAATTATTACACGTATATCTACTTACGGAAATTTGTATATGCATACATGTAAATATGTATATATAATTTGTACATAGTGTAGATTTATATGCTTATATAAAAATATTGTTTATAAATTTTAAACTTAGGTGATAAAAAGGACACAGTTTAATGTAAATATAAATGAATCAGATGATGATTGCACTTTGTGTGTTCGGGTAGTAAGGTTCTGCAGGTGATAGGGAAGCTTAATTTGGTTTTTTCCCCAGTATGTAACTTTGTTGATGTGAATGTTAAATGAGTTAGTGGAATTATAAAGCCAGTTAATAACTGGTATTTCAAATTAAGTAGTCGGACGTTGGGAAAATGAGGCTGGGAGGAATAGAAACGAAAAGAAAAAGTATTCCTTGGTGGCTGTGGTTGACTGCTACTTGTTAAATTGCCTCGCTGCCCCACTGGCAAACCTTCAGTTTTGTGGACTCCAGCCGTTACAGTAGCTCTTCTACATTGAACATATGTTGTATTGATTACTGTTTGTCATTATGGGCACTTGAAATGTAAATTACGGAAGCTTCTCTTCTGCTTGTGGTTTAATATTTTAAGGGAAATAATTTTAAGCGTAGATTGTTAATTGTGATTCAGTTTTATCTTTATTCTGTGAAGCTAGATATAGCGTTTATGCTATTTTTGGGAGAATATGGTTGACATAAGGATGTTTTTATGAAACACAGGTAAAGGGGAGGAAAGATGAATGACGCATGCTGGCTTGCCGTATTTTTTGCAAGCAGACATCAAAACAATAGATGTTATATATGATCAGATTATTGTTTTTTTAAGGAAAGGAGCTACTTTAGATTTTCATGAATTCACAGGTTTATCAAGAAAGCCAACTTCAGTCTTAAAACGCACGTATAAAAAAGCCGTGAAGTTGTAGTTGATTTCTGAAAGATGTGAACTGTAAAGACTGTTTATATTTAAAAACGCCATTCATCTCTCTCTCAGTAAATACATAAAAATGTGCCAATGTTATTCTAAAGCGTTCTGCTTTTGTTTTCTTGGCTCTTACACAAAGAATATCTGAATACTAAATCAGTAGTAAGACATGAGATCAAGTGTGCTATGGAAGTGCTTTTCTTCAGTGTACTTCCTAGAATTTTCTATAAAGTAAAAGCGGGATTGCTCAGTACATGTAAAGGTTGAGGAACTTGCTAGAAAGAAGGAGCGGTACCGTGGTAGCTGGGAAAATGACTGGTGCAGCATGACTTCAGAAATAGTGCAAGCTAGGTTAAGTTACTCTAGGAAAAATGAGGACTGCCTTAAAAAGATTAAAAAGCTGAAGGATTGTGGGGATTCAAGGACACATTTTATAAGGGAGAAAGAGCAACCAGAAGACCAGCTCCCACTGAAAGGGAGTGGTCACGGACACCCATATCTTTAATGTCTTCTAAAATCTCCTTTTCACACATTTCACTTCAAAATTGCCGTAAATGAAATGACTTTGCCAAGGTCCGTATTTTTAGTTCATTTTGAAGTTAACAGAGAAGTTATGTCAATCTCATTGACATCAGTTTTCTTTTCAATGTATGTAATGTAACTTAAAATGATTCTTAGCTTATATTAACTGATATTACATTAATACATTTTTTCCTAAATGAGAAATGATGTCTTGGGATCTCCTTCCAAGTACTATAGCTTTTCTTTCTTACTCTGTTTTGAACAGAACAAAGTGAAATTCATGCAACGTGCCCTTCACAATGCAGAGTTGTCTTTCACATGATACTCATGTGATGCTTAAGAGTTCAAACAATCATGTTTTTCAAGAAATGCTGAGAATCTCTGATATTTCTTCCTTGAGTTTTCCTTTTTTCTGTCTGCTATCTCATGCGGCATAACCTTGTCAGAGGATAATGATGTTCAATGTGCTGTGGTGCCACCTGGTAATTTTTCAGATGGTTACTGTACTGGTGCTGACTATGAAATTCCTAATATGAAACCTAAAAGAAGTAAAAAGACGTGAACAAAACTCAGCCTTCACTTCAGTTACAATTCAGTCACATGCCAGAAAACTCACATTTCTGAGTATTGATTGTGTTCATTTACCACAGCAAAGTGCATTCATTGATAACTACCTGCTGGTATTGATTCAATCTTATGTGAAGCACGGGGCATTATTGTCAGGTAGGGTAAATAATATTGATTCTATTTTAAAATGAATATGGCATAGGAGAAATTAATTTGATTCTATGAAGTCATTTAGTTATGTTCTATTGACTAAATAAACAGTGAAGGTCATGTAATAATATGATATCATGAGGCAAGTTACAGCTGCAAGCTTTAGCAAGGTTACCCCTCCATAATGGCAGTAAACACATTTTGTTTTTGTTTTGTATTAAAGGAGGAAGAGAAATCCAATGTCTGTAATTGATCTTAAAGTAGGATCCCAATTGGTACCAAATCCTCTGACACTCTGGAAGTGGAACTATAGTCTTCACTGACTGCAGCAAACCAAGTCCTTGGTTATGTTGTAGGTCAGCAGATTTTGAAGCTTCAAATATTATTCTGACTAATGTACTCTGCTGTCAAAACTCCTTATCTTCCAAAATAAGCAAATAATCAGGAATGGGAGAAGGGAGTTGTGTTGATCATACCTTTTTGTTTGATTGGCTTTCAAGCTATTGGCTTTATGAGAGGGTAGCAAGGAAGGACAAGTGCAATAAGCACAACTACCACAAACATGAGTAAGCCATGGAGATAGCCTTGCAATTGCTCTTGCATCTATTCCCCTATAATGATAATGAACTGTATTACAGTAAAGTTGTTAAACAGCAGCAGCTAAAGCAATGAAACTGTGAAACACAGAACCCTTTTTGGATTACATGCAACCATGCAACTGAGATTTAGTCATTGATCATATACCCCAAACATTGTCTTCATAGGCTGTACAGTTAATCTTGAAGTCTTAGTATATGAGAAAATAAGTTATCGACTGTCACATACCACATGAAGAGAGCAGGAGACACTGAGAATTCTGCCAGTGCCCTGTGACCCTTGTCTCATTTTAAATATTTAAGGTCAGATAACTTGCAACCAAGTTGTAGCCGGTTGAACAGCTATCTAGAATTCAACACTTTTGGAAACAGTAGTGAGGTCAAAAGAGCTGAAGGAATAAAAACAGTTGTCTGTATTTGAAAAGGAGGCAGAGGATGTGAGCCACGTGAGTAAAACTGGTGGATACAATTTTCTCTTGAGTGAAATTTGTCTGTAGAAAGTAATCCATAGAGAAATGAAGGTAGATGAATAATTGTCACTAATCAATGTTACAGAAATCAACATAAACATCGGTATGATTATATATACTTTTTTTTTGACAACAGTACTTCAGTATCATATATCCAGATGTCTTTAGGCATCGGGCTTAAAGGTCCAGAGGGGCTCGAGTACCTATTTTGGCACCTACAGCAATATTCAAGTGCAATTTAGGTGTCTGAGTCAAAGAAAGTGATCCAGGAAGCTTAAGATCCAGTAACCTTCTAAGTGTCCTCAGGACACCTAACATAGGTTTCATAGCTGTCTAACTAAAGGTACCTGCACCTTCTCAGCAGCCCTGGGGAACTAGATATCAAATGTTCACTTATCCTCACTGTGCTGCTGAAACAAAGTACTTAAACTCATCTCGAGTCTCCTGAGAGAATGGTCTTCAGAAAACATCTAGCATGGGTGGGCAGCATTGAGTTCAACCCAAAGCTTAGCAGCTGTGGCCACATTCATCAAAATTCATAGCGGTAGAAGGTAGAGATGCTCACTTTTTGCAGCTCCCCTTGCTGCTGAGAGCACTTGCCTAGAAGGCTGGAGATAGGGGTTCTGTGCTGATTTCCACATGACGGAATTAAAGTCTGCTCTGTCCCTGCAGCATATTGTAATTGCCAAGTCTTAGGGTGGTAGAGGGAGAAACCTAGTGCTCGAGCCATTCTGCTGGGAGAGCAGATTCTGGTCCCCATTTTCAGAACCATTTCCCTGTCTCAGACTAGGCAGCCAAGTAACTCGGAGCAGAGACCAGAAAGCAGGTTTCCCCTCTTCCCAGCCGAGTTCCTTAGCCTTTAACCTGCAGAACCAGTTTTGTTCCTTCCTTGTCCCCTTTCTTCACTCCTGACTCTGTAACAGCCTGCCTTACACAGCAGGAGTGGTGGTCTTTGAGCACCCTATAGTCAAATTTGTAAATATTTAAATTACTGAGTCCATTTTGAAGCACGGAGTGCTGAGCTGCATCTCGACTGTCCTTTCGATAGATCTACCTGGCTTGGTCACGTGTGTTGCAGTTGTAGTCATCCACTGATGAAAGTCCTCCTTTAGCACCCAGAACAGGATTGCCTTGTCAGCCAAATTCCAGCCATGTTAGATACATTTAAGTTTTAAAAAAAGAGAAAAGAAAAGAAAAAAAGATTCTTTTTGCAATGTGTCCCACTTTAAAATTTTATTTGTAAATAGTGTTATAAGACTGATCTGTTCAACTTTGATGTTATCCCACTGTGAAACGTTCTTAGTTCTATTTCTTTGCAAATTTGACAGACTAACTGGAAGCTTTAAAGCATCAGGCTAACCTGCATGTTTCTTCCTAACATTATACTGAGTAGTGAGAGTACTGTGATGGATAAAATTAGTACTAGTTATTTCCAGTCTTACAACCTTTTCCTTCTTTTCATCCTCATTTTACTCTACACAGCAATGCTCAGGAATTTGTATTTCTCAGCAGCCTTCTTTGTTGTTCCTAGTTTCTTTTCCTGTTCCCACACCAGGTTTATATAATTATTGATACACAGACTCACTCAGGTTGCTATTTATGCCAAGTGTGATTAACTGGTATGTTGAAAATAGATATGTAACTATGGACGTGTTACCCTACCGTGTTATCGCTGCTAAAATTCTTCCCAGTTGACTGGTTTTCACCTCATGGCCAGTGGATCACTCCTAGTCTTCTCCTGGGGTAGAGAAATTCACTGTACGGTTAACAACAGACTTGCGAACGAGTTCAGGTTTCTTGTGAATAGTGGTTTTGGTTTTTTGAAGCAAGGAACCACAGTTAAAGAAACACGACTGAGTTCTCTAGTAATCGAAATAAGTGCACTACAGGTTGCATTTCACCTTTTAAACCAGCAGAGAAATTAGCCTGGTGACCCTGGAAAATAGCTCTTGGACCTAAACCAGTAGTAACTACAAGTGTAATAGTCCAGATCTACCATAGGTTGTCTGAGCAACCATTCTGTTGGATTACACTCAGAAAAATGCTGGTGTGAGAAACAAACATAGTTTAGATACATAATAAGATAGAACAGATGTATAAAATGTATCTCTTGAAGAAATCCTATAACGGTAATTGCAAATATATTTCGTATGGCATAAAAAAAAGATTGTTCAGTGAAGTGAAGAGTAGGACTGATAAAATATTTATTTAAAGTCTGTTATCTTTGAGTTTCATTTGCATTTAAAGAAATATTCCTAGCTTTCTTTCTCTGCTGTTTTCATTAGGATCGTCTGAAACAGTTTCACGCGATCCTTTAATTGTTATGTCAAAAATTGACTCAGGAGCAGAGATTAAAATACGGAGATCAATATACTCCATGCTCTGAATGCCTCACAAAAACTTAGTCTAATAAAAAAAAACCCCTAAATCACTGTAACCAACAGTGTCAAAATATTGCCCTGAGGACAGAAGTTAAATCAATTATGAAGTAGTGGCCAAAGCTCACACACTAATAACTTTGGGGGGGTGGTTACGAGTTGTTAACTGAGGTGCTCTAGTCCGATCTTCATTTGGGTGATGGCATTCTACTGCCCTATCAAGCATAATTGCATATGGTAATGTTCATCACTTCATTCCCAGTCCCAAATCCACTGAATAATGTTGCTGTTCACTGGTAGAGGACTCCCAGGACTCACTTCTTACCAGAGCCTCTTACATGAGCGTTACGGCTTTGGGCTAAGACAGCTCAGTCATAAATTGTCTAATGTGTATTTGGCAATTACTAACTTTGTATCTGCGTGAGTGAAATATTTATAAATATAAGCCTGTTTTTGAAATAGTTGCTCCAATTCAACAGCACACGTAAGGGATATGTTTGATTACATGAGTGCTTTAAGCTGAAAATAAGAGGCTAGTCTTTGAGAGTGTTCTTTTTTTCAATTTTTACTATCTATTTGATCTCAAATTTTCTATTTTTTTTCCTGTCTGCTCTGCAATATTTTATGTATGATATGCAATGTCAGTTGAAAGAAAAATGTAGAAATGGTCCCTGGAGCAGAACTGGACCCTGCTTTCCTGACTTCTGGGTGACATCTGGGCTTGAAGAAGGAAGTAGCTGTATTACTTGGTTCTGAGGAGGTGCAGCAGCAGAACTCTATCCTCCTCCCTGGTTCAGAATACATGTTTAGACTATACGTACCTTCAGTGTTAAGTGACAGGTGATCAGGGGTTTCTGTTGCCATTTTGGATTTAGGTGCTTCAATTCTGCCTAAGTGTCCTGCTTTGGGTATGTAAGTTTTTTATTGGATCTAACCCTTAGATATTAGCAAAGATTGTCATGTAAGGTTTGAATTATAAAAGCATTAGTCTGTAACGTAAAAAAAGCATTTTAAGTCCTACATGAATAGTGCTGCTAGTAATCATAGATGCAACAGCATGTATTTCTGAATTACAAAGATTAGAGAATGTGCATCTATTGCTAATGTAGATATCCATCCTAATGCCATGAAATGATCCCTGGAAATTTAATAGTAGGAAACAGGTATAATACTGGTGCTGTAGCTGCACTACTGCTGAGACTTTCGTGATGATTTAGTATCCAGAATAATTAAGAAACATAATTAAAAACTGTTTTATTACATATCATAAAATTTATAGAGTTTTTGTGGATTTTCATAATCTTACCATCAGTCTTTTTTGTTAATTTTTTTTTCATCTGAAATAAAACCCAAGTTTTCTTAAACTGAGGAATGAAAAAGTAGAGCACAACTTTCCCTGTATTACTTAGCAGTTTTTCACCAGCCCCACCCTGAAGCAGATGGTAAGGATGAAGGATTCATTTTTCAGACAAACAATTTTTTTTTCCAGGCAGAGATGTCCGTATTAATGTGCAGTGTAGCAACTCGCTTAGTTCTTATTGAATTGAAAGTTCTCACTGAAGTATCTTGGGTGAGACCATGAACTTACTGAAATCAGTGGGACTACTGACAGAAACAAGTCCAGGACAAAACCAGATCCAGGATTTAAAGCCTCTCTATCTCTAACCTGAACAGTAACGCTACCAAAACCCCTGTGTTGGTTGCCAGGCTGTGTAATTGCCGTGGTGTGAGAGCAGAGCATCTGGCAGGAAGACGTACGGAAGAGATTATCATACAGTTCATGTAAAACTGCATCATCTTAGATGGCTTGAGTTCTCATGCATGTAGTCACTCCTTTCTCACAGCTGCTCCTCATGACCACCTAGACTCCTGCTTTGAATTTTGAGTTTGCAACAGCCTTACAAATGCATCTGGACTTACCCAGGTTCAAGGGGCTTCGTATGTTAACTTTCCTAAATCCGTATTTCAATCCAGAGAGCTTTGTAAACTGAATCAAATCTCTGTAAAAAGGCCTTGGCTTCCTACACACATTTTTCTCCAGTTGTAGATGTCATTGTGCTACCTGCTGTACAAAACAAAACAGAGAGATGCTGTGGCTTACCAAGTAGTATTTGGAAGCACTCCAAGGCAAATTAACAGACCAAGCTCTAACCAGTGCTTGCCCAACCATTAGAAAACTTTGTAAGCTGTGAAAGAATGCAGTTTGCTCTGCAATTTTCTCCCTATGAAACATACAGACTAAAACCATTTTTGCAGTCAGTGGAAAATAAGACCTATCTAAATGTTCTGTATGGTTGTAGGTAGCCTCACAGTGAATGAAACGCCTCTGTGCTCTGCTTTTTCTTCCATTTAAGTGGGTGCCAAATATAGTGCTGAGCTCGAAGGGAAGAGGAGTCAAACATTTATTATTCCCTGGCCACCCAGAGGGGGAAAAACACTGGTGTCTAGAAATTAAGCAGCATTTGCTTGACGTTTCTGTAAATCAATTCTACTCAATAGGTTTTTTTTTTTTTTTTTTTTCCCTAGAGGGGGATGTGTTGTGCCTCAAATCAGACAGTACTTTTCAAAAAGTACTTCCTTACTGAACTGATTGACTAACTTACAAATCTGTAGTTAACCAAAACAAACCAGGCTGAAAAATAGTAAGTATCCTACAGGTGTTGGGTTGCTATATAATTGGTACTATAGTTTTACACATCTTTGTTGGCTTTTCCCTTTTTATAAGTTGTTACCTTATATACATCACCCAGGTCTCTAGTAAAACCAAACTCTGCAGGTTGCTTTTGTGAGCCTTGCGCAGTTCGTTATCAACGGACTTGCTTTTTACGGTTGTGAGAATCCATTACTCCAACAAGTTAGCGTAGCAAGACATAGAGACAACTTGGTAGTCACCTGTGGCCAGTGCAGTTCATTGCAACCTTTATTAGTTGGACATCTGCGTAACTCTTCTCCTCGGACAGTGAACTCTAGGACAGTTGAACCAAACTTCTCTCTGAAAGATGGTTAAAGGCTTGGTCGTAGTGGTAGCATTACCAGTACCTACCAGCTGCTTTCCAGTTACAAGAACAGGAGGAGGGCAAGCGGCTACTTATGAGGCAGCATATTTTTCCTTTCAGAATGCTGAGCCTCCCTAGCCATTTTGTCTGTGATCCAACTGAAATCTCAGGGCAAACAAATACTATAGTTACATGTAGGTAATGGAGGTTCAAAGTGGCAGCACACTTTGTCTTGCCAGCTACCACTGAGTCTGCTCCATCACCTTCTTTTCCTGCATGCATCCTGTAACAGTGGTCACTAAAAGTTGATTGTGCTTTTTTTTTGTTTTGGTTGGTTTTTGTGGTTTTTTTTTGTTTTGTTTTGTTTCTTTGTTTTTGGGGTTTTTTTTGAGGGGGGGTGTATTTTTTGAAAAACAGAACCAAAAACCTGTCCCATTTTGCAACCATCTGCTTGTTCTCTGCTACATGATGAAGAGAGAATTGCATGGTTCTTGTCAGTGGTTACATTTTTATTGTTATATAATAAACAGGTCAAATGTTCTTGCCCATTTAAAATACTTGTAGAAATAAAATGTTTTTTTTTATTAATACATGTTAAAAAGCACTGTATTGTGTAATGGGGTTAGTCATGTTTAACCACATTGTCTGTATATAGCCAATAAGATATATTTTTTTCCTACTCCAGATCATATTCCATATTTAGGGTGTATGATTTTGAAAACACTTAGGCATGTGATTTGCCTTATACTAACAACAAGTCCTGATGGCTACTGTTGGCCTGGTTACATATGAAAAGTTAGGCAAAAGCCTGCAGGATTGGGACACATTTCAGAAAACAGGTAGTTGCTTTTTCTTGTGCAGATTTTTTCATGCTCTTTTTTGACAGATTTTATCAGAGGAATATGTATTATTCCAGTGGGAGCTTCTGGTGTTTTGAGACAAAAAGCAAGTTGCTAACAACATAACTAAACCATTTTGACAAAGTTGCAAGTGTTGTGGCAGGAACCTGTTTCTAACCAACCCGCAGATGAGTTGAGGCAGTGGCGTGTCGTACGTATGTTCCACACGTGGTACTCAAGGCGGTTCTCCCTGGGTTTTTCATTAAATAGCAGATATAAAGTAAATGTTTGAAGTATAAGTTGACTGCATTTGAAGCATAAGAGTGATGAAAGTGATGCATTACGTCACTATAACATATTGACATTATCAATTATGTGTTATTAAACAGCTTAGCTAACTGAATGATTTACCTTGTGTTTAACTGCCTTTTTCAATTAAAGGTAGCAAATGCTGTAGAACTGGGGCACAGTCATAGAAACCATATATTTTCTCCTGTTAACACCAGCACTGCTGACATGCAGGTGATGGGAGTGTTGGCATTTTGCTGCAGGCTCTAATGGGCTAGTTTAAATGGTCTAAAAAAAGTGATTAATGATTAGGAACAGGACTGTTACACAAGCTTCACAGCTCTTTTCCTCAATGCGTTTCCATTTATGTCAACTAGCCGCACACTTGGGAGGTGTTATTTCAAAGTAGTCAACACAGGGGTTTTTTTTTTCTACTGCCATTTGTTTCTATTTCATAGGTCCCTTTGGTTGGCCAGATACAGCTAGTGTTTCCTTAAAGTTGTAAGCCTCAGTGATAAAGGAGGATAATCCACAGGCTTTGTATGTCTGGTGACCAAAATCTAAACTGTTGCACTCTACTGTAATTTCAAAACAGTGAATGCTGTCATTAACATCACTCTACTTACTCCTGTTTGGCGTATTGTGTTGGAAATAATTTAAAGGTTCCTCTCAAAGTAATTGAAGCACTTCGTCATCCAATATGTGATTCTCTTCTGCTATTCACTTGATTTTGCAGCAAGCAGTAATTTGTACATTAGTACTGCTTGTTTGTAACGGGCAACTGTCCACCCCTAAGCCCTCCCTTACATAGATGGATACACATATACATATATATTTGTTACGTGTATTTCTTTGGGAACTGAGGTCAATAAACACTACTGCAACACTTGACACCCCCCACCCCACCCCCCCGTAATAATTAGCTGCCATTAGTAGGAAAAACGAGTAGTTCCAAAAGAAAATTAAAAACAAAGTTGGAAAATCCAGCGTATCACTCTTTTTAATGAACCTTAGGACAGTGAGATATCTAGTAGATGTAATGCATTCTCTTTGGTCTTTTAAGCTGAGGCAGTATCAAACACTGAAGAGTAGTGGGGATTGAACACTCAAGGGGAAGATACCTTGTCTTTTTTTGAAGTTTATTTCACTGTGCTAAGATCTTAGAGTTCATGGCTGAAAGTCAGCATTTGCTCTTAAGTATCATGTGAGTGAGGGGAATATATTTTCTTAAAACAGGGCATTAAGTAGTGTTTTAGTTGCTAGCATTTTGCCTTGGCATTTTGTTAGTGATCAAAGTATGAACCTTAAGTCTTAGCTGTGTACAAGTTCAACCAAGTTTTCTGAACAAGAAGCTTAAGAAAAAAGTTTATATAATAGTTTGGGGGCAGAGAGGAGATGATTTAGAGTGCAGCGGCGTTGGCTCCAGCATCTATACTAGAGCCGCTCTTCTGCAGAATAAAAGTTATGCCAAACTGATTTGCAGTGTCTGTAGGGGAGGAAGCATGGCTCAAAGGTGAGCATGTCACCCAGTTGGCTTGTCCTCGAATGCGGTGCTCAAGATGGCATTGTAGCTCATCTTCCTTTTTTAATGCTATTTTTAGCCACCTTTGCTGGGAAACG